>NC_090442.1:486373048-486676079 GCF_031143425.1 Pleurodeles waltl | reverse complement strand
ATTTCTAGAGCACAATAAGGGTAGTTTTTCTAACTATAACCAGACCACTTAGTTTAAAATCAGAAATTACCAACATTTTACATGTTACTCATTAAACATATACTGTTTTCAATATGTGGATGCGGCAAAATGTGCCTTAAAGGAAAGGTGAAAAGAATATTTAGAGCATTAAAATCATGATTCTGGATACCCTATCACCCTTGTGTCTCTGTACACAACATACACAGAAAAAGTTTGAATTATTTCGCCTGCTGAAGAGAGATCATGTCAATGGCGGCCATACAGGTAGGCAGTGGAAATAGATTATTTTGAACAAGAAGCTCGTGGTTTGGTACCAATGTACTTTGTTTTGAAGTGACAGGAAACCTGAAGTATCCAGGGGATCCAGAAAGCAATAGTTGAAATCATACACTTGTGACTGATTCAAGAAGTGCAATTGTTTCCAAGAGAGAGAGTAATAGATCAGCTTTTATGCAAATGTTGTCCATTTATATTTTTATTAAATCAAGCAATAAACTAAGCGTCGGTTATAAAATACCAGTCTTCATAACAGAAATGTCATCATATCTCTGTGGGAACTCTGGGATCCTATTGAAATACTTTGTGTTCTCCTCCCCCCAGAACGTGCAACCATTGGATCATTTGTTTGCTGTCCAAATAAGCATTGTTTATATATTGGCATACTACAAATAATTTTCACAACCTTGAATACTGCACTTTTTGTGTTGTTTTTGTTGTAGTTTCAATTAAACATTACCAAAACCAGTCAATCATTCATTACTATAGTAAAGAAAAAAAAGTAGCTCCAGGTGTGCAAAACAGAAGCCAAACTACGGAAAGCAGATGTGATCAAAGCATTATGCAGAAGCCCCTGACATTAGTTACATTCATGATAATTTTATCAATGCAGTTGAACCTAGGGCTAGCACGGAAGTGATTCATTCCAGATTACACTTCA
The DNA here is from genome assembly GCF_031143425.1 of Pleurodeles waltl. Classification (NCBI taxonomy): domain Eukaryota; kingdom Metazoa; phylum Chordata; class Amphibia; order Caudata; family Salamandridae; genus Pleurodeles; species Pleurodeles waltl. Next base: position 486,675,121 of record NC_090442.1, on the reverse strand, counting down.
CAATACATGACCATTGGTCATCAGCATTTTCCTGAAACAGAACATCACAATCATGCTTTCACTGACAACCGAGACCTCAATTGTACTTTTTCCTTAGAAAAAGTGACAAGGCTGGTGACTAGTTGAGAGCTTTTATATTCACATGCATGGTTTTTTTTGTAGCTTTTAATGTCATATTTTACATGTTATTTATAATGTACTAACTGTCGCTAGTGAAAGGAAATACGTACAAGTGTCGTGCAAGTAAGCTATAATTATTTTTTATTCAAGGTAGTCTTATTTCCCTATCAGTGTGACTATTCATTATTTTTTCATTACTGCTCCGTAGAAAATCATAACAAGGTTGGTTAAACATCAAAAATTGCTAGAAAAAAGCTGTGATTAAATTTTTGCATGCATGCAATTCTGTACCTGTCACTATTCTTTATGATGTTAACAGTTCAGAACAGAGGAGGCTTTGGTAGTGCTGATATGAAACAGGAAATTACACTTTTTCTTTTCCCTTGTAGTAGTAATCTAAATCGATCTAAAGCCAGTGGTCTTGTCATTATGACTGATGAAAGAATATTAAAAACACTGGTTTTAGAAAAAGTTGACTTATGATAAGGGGATACATATTTGTAAATGTAGCGTCATGCTTGGAATTGTTGAGTTTTCTTAATTTGCATCTTTTTTAAGGTTAGTTTATGTGTTATTATGTTATGTTTAAGGAATACTTTAATTTATCAACTCATGTCAAAGAACTCACAGTTTTAACATAGGATCGTGATGCGATGATGGCGAACAAGTGAGGGCAAAAGTTGAAAGGGATGTGGAGTCGAATGGAAAAGGTGGAAGTGAAGATTGCAATGTCTACTAAGCATAAAATTGGCATAATAACAAATAAACTAACCATGGAAAAGATGCAAATTAAGAAAACTGAACAATTCCGAGCATGACACTGCCTTTCCTGCAAATCTGTATCCCTTTTCAAGGGAAAAGAGAAAGTGTAATTTCCTGTTTCATATCAGCACTACAAAAGCATCCTCTGCACTGGACTGTTAACATCATCAAGAACAGAGACAGGTACAGAATTGCATGCATGCAAAAATTTAATCACAGCTTTTGTCTAGCAATTTTTGATGTTTAACCAAGCTTGCTATGGTTTTCTACGGAGCAGTAATGAAAAAATAATAACAAATAGTCACACTGACAGGGAAATATGAATACCTTGTCTAAAAAATAATTACTTATAGTTTACTTGCACGACACTTGTACTTACTTCCTTTCACTAGCAACAGTTGGTATATTATAAATAACATGTAAAATATGACTTTAAAAGCTACCAGAAAAAAACATGCATGTGAATATACGAACTCTCAACCAATCACCAGTCCTGTCACTTTTTATAAGGAAAAAGTACAGTCGAGCTCTCAATTGTCAGTGAAAGCGTGATTGTGACGTTCTGTTTCAGGAAAATGCTGATGACCAGTGGTCATGTATTATGAAGTGTAATCTGGGATGAATCACTTCCGTGCTAGCCCTAGGTTCAACTGCATTGATAATATTACCATGAATGTAACTAATGTCAGGAGCTTCTGCATAATGCTTTGATGACATCTACTTTCCCTAGATTGGCTTCTGTTTTGCACACTGTCAACAGTTGTGTTTTGTAGGTCAAAGCCTACAAGACAGTGTAGCTGTCTTGTTGTGAAAAGACGTCTGGTGGACATTCTGAAAGCTTCCCCGAGGATGCAGTCTGCCCAGTGCTTACCAGCTTTCGATTTCCTGGCTTTATTTGGTTTAGACTGCCCAGCTTGAGTTAGACCTTCCGGTGGAGCATAAACTGTTTACTGAATTCTTCAAAGTATTCACTTTCTGTAAACAGGCCTTTGTACATTTGCTCTGCTTTCAAAGACAGAGGTCAAATGTCAGGCTTGGTTTTCCAAGGGAGATTGGTGTTTTTTTTTTGTTGTTTTTTTTCTCAGACTTCAAAATGAGAGAATTTACATGACAATTTTGCTAGGGTTGTGACTTTTGTCTAAGAACACAACAAAATTTAGATATCTGTAAATTAACTGTGCAAATATTCCAAAATATATCAGAATTAGGAAAGCACAAATGAAGCTAATTTTTTTGTAATTCTGAAGTTTTGTGGAAAAAATATTTTGATATGATCAAACAGATCAATGCAGTAGTTGATGACATATCCGCACATGATTGTTTGGGTACTGCATACTTGTATGAGTAAAACTGTATGCCTCTACAAATGTAATGGTCATTTCTTTTGAAAATGTGTTTTCTGTAATGGCAGTGCGCTAACACAGAGATGCATATTCCACTTTACGCCAGGTCACTCTACTCTGCACCACTCCACTCCATTTCACTCTTCTCTGCACCACTCAATGCTATACCACTTCACTCTGTCACTCCATTCTGCACCACTACACTCTATACCACTGCATTTTACACCACTCCAATCTACACCTCTCTTTTGTACTCTGTATGACTCTACTTTGTGCCAATGCACTCTAAGCCACTTTTCGCTACTCTGTATCACTGCATTCTACACCACTCAAGGCCAGTCCACGTTACTCTGCAGTACTTCACCTTTACGCCACTGCAATCTATTTAATAGCACTCTATGCCACTTCACTTTGCATCACTGCACTCTATGCCACTGCACTATACGCCACAGCACTCAACACTGATGCATTCTGCTATGTACCACTGCACTCTATGCTACTGCACTTTACACCACTCCACTTTGCATCACTCTATTTTACTCTGCACCACTGAACTCAATGCCACTGTACGTCACTCCACGTTTTGTCACTCCATGCCACTCCACTCTACTCCACAGCTCTCCACAGCACTCTACAGCACTCTACTGTACTCTGCATCGCTCTTTTCTGTCACTGCACTCTACGCCATTCTACTGTAAACCTATACAGTCTACGCCACTGCGCTCTATGCCAATGCACTCTGCACCACTCTGCTCAAAACTACACTCTATGCCACTTTACTCTGCCACTGTGCTTTATCTTGAAACACTCTAATCTATACCACTGCACTCTATGCACCTGTACTCCACACCACTTTACTCTACGCCACTCTACAATATTGCGCTATACACCACTGCACTTTATGCGACACTACTCTACACCACTCTACTCTGTCAGTCCGCTCTATGCCACTGCACACTATGACATTGCACTCTATGCCACTCTACTCTGCAACACTCCACTCTATGCACACTGTACACTACTCTAGTCTGCACCACTCTAATCAATTCCATTGTAGTCTACGCCACACTACTCTGCACCCCTCTACACCGCTGCACTCTGTCACTCTAATCTGCACCTCTTCACTCTCCGCCAACACACTCTGCCAATGCACTTTAACCTTTACCACTCAACTCTATGCCGCTGCACTCTTCACGTCTCCACTCTGTGCCTCTCTATTCTGCATTGCTGCACTTGATGTCACTGCACGCTATGTCATTTTCTTCTTTGTTAATCCATGCCAATACACTTTACACCACTATACTGTTCACTGCACTACTCCAATCTACTCCACTGCTCTGTGTGCTCTACTTTGCACTACTCTTCTCTATGCCACTGCACTCAATGCCATTCTTCTCTAAACCACTGCACTCTATGCCAATCCACTTTGCACCACTCTAATCAAAACCACTGCTCTCTATGCCACTGTACCCAACATCATTGCAATGTATGCCACTCTACTCTGCAACACTTTAATCTATGTCACTGCACTTTACACCACTTCATTCTATGCTACTCTACAACATTGCACTCTGCACTTTACAACACTCTATCCGACTCTGCATCACGCTACTATACACCACCGCACTATGCCACTGCCCTCTATGCCATTCTACTCCACACCACTGAATTTTAGGCCACTTTTCTCTGTACCACTGAACTGTATGCCATTCTACACTGTACCACTGCACTCAATGCCACTGCTCTCTACTCTGCACCATTCTGTCACTGTAATCTACACACAACTGTACTGCACTCTACACCACTATATTCTATGCCCCTGTATTCTGCATCACTTCACTCTATGCCAATGCACCCTATACCACTGAGTTCTAGATGATTGCACTCCATGCCACTGAAGTCTACGCCACTCAAATCTAGGGTAGAGTGCATTTGCATTGAATTGAGTTGTGCATTCTACTCTACACCACTATACCCCAGGCCAGTCTATTCTATACCACTTCAATCCACTGTACACCACTCTACGTGACTCCACTCTATGCCATTCCACTCCATGCCACTTTATTCCACTCCATGCCACTTCACACCACTTCGCTCTATGCCACACTGCTCCTCTACACCACTCTACCCCATACAATGCCACTGTACACTAGGCCACTTCATGCATTGGCACTTCACTCCATGCCACTCTACTCTATGCCAATCTTCTCCACTACACTCTACACCACTCTTCTCCACACCACTCTACATCATGCCACTGCACTCTACTCTTCCCCACTTCACTCTGTCACTCCACTCCACTCCACCCTGTGCCACTGCACTCCATGCAACTCTACTCTGCCCCACTTCACCCTTCACCCTGCACCACTACATTCCACTATATGCCACTACACTGTTTCACTCTACACTGCATCACTGCACTCTGCACCACTGTACTCTTCTCAACTGCACTCTATACCGCTCTACTCTGCAACACCCCACGCTACAACAGCACACTCTATGCCACTGCACTCTATGCTATTGCACTCTAAGCCAACCTACACTCCACCACTCTTCACCACTGCACTCTATGCCACTCTACTCTGCACTACTTCACTCTAAACCACACTGTTCTGCAGCACCCTAGTTTATGCCACTACACTGCACTCTATGCCATTGTACTCTACTCTGCGCTACTCTATGTCACTGCATCACTGCATTCTATGCCACTCCACTCTGCTCAACTCCATGCCACTCCACTCTACATCACTGCACTGTAGGCCACTCTTCTCAACCCTGCACCACTCTACTCTATACCTCTGCATTCTATGCCACTGAACTCTACAACACGGCACACTATGCCACTCTACTCTACAGTAGTCCACTCTACTGTACGCCAGTCTACTCTATTCCACTATACTGTATGCCACTCTACAGGACTCCACTCTATGCCACTCCAGTCCATGCCACTCCATCCTATGCTACTCCATGCCACACAGTGCCACTCTATGCCACTTTACCCCTCTCCATTCCACTCCACACAATGCAACTTTACAGTAGGCCACTTCATTCTATGCTACTTCATTCTATATCACTCTACTCAATGTCACTCCAAGCCACTACACTGTATGCCACTCTTCTCTACTCTACTACTGCACACCAAACTATGCCAAGCCACTCCACTCTTCTCTGCTACATTTCACTCTACTCCATGTCAGTCCACTCTACTGTACTCTACACCACTCCACTCACCTCTGTGTCAATTTACTCAATGCCTTCCACTCTCTGCCACTTTATTCCACTCCACTCAACTCCTCAACACTCCACACCCCTCTACTCTAGTTCAGTCTCTGACACTTCACCATATGATACTCTACTCTACTCCACTCTAGGACACACCACTCCACTCTAAAACCTGCTACTGTGCTTTATGACACTTTACTCCACTCTATGACACCCTACTCTATGCCATACCACTCTATGCCATGCAACTCTATGCCAGGTCATTCTACAACATGTCAGTTTATGCTTCTCTATACCACACCACACCACTCTGACATTCCATTGTACAACACTCCACTCTGACAATTTCCTCCACACTATGCCACTCCATGCTATGCCACTCTACTATGACACTTTACGCCTCTTTATGACACCCCATTCTATGGTACGCCATTCTATGACACACACCTATATGACACACACCTATATGACACACCACTCTACTCCACGCCACATAACTCCCCTCTACGCCACTAACTTTGACAAGCTCCATTGAAGCTTCACAGGTGTATGACATGGCTGAAACACATTGGCATAGCCAATAGCTCTTCCATAAGCAGCAACCTGTTGACTAAATCATCAATGTACAGGGACTTTCCAGCCTAGGTAATGGTATGTTTTTTTACACTGGTACAGAGCCTGACGTAGCCTTCTGAATGAGGCAGTGGCACACCATCTAATAGCCTCCTTTTGCAGTCTCAGGGACAAACAAGCAATATCAAAGTTAAGAATGCAGATGTTCCCAAGTAACCAATACATAGAGTACTTTGTCTGCAGTGGAAGGGTTGGCCATGCAAGTCTCATTGACATTTCAGGTAAGTGTGCAAAGAAGGCCAGGTTTAGCCTTAAAAGAAGAAGTGTGTGGTTTGTTTTAATACAGTGCAACACAGCTGAACGTTCAGTCACAGTTGGACCTTACATTTTAATGCTGCCTGAAAATAAATAGGTACATGTGTAGTGAAATTGATGGTCAAAAAGTAATAAGAACACAGCCTAAATATGGGGGTTGCCGAACACAGTTTCACCATAGAGTAATGAAAGGTAATTCTGCAGGATAAAGGGCATGCATCAAGACCATTAAGACCCTAGTCCAGCATTCTAGTACACATGCTAGCAGGACAGCAAAAACAGTAGAAGTTGATGGAGGGTGGGAATAAGCTCAAGCACAGCCCACACTCAGCTAGCATGCAGATTTTGATTTCTTGAGAATGTTCCGTACTTATATCTGGTGATGGAGGAGACCAAGACTAGTGAATGAGTCTTGTCTTCTTGATTCTCCAGCTGGCTAGGGCTTTCACGCAGTGAAATTTTTCAGCAGCAGTAAGACGAACCAGCTGAGCTTCAGCAGGGGTTCAAGGTTGTACCAGGCAAGAGGATATGGAAAACACTCACTTACAAATTCTGCAAGTATTGCATCTGTGTGGTTTTTCCTTGATCTATAGTTGAGCTCCAGTTAAAATGTGCAGTTCTTAGCAGTTGAGCATCAGTCTACTGCAAAATGAGGTCTCTTCATCTTCTCAGTTTAAAAAAGTTAACCAACCAGTGTTGAGTAGACATTTCCTCATTAAATGATTCATTAAAGTGCAACTTTCCTCTTTTCCCATAGTGGACTGTGGTGGCCTATACCTAGTTGCAACTGGCCAACTACAGCCTGCAGGGGTGTGCCTATTTGGAAAACATGTATACTTCTCTCAGACAGGTTCTGAAAACAAAGGAAGCAGTAGAAGAAGAGCCAATGGGGGATGAGATGCCAATGTTGCTTTTCTGTGAACAATAACCATCATCCATCTTACCTTTACTGTTTCATACAAGCAGATGCTCGAAACAACCCAAGAGTCACCCTAGGGTCACCCTAACAATAGGTGCATCAAAGATGATTACAAACAACATTTCAAGCATGCACATTTTGATTATTGCTTCAGTACTGCAGAACCTATAAACTTAAACTTTCGATTGTTTGCTATTCACAGAGGGATCCAGAAGTAGTATCTTTATGAAAACACATGTGTTTTCATGTGTAGAGACTCTGCACTCATAAAGATACTACTTATAAATCCCTTTGTGAATAGCAAACAACCCTAAAACTTACACAAAAGTGTAAGTTTACCTTTGTGAATCAGGCTCATAATGTATGCAAACATTCTTCGGTAAAAAACATAACACAACCATAAGGGGAGGGTAGTGGCTATCACACCTGAGTACAACTACTGCAAATCTGTTTGAAATTGAGTTACTTGTTGGGGAGGGTGAGACCCTCCTTAAGGAACAGCCACAATTTCTGTCAGGGTGAAGTCTCAAGCAATCCCCAATTAACCTGTACTTAACCTTCTGGTAGCTTGGCACAAAGCAAACAGGGCTAACTTAGAAGCAAAGTGTAAACTATGCAGCACATCAAACAGTAATAAAGTGAAACACAACACAAGAAAAATAACACACCAATTTAGTAAAATAGAGTAAAATTGAATACAGTATTTGAGATCAAAACAACAAAAATCCAATCACCAGTACCACAAATATGTAGTTTTAAAGATCTAAGAAAAAATACAGCCAAGAAGCACAAAGCGCCAACTGTGGTTATCTGGCAGCGCTGGACTCGGACAAAGTCACAAGCTCAGGCTGACCCTGATGCGCTGGGCAGATACAGCTACTAAGTTAGGCCCACTGAAAAAAGTACCTTAAATACTGATTGTGGAGCATTGGAAGATCACACGTCAATCATCCGTTGCACACCGGCAGTTCTAAAGAAGATGCAGGGCTGTGATGCAGATTTCTGTATCATTGTCGAAGATGCCATTGAAGAGAGGCTTGCAATGTGAAGACCTGAACTGAGGATGTGCCAAGCAGATGCGGTTCAGAGGAGACTGCAGCTGCAATGTGAGGTTTGGTGACGGGATGCATTGAGCTGTGGTAGTACCAAAGCATGACTGTGAGGGGACACATTGAACTGCATCAGTTATGGCCACAGCTGGCTTTTCAGAGTACCTTGTGGCCCACTTCCAAGGGCCCAGGACTGGGGTGCCGCCACTTGGAAGGTCCAGGTGCTGGTTTCAAGGTAGTTGGAGCCTTTTACGAGGCTCTGATCAGGAGGCCAGCCAATTAGCCCTTGGGTCACTCTGGTGGACCTAGGTTCAAGATGAAGCTTCAGTGCTTTCACTCAAGCAGCAGGGCAGCATAGTAACAGTCCTTCTTACAGAGCAGCACAGCAGTCCTTCTGAGTCTTCCACAGGTGTACAGAAGATTTGGGTCTGAGGGTCCATTATATATACCTCAAGTCCACTTTGAAGTAGGAGAAGGTTCTGGAAGCTGTTTGGAATTTTCTGTTTTCCTTTCCTGGCCCCAACTTGTCTGCGGTCACAAAAAGCTGGTGTCAAAACCCTTTGAGTATGATGGGCAGAGACTGTGTGATGTGCAAGTGTGTTAGATGACATCTTTTCCTCCTCATCAAGTCAGAGATGACCTATCCTGCCAGCACCTATTCCCCTTTGTCTCACTGTCATGGAGCAATACACAAAGACCAAGTGCCAACTGCGCCTTGTCACGTGACCTGCTATACAGACTGCAAGCACTAAATGGTGTGGACTTAAAAAAAGGCCAACTTTCTAAAAAGTGGCATTTTCAGAATTGTGATTTAAAATCTAACTTTACCGTTAAGGATGGCTTTAAATTAAAACTCTTAAGACTCTAAAATCGACATTCCTACCTGCTCTCAATTGAAAGTTGTCACTTATTAATTTTAATAAAGTAACCCAATGTTACCCTATGGGAGAGGCAGGCCTTGCAGTAGTGAATAAAGAATATAAGCGTTTTTTTCAATACCAGGGCATGTAAAAGTGAAAGGAACATGTCAAACTATTTTAAATACACAGCACCCTGCCTGTGGTCCTTTTAGGGCCTACATGGAAGTGACCTATATGTATTAAAAAGGAAGGTTTAGGCCCGGCAAATGGTTTATTTTGCCAGGTTGAAATGGCAGTTTATAACAGGCTGTAATGGCATGTCTGAGACATGTTTAAAAGACTACTTAAGTAAGTAATGCAGGCCCTGTAGTAATATTTAATTTACAGTTCCTGGACATAAGTAGTACAAGTAATATCTCTTCACTGGGGACTTACAAGTAAATTAAATGTGTCAATTGGCTGTTAGCTCATTTCATAATGTTTACAAGAGCGAGCACACTCAAATTAGCACTGGTTAGCAGTCGTAAAGTGGACAGAGTCATAAGGCCAATAAAAACGAGATCAGCAAAAATGGAGGAGTAAAAAGAATATTTAGAAATGATCTCCCTAAGGCTGACAGGTCTAACAAAACTAAAACTCTATAATGCTGCTCACAGCCATGAACTGTTCAAATGCGTCAAGAGGGCTACCTCTCCTGAGACTAGGAAGCAGTGAAACCAATGAAGAGTCTCCACAATTTCAGGAAACATGAAGACTGTCCCTGAGAAGCCCCAGATCATATCTATATGGGGGTCGCTGTGGATAAAGACCCTCACTGTATGAAATGTTTAAAAATTCAGTAGAACCTCGACACAAAGCAACCAATAGCAGAGATGGTAAAGCTGCACAGATGATTGAAGACATTAATCCTCACAGCTAGATGCCTGAATTGGAGTTATAGTTGCTAAATGATGCTTAAGTGCACACATGTGGGATATTAAGTTGTATCTATCCTCGAGTACTCACCCCATGAAACTAATGTAAGTACAACTGTTATTATGACTGTACACTTTGTTTCTGTGGGGAGCTCTACTATTTCTAGTTTAGTCTTCATAAGAAAAGTATACATTCCTATTTAGTCTTTCATTATTCCTCATAGATGTCTTTATGTATCACACAAAATCTTGTACTTCAAAAAACAAAAAACAATCCTTAATTAAACTTTGTGTCCAAATTTTATAATCTAAAAAGTTCTTAGTTATAAGAATATGAGCAATTCTTATAAAAACAATCATGCTGCCAATCTAAACAAGCATGTACAAAGCCAATAGATCAAGTGTTGACCTTCGGCCTTCTGGTAATTCTTGTTTTGCTTTGTCATGGTTTTGAAAAGAAATAATCAAAAAGAAAGGAAAAGAGAGAGAAGGAAAGAGACGGAAAGTAAAAAGGAAAGACAAGGAAAGGAAAAGAGAGGGAAAGGAAGAGAGAAGGAAAAAAGGAGAGAAGCAAAAAATGGGATAAGAGAAAGAAAGAAAGAAAGAGAAGTGAAGAAAGAAGGAAAAAAGCAAGAGAAGCAAACAGAAAGAAAAAGGGAAGGAATGAGAATGAAAGAGTAGGAAGGAAGGAAAGAATACAATACTAAAAATGAAGAAAGAAAGAGAAGGAAGGAAACAACATAAGACTAAAATTGAAGAAAGAAAGAAGCAGAAAAGAAAGAAATGAAGAATAGAGGATGGAGGAAAAAGAGAGAAAGGAGGAAAAAGAAAGAAGGAAAGAGAAAAAAGAAGAGAAGGAAGAAGAGAAGGAAAGAGAAAGAAAAAAGAACGAAAGATGGGATAGCAACAATGACAGAAATCAAGAATGAACGCAAAGATGAAAGAAAAAAAGAAAAAGGAAAGAAAGAAAGGAACGTAAGGAAAGACGGAAAGAAATTATCAAAGATGAAATGAATAAAGGAGAGAAAGAATTGAATTGGACATAGTCTGGCATGCTGTGAATTAGCAGCATTCAGAGTAGCAAAACAAAGGAGATGGTATCTGATAAAAATGAAATGTGCATCAGAAGCGTCCTGGCATCACATCAGGCTTGAAACAAAATGGCAACACTAAAATAATCATAAAGGTAAAACAAAAGCACTGGTACTAAAAGGAACTAGCTTGTCTGTGGATGTGCTCATTTTGAAAGAGCAGGTCACTCAAACTGAAGTTAACCAGTGGCTTAAGTAGGCTGACCCACTGCCCCATGCTATATGATGTAGTGAGTGAAGCAAAATGTGAATGACACAACATAAGATCATTGCATGAAGAGAGATAGATAACAGAAAGACCATGTATATATATTATATTAAATATATATATATACATATATATATATATATATACATACACCCATATTTTAATGATAGTGATAAGTAAAACAACAGATGCAGGAAACAACATTTCCTACTAGCATTTTTCATGCTATAACTAATCAATCTAATTTCATCAGCATTAGATATACGAAAAATGGAAAGGAACAAAAGAAAATACACATTGATAAAAACATTTTCTTCCCTTAGGACCTACATCTAATCCAGGGAGGAGTTGTAGGGACTTTGAGTTAGAGACATATTGCTTCCTATATCCTTCCTGACTAGTATACATGTTATCTCATCCGAGATCTACCACTTTTTAAAGTCTACTTAATTTCCACCGCACTAGATTTCATTCCAATCTCAAATAGGTTTGAATTAAAATAACAGAAGTTCAAACTTGTCCACACTAAGGGCCTGATTTAGAACTCACTGGACAAGTTACTTTTTCACAGAGATGGATATCCTGTCCACCGAAATCTTAATTCCATTATATTCAATGGGATTTAGATTTTGATTCATGGGATATCCGTCACTGTTGTGACTGAGTAACCCATCTGCTGAGTTCCAAATCAGGCCCTAAATCTCTTCAGAAGTCATGTTCGAATTACTTGCAAAAAGCACTTATTAATTCACATTGGCTAGTTATTTTCTTGATACCACAATGATCCGTTACATACTTTTTCCACCAGATGAGCCAATCCATCCTTCCAAACTTAATCTAGCCAACAAATCAACATCCAATTATAACAGAATGCCCTTCTCAAACAATTAGTTCTACCTTCTGCCACATCTCACAAAATCCATTTTTCTGGAGGGCTTTCTTTAAATACCGTTTTACGTGTTACAGAGTTTGAAGTCATATCCAGCCCCTAACCCTGTAGATTTTACCTATTCTTCGAAACCAACAGAAATGTCTTCCAATTGGACTCCCCTCTAATGATTGATCAAAACATTCTATATTCTCACTAGACCATACTGTCTATAAGGAATAAACATTTCTCAACAGAAAGTACTATTCATGAATGACGCAGATCGCAAATTGTTTACAGCGTTCCCAAATATGAGACATTTTTTTATCTCTGTTTGTGTCTTTAATATTTTCATCAATTGATTTGTACTAAAAACATCAATTACTATAAGATTCAACTACTAGTTCCTATACCATTGTTTTCTGTGCAGTCCCGGTACTCAATCATGGTGCTCTACGAAGCTTCGCTAGATTGTAGTTTACTTAGTGTAAGTTCTGTGTTAAGGGCTCATAAATTAAAAAAAATCCCATTGATAATGTTGGCAGTGGATTACAAGTGACCAAAATAGTGCAAATCACTCCAAATTATAGCAGCAATGGTTTGGACTTTCTAAGAAATAGCTAAATGTGTGTTCTCAGAAAGGAGATGAGCCTATATCAGTTTACCATTTGGCATTAAAATATTCTTGAATTTTGCCAGAGAATTTGCATTAAAATAAGACTTAGCAGAATTAGACTATAATAAGTGAGTTACAATTGGCACTCAGACAGCCTCATTTTGATTGCAACGGTTCGGCCACGGTCGGACCACCAGCACCACTAGTTTCTCTCCACAGGAGGGGCTAGCGGTGCTGGTGGTCCTAACCCGCCAGGGCAGCGCTGCATGCAGAGCCGCCCTGGGGATTATGACCCCTCTCTCCACCAGCTTTTACATGGCGGTTGCACTGCCATAGAAAAGCTGGCGGGGATGGGGTGCATGGGGCCCCATGATGGCCCCTGCACTGCCTATGCACTTGGCATAGGCAGTGCAGGGGCCCCCATGGACAACCCCATCACACTTTTCATTGCAGACAGTGAAAAGCGCAATGGGTGCTGTTGCACCCTGTGCACTACAAAATAGCAGCTGGCTCAATTGTGAGCCGGCATTAATGTTGTGGGCTGTTCCCTGCGGGGCCAACGGGCGGAAACACCATTTACACCCACTGACCCAGCAGGGAACTTGTAATGGGGCCCGTGGGAAGGCGGGCGCACTGGTAGCAACCTGACAGCGGGAGTTTGGAGGGAGGCCTTTTCCGCCCTCCAAACTCATAATGACCCCCCCATAAACTTTCAAATCTGATGGTGATATAAAAATTTAATTTTATCCTGATAAATCAAAGTTCTTATTTGAACATAATTTTAGGGGGAAATGATGGATTCCTCTAATGTGGAGGGCATGCATCAGATTTTTTGCAATATGGTTTTTAATCATGTTTGTGATTTAATATGATAGTACCTCAAAGTAGGGTTTTTGCTATACCTCATTTTAATGTACCCAATGGATGAGTGTTTTGCCTGTGTTCAAGTCGAGTTTTAAGGAACACTGGCATATTTTGTTCTTAATTGCCTACTTTAAGTGACTGCCCACCTCAAGGAATGCCAATACTTCTTGTCAAGGTGAACACCTAAAGTGACTAAATTAACCTGAGTTCAGTGCCCTAGTAGCTATGAAACAAAGAAGGCAATGTATAAAGTATCCATGCAGTACCAAAACAGAAATAAAGTCAAAACCCCAAGCAAAAAAATTCTCAAACCAAATTAGAAAATACAGTTAAATTTCAGGGGTGGCCCCTCCTATAGAGTGGAGGAGTGTCGCCCCCTGCTGCCAGCATCACAAAGGTGAAAAATAAAATGGTAATAAAATGAATTTACTGCCATTTTATTTTTCCTTTTCCCCAGCCCTAGTTGTGTTTGGGGGCAGGGCAACGGATGCTGACTGGCAGCAGGGGAGTGGTGCTCACTCCACAAGTTTAGTAAGTGCATGTCACTTTGGCCAGCTATATTGTGATGGCCAGCCTGATATACGCCCTTTATGCCCAGCTGTTTTAGACAGCAGGATGGAGAGCAGGCCCAGGCCCCCAGTGCCTGCAGTAGCATTGAGGCAGTTTACTCCATCTAATCCAGGTGCTGCTCTCATGATATTTAACATTATCAGCAGCATGAGGGCAGCATCTGGATTGATGTGGAGGATTGCTGAAGATCAGCGCAGAGGGACTGAAGCACAAGGATCAGAGGAGTGGCTTAGTACTTTTTAATTTTTTTTTATTTATAACCCACTGACAAGCACTTTAAGAGACTTGCACTGCCTTTAACCTCAACGCCAGAGATCTCAGTCATGGTTCGTTATAAACACTGTTTATAATGAGCCATGACTTACAGCTTGGCTATCTGACCTGAAAGGGATTGCTGGTCAGTGTTTGCCCCATAAATTAGTTAGGGTACAGGCCGCCACAGTTAAATTTATTAAAAATGACACCGACCAACAAAATCCAATAAGGAGGAGAGGAGATATGAATTTTTAAACTTTTAAATAGAAATAGCTCCGAAACGCACTAATTGCCAATGATAGTCTACCAAAGCAATAGACTGGAACCTGGGCATGATTTGACACTGCCCACAAGAGCCTTCCCTTGATACTCCAAGTGGATTGGTCTTAGTGAAAGATAGAATCAAAAAGTTTGAAAACGCTCTGAAATCTGACATCAGAAAAAAAATCCAGTTCCAACATAGACTGGGACTTTGTCACTTTCTGAGCAGAATAATCCTCCCCATGTGGGCCGGCACTTAAAGTGTAGCCAAGCTGTGAAATCTAAGGCCAGATATCTGAAGCAGATTGAGCCCTCTGGAGCTTTGCAGATATCTCGCTGACAGCTGTTTAAGTGACAACGCGGAATGGGACTTAGTAATTGTTTGGACATTGGATTAGGACGAAGCTGAAATCTGATGCTGTGGAAATTCTGATTGGATACATTTTCCAGTGGGACATGCTGAATCTCTGGAGAAAAGGTTTTCAAAAGTTTCCATACTTTCTTCTGGTGCCCAAACCATCACAGGAGTACACTTATAAGCCCCTAAGTACCTCAGTGGAATTCCCTTAGAGACCCTCAGGTCTGTCAGCATGAGCCCAAAAGCAAACTTCAGCTCGGATCTAGTTGTCATTGCAAGATGAGCACTACATAGAAGAGACCTCTTGGAGATTGATATCTCCCTGTACACACACAGGAAGTCAGCCAACTGAACCTTGGAGTCCCTTTCTTTGTCTTGGGAAGGTGGAGGAGATCCAATCCTTCAAGATTTCTCTCAGGTCACAGGCAGAAAGTTCAGTCCTCTTTTGATATTATCCGCGCCCAATTAGGGTTCTGAGGATGGTGCTTTTGGGTGCCACATATATGCCTGGTACGAATTGGTGGATGGAGGGTGACTCTTGGGCAGTTCCTAACCAATAGGATAAAAGTTCCTTGGGCAGCCCTACCCACGTTTGTGGTAGTTCCTGTTTGACCTTTTGCATGCAATGCTGCTGTGCCCCTCATTCTCAAAATCCAAAATGAGGCAACCCTTCTCCCCTTATGCAGAGCCTGTGTGCCCACTCAGAGTCGTGGCCAGGATAATGAGCTGTCTCCTTCTCTATGGTCACTCAAAAATGGCTCAGGGAGCAGCTTTCCTCCTATTAGCTTTGGTGCCAGATTGCTTATGGGCACAAAGGCTTGGCCTTTGCAGGTGTCACCTAACATTGGCTTAGGGCACGGTAGAGCCCTTTGAAGTTAATGAAGATCTTGGGTCCACCATACCGATCTTCCTGCAAAGGAAACAAAAATCCTCTTCACACCATAGACATTGTTTCTTTTCTGGATGTGATTTCACACCTCATTCAGGCCAGTTAATAGCTATCAGGATACACAGGCCTAGACTGAAGCCAAGTTGTCATGGTAGCCATAATAGTAGATGGCACAATAAGTTCTGTAGTCCACAGGTGGCCTTTCATTGTCCATGACAGATGTGAATTTCTCCAACATCTTCTATGGCCTTGTAAGAACTTTAATTGCACCAATCAGATGTAAGTCAATTTCGACATTTAAAATGGGAGAGTCTAGCACTTTTGTTTATCTGGAGAAGAGTGCACATTTTTATAAATTCAGTAAAACAACTAGGGCAAAATATTGAAGAGAAATCACAGAAAAGATATAATTCACAATCTTAATATTGCAATTAAGGTAATGCCTTATTTCATACTCCTGTTGCATAGTATATGAGAACATTCTTATTTACACACATTGCAATAATGATGTGCATGAATTCAATGGATGACGAGGTAACCAATTATTAAATTCCTGAGAGGGTGTCACATAACTTGCACAGAGTATATTATTTAAAGATCTGCCCTTCCTAAAAATATTTTATGATTCAAGGAAATGTCATTCCTAATCCCAGGGACTTCCAATAATAAATGTCAGTGTTTTGAAGGATTTTAAAAATTCTATCACTGTTTGTTGTATATTTGATGACAAAAGCTAGTTAACCATATTTATGATCCTTTGAAACATACTTCTTTCTTAAGTTATCATCCCTGGCAAGCTTATGTATTTTTCTATCAGTCTGTTTTAGGATATTTTCATCATTGCCCCGGACAAATAAATCTCATTTTAGCATTCTCAATATTGGTAATAAAAGTTTCATGTTCACTACAATTCCACCATATGTGAATCATTTCTCCATATGGAATATTGTTCACAACTGATTTAGGATTAGCACTTGATGTTAGCAAGCTACTATTGCACACCATTGTTTTGCTAACCATGATACTCAGAATAGCACCATCATCAGTATAAAACTGAAGATCTGAAAATGCCATTATCTTGTTGCTATAATGCATAATTAACATAATGGTGAAAGGCTTATCATTAAGATATCTGTGATACTCATTTAATTGGTTATCATACCTGGTCCATAACACAATGATGTCATCTATATACCTCCCTCAAAAGACTATATAGTATGTCCAGGGGAGGCATATCGGTCCCAGGCATACCAACCCATAAAAAGGCTGGCCTAAGAGGGAGCAAACCTGGAGCCAATCACAGCACCCTGGATTTGATAGTGTCAGCATTTATTATATAAGAAGTAATTTTTGAGTCTTTGGCAACCTGAAATGACTGGAGCTTGCCAAGCCATTAGAAAGTGTACATCTTTTGTGCATACAATTAATAGGTATTAGTTGTAAGTAATTTATCTTACTAATTAAATGGTCCAAGAGGAAACAATCAGTTTGCAGTTTCCAATTTTTAAACCTGGCGTAGCAGCATCTGCCTTTCAGCCTTTTCTCTTGTCAATACAATATATACTTTTGTTCTGTTTAATAAGAGGTAATGTTTAGATAACATTCCTTTGGGCACTTAATTGTGTACCAAATGCTTTACTATGAGTGGGCCACAAAAAGCAGCCATGCTTCCGGGGATTCTAAGGGCACTGTGTATGTTTAAGGCTATTTCTTTCTTTTGTGCCAAAGGCACAATAGAATTGCCTGCCAACTTCCCTGTCTTAATTACAATAACATTTACACAGTTCAAAGAATGTTTCTGCATGGGAGGCCTAAAAAATATCCAATAAGTATCAGTCCTCCTTCATTCGTGCTATTTGTGACTTTTATTTGTTGCAACTGTATATTTCACACTGAGTTGGCTGTTTTATCTAGCATCTGCTGAGGGAATGGAGCTAGATCATAATAGCAAGTGATTACATTTCGCATAGTCTGTTTGGATTCCTTTCATCCACATCTTTGACATTCTTTCAGTTGCACATTGTGTCCAGTTAATTGTCCAGATTGGCAGATACGCATTATGTGTGATGCTTGCAGCAGGAGGTGCGTGTGTAATTTGAGATGAATGTGGTAATCCTCTACCACTCACTGTCAGCTTTTATTCTTTCCTGGCATATTGTGAAAGGCATTTGTTTTCTGTGTTCAATAGATCAACATCAGATTTGTATAGGCATGCATATCCAGCAGAAACAATATTTTCTAAAATACTAAAAAAAGCTTTTGTCTTAAAAAAAAAGAGCTGTAGGTCAGGTCCTCTGAACAACGAAGGCTCTCTGAGCTTTAATAGTTAACAGTATGTAGATAATGCACCTTTTTCTCGATTTAAACTCTAGAAGAAAGAGAGAGAGAGCGAGAGTAAACTCTGACAGAACCAAACACTAACTTTTTGAGGACAGGTGTGTGTCTGTCTCTGATCAGGTCCTAAACCTTTGTGTTAAGACCAGTGACAGCTGGTTATTTTATAAGGGAGGGGAGCAGGGGAGGTTACACATGCACACATGCACCTCACTCTCACTCATTCATTCACACACTCACACACCCATTCACAAAACTCACTAACAAATACATTCATTTGTGCACGCACCAAACATAAAAACAACAAAAAAACTTACCTCTACAGCTCTGACAGGGAAGCCTCAGAGGTCGCAAGAGAGTTGGAACTGCTGCCTTCAGTGAGGGAAGGCAGCAGTCCTAGCTTCATGACGGTGTTGGATGGGGTCACAAACTGCTGACCCTACCCCACTCTGTGATGAGGTGTTGCTGATTGACACTTGGCCCTGGGCACTTCATGGCTTAAAGCTAAAGCTCCCTGGTCTGAAGCAATTAATGACATTCCCACTCATCACCTTTTCCAGGCTGAAGAGGTCACGCCTACAGGACTGTGACTCCTGCAGCCTAGGAAAGTTAAGCTCAGGCAGCCAGGAGTCTGCGCATTTATCGCATGTGCATACTGAAGAGTATCAGTCAGGCAGACTTTTATTCAGCCTGACAGATACTTTTCACTTCAAGAAAAAAGTAGGAGGGCTTTCTCCCTCATCCCATATGGACAGGCCAATGCTGGTTAAGACAGTGCTTAATTTAAGCCAGTGGTTGCCTGTGGGGTCCACCAGCACACATTTGTGAGGCCCAACACTTATTTTTCTGCATCAGCTATTTTCCTTGAGCATGAGAGGGAAACATACAAAGCAGAGAGACTGATGAAAAGAAAGATGGGAAAACCTTCACATAGAAGATAGGAGAAACCTGGAGAAGTGAGATAAACAGGCAGGAAGTGTCTGGAAGTGGATTAAAATGGCATAAGTTGTATCTATGAATACAAAGCCCTGGTATTCAGCATGAGACATTCAATTGCACCAGTCACAAACTTATGAGCAGACCCGTGGGCACCGGAACTCTTTCTTTTACAAATTAAGCACTGGTTATGTAGAAGCTTCATGTAATGGAGATGTGGAGAATGCTGCTGATTGATCATGTGTCATATGTCCTTAAGGTTAGAATAAAATGAAATATTTTATTAAAATCAAAATGTTATGGATTTAATTTTACAGATGAGTGTTCAAATCTTTTGCTGCTTTCTGTGTGATGTTTCATTTTGAGCTGGATTCGCTGGTTATTTTTTACATTGGAGGCATAAGCAATCATATTTAGAGAGGAGGAATTGCTTATTCATGTGTGGAAATTAGTGTAAATAAAACTACTAGCCCCAGATTTATATCAACTTTACAATGAACTTATAAAATTAGACGCATAAAAGCTTACTAATGGAACATAGATTCACTTACATGCATGCAAGTAAAAATAAAGCCCATTTGGTAACACCAGGCTTATAGCAGAATGTTGTTTTACAAGAAGCACATCACTCGATCTTTTGTAACCTTGAGGCATGGTTTCAAGTAGTAGGTGCCCTGCTCGTCACAGATTGTACACCCCTCCAGGGAAGAATGGAGTGGCTCAATCGAAACATGTGCTGAGGCAACTGGGATTGACTCTTTAGTAATACATAAACATATACAAGGTGTTGGTTTTGATGGCTTTGTAAATGAGTCAGGTGCTTCTCAACATAATCCATGCTGTGGTCTTTGACACATCCATGCACCTATGCAGTTCAGGGATAATATCCTTCCATCATTTCCATCAGTTACAGTTGTACAGCTCACATAAATCGCACAACAGGGACTCAGATACCCTCTTTCCAAATTATAGCCCAACTGGCGGAACTGGTTGCAATAGTCTGAGGGCTCTTTTGCCGTTTAGTATGTGTGAGCATTCAGCTGAAAAGAAATAAAGGTACAGTTGAACATTTGGAGAAAAACAGTATTCTGCTGCCAGACTTAATTGATAATAATAATGAATTGAGGATATTCTAGTTAGGTCACATTGAAGAGAAATTTTATGACATGATATAGTGTTAGGACCATAGCCTTTGCATTTACTTATGATATTTATGTTTAGCACTTGTGTTACATGCACTAGAATTTTAGAATATAATTTAGCATGTGATGAAATTGAAAATCTGCTATGTGTTGCATAAGGAACCTTGATTTTACTATTTAAAAAAAAAAACCTTCTTCTTTGAAAGTTTGTTTTTGGAACACAAAAGTATACTCCAGGACACCTTGATGTGGCACCAAAATGCTCCTGCTGTTTCAGTGCAAGCATTGTCAGGGAAAACTCTCCACCAGAGCAGGAGGGAATTCTCATTGTGGTGGGCCAGCCATCGCCGGGCTAGTGGATGCAGAGTCTCAACCACCGTTAGTCATTTAAAGTGATTGGTTTCAGTCTACGGGAACAGTCTACACCACATATACATGTTTGAAGATATGATTTAGGAGAATTGTTAGGTTTGTTTCCAGAATATTTTGGGAGTGCTGTGAAAGAGAAGAGAAAGGCCTTCGGGCTTTCAAATGGAGATGATGGAGTGAAGATCTTATGAGCAGAATGCTGTTTCAAAGTTTAACTATCTAACCCCTTTGCTTTTGTCTTTAGATATGGCAGAGTCAGATGCTAGAGTTTGGGTTTTTTGTAGAGGTCTATTGTGGTTGCATTACAAGAGTGATTGTGTTACAAAAGAAGCTGGAAACTAAGCATTTTGATGTTAGTGTAAAATTAGGTTTCGGGAATGGCAACATACAGCTGCAAATTACCTTGGTTAAAGTGAGGCAACTCGGCGCTCCTACCAATCAGCTCCCAGTGTACTAAGCCCCTTCTCATACGTGTCCTTGACTATGTGATTAAGTATGGGAGAGGAGTACAATATTAAACACAATACACATGTGTAGGGTGAGCCTAGGTAACATGCAATAATGCTTTCTGAATCATAATAGGTATAACTGCCCCCAAAATTAGTATGTTTACAACTTTATCTCATATATATGTTATATGTTTATAATATAAACCCAAGTCAAATTAATGGAAAGCACAAATCACAAAAGTAAAATGTAACATAATAAAGACATTTTCAACCAATAATCTCACAATGAGATCAGTAATCTTATGTGCGTAGATGGCAGTATGTAAAGCAGATGTGAAACTCTATCTAGTACTGAAACCAAGGCCCTAGCTAAACATCATACATGTCATTCTCCTGATCACCTAGTGTTAAAAAAAACCTGAAGTTTGGGAATCTCTGAATACAACACGAATGAACATTCAAGACATCATTTCAGTGTAGTACAATAGGTAAACAAGTTAGAGACAGATAAATAAAGGTTCGCTGAGAGCTACTATTTGCAAAGCTTAAGCCTGACACTGTAACCAGAATGGAAGATCACAATTAAGTGCCAAAATGAATAACTTTGTATATTTGATATTAACAGGCTACATGAACATCTGACTGTGAGAAACTGGGTTTTGCTTGAGGGGGGGGGGGGGGGGGGGGGGGTGAATGCCCTTCTCAGACAACAGCCACAATCCTTGTCAGAGTGAACCACAAGAGTCACTAAATGAACCAGTGTTTAACCTCTGTAACTTGGCACCAAAGCAGTCAGGCTTAATTTAGAGGCAATTTGTAATGTATGTTTGTAGCACGCAAACAATAATAAAGTGAAAACACAACATTAAAAAATCCCACACCAATTTAGAAAAAATAGAGTAAAAATTTAATAAACAAGTAGACACCAAAATTACAAAAATCCAATCCATAGAATTAAAAATTTAAATTTTTACATAAAATTTAAAAGTTTAGATAACAGTGCCAACTGTGGTTGCACTGGACCGGGTCAAGGTTGCAAGTACAGGCCAGTGAAGGAGCACAGGCCGGGTAATGGACTAAGTATTGCCCGCTGAGTATTGTACTCTATGTCCCTGGTGTGTAGTCAGTGCGGTGTTACTTGGCAAGGCTTTGCCTCGTTCAGAGTGAGTTTTGATGAAACTGTTCAGCAAAGTTTTACAGGGTATTGCTTTGTGCTACATTGGTGCTGATGAGCTGTGTGGCAAGGCTTTGTGGAGCTTTGTATCACTTGGCGTTGGTTCCAATGAAGCTTCCAGCTGTGTGGAGATGCTTTGCATCACTGGGTGCTGATTATGAGTAAGTTAGCAGCTGTGCTGTGAGGATTTGTGGGGCTTAGTGTCGCTCAGTGTTAATTCTGATGTGGCTCTCTGCTGTGCTGAGAGGTTTTGTAGGGCTTTGCTTTGCAGCGGATTTAGTGGGATCTTCAGTTAGTCCAGGAGGAGCTCTCTGATGCCAGCCAAGGGCCCAAGACCTTGGGAGGCATCACTTGGGGATCAGGAACTCAATCCAGCAGAGGCCAGCAGGGCTCAGGAAGGTACAGGCCCATGAAGGTTCAGTGCAGCAGGTCAGCCTGGCAGTTCAGGGAGGCCCCTAGAGCATGTTGCATCCCTGTAGCTCAGAACAGGAGGTATGTCAGCTGACTCATGGAGTCACTCAGGTAGCCTGGGGTGAAGGAAGCAGGCCCTTTCTACCTTCTCAGACACCAGGGCAGGCCTCGGGCAGTAGGGGAGTCCTTCTGTAGTGTCCACAGGTCCAGAAGTGCACAGAAGAGTGGGTTAGACTGTCCTATTTTTATACGTGATTCCAGCTTTGAAGTGAGAGAAGCTTCTGGAGTTTTCATACCACACAGAAGTGTCTGGAATCTACTGCTGTTCTGCCCTGGCCCCACTCTCTCTGCAGTCACTATAGACTAGTGTGAAGTTCTTTGTGTGTCACTTCAAGGTACAATTTTTGTAATAGTCTACTGATATGTGCAACTGAAAGTTACAATTATTTCATTTTCTTGATACCTATGGAATTCACATTCTGTGTATGATTGTAGAAGCACTGGAAATTTGGGATCATTTTGATTATTATAGTAACACCTTGACATAGCCAGTACGCTTGCTTTGTAATAACGCTGCTCTGTTGTGGGGGCTTGTGTTTGTAGTGGTTAAAGCCTGCTAATACACATACCTTTAGAAGTGCTTGCAGCATAGGGGATCTAGGGGAAATTTTGAGGTTTAGTTGACCATTGAGACCATTCTTTATAATGTGCTCATTATTGGCTTTCAGGAACTCTTGGAAAAAAATGTAAAAGGAAAAAATCAATAGAAGAACTTAACAACAAAGGACGAATTGTCAGGGATACCCATCTGCAGATGTTGTTAGGGACCATCAACCTATAAAATATGCATAGGTTCTTGAATTTAATATTCATTTGTGAACCTAATACTGGCCTTTATATAGTCCTTTGAGAACCAGTTGTGTGTGGTCCCTATTTATCAAGCTGAATGAAACGCAGTGGTTGTAGCCAGAACATGCCCTTATCTTAGGGTTATCATATTGCCAGGGTTGACATATGATATTTCCATTAATATGAAATATTGGTCAGAGAAATAACTGTTCGCTTAAACTGCTCACAAGTTCTAACGTGTATTGCTCTATACTCCAATTGTAACGTATAATTCCTTCTGAATTTTAATTGACTAACTGACTGAGATCTACAAATGAATATCTTATAATTCCTGACTGAGTAATACAAACAAATCTCATATGGAAGCCACACAACATCCACAAGTTTCTTTGTTAATGTATGGATGGATGTTATACTATGGATTTCAGAAATATTGCCTGACATGAATATTGTGTTTTAAATGTTGTTTACAAAAATATATTTCCATTACGTGAAGATGTTTTGTTATTAATTCCTATGGGGCTATACTTGTGTTAAAGAGATATAGGATACAATATTTAAGTTACCAGATATTCTGAATATAATACTCTACTACCACACCAAATGTTCTTTACTAGATTTTATGTTGAATTCCTCAAACAAATGCAAACTCCACTGGATTTGCTGTAATGGAACACACTGTAGGATGCATTTTTGAAAATGTTTCCCAGATCTGGATATGTGTACAACATCATCTAATGGTTATGGATATTGTGACCTGCATAGGTACATTTCGGTCAGTTATCATATTGATGACAACATTTGTAGGCATGTTACTAGGATGCCAACACCAATATAATTTACACAACTATTGCAATATTCATACTCTAGTAGGCAACAATAGCCACTAAGATAACCCAGTAAGACTATGGTAGAGAAATTTGGCATACTGCGCCAATGCAATGGAGAATCTTTCCCAGTAACATCAGGAGTAGAGACACCTTTAGAAAAGAAAGATTACTTCTGTCCTTGTGTGTATGTGTATGAAACTGAATTATTATTTGGGGTGGGCAACTGTCCACTTTTAAGGATAAGCAACCACCTGCTAGATGGCAAACAAATTCAATTTAAGAAATCTGTGCTCAAACCATGCTAATATGAGACCAAGTTGTCATCCTTAAATCAAAGGCAATGTGCAAAGTACTGGCACAGTGCATAAACAGTAGGAAAAGTGCCACAAAAACAATTTTATAATTAGGAGAAAAGTGGTATGGTTAAGGAAAATAACAAAAGGACAAAAACAAATAAGGTGAACCAGAGAAATGACTTTTTATTAATTAAATTGAAAAGCGTTAAAAAAATAAGGTGCCCCATGTAAGTCTACTGTTGCGGTAGACCGGGATCAATGTTCAGTTTCAGGCTGACCACAATGCAACCTCAGCTGAATACACAAAGTGGATTTATCCAGGTGCAAGTCTGCAAGTCAAAAAGTGCAAACAATTGTCTAGACCCCACTTCATAAAGGGACTTTGCCACTTTTTTGAAGACAAATGTTGAAACTTTTTGTAAGCACATGCAGAATAGGACTTTGACACTTTTTGGAACGGAAAGTCACATAGGAGCAGAACGTCAATAAAACTGTTCCCGCCGCTATGGAATCAAAGGTCAGATACCTGTAGATGGTTGATCCCGCTGGAGCTCTAGAGTTTATTAGATTTCACAATGAAAATTTGTTAAGTCCCTGCTCAGATTGGCATTTAGCCATTGTTTTCGAGGTGTGCAGAGCGCAGGATGAAGCTTAAGTCCAAGATACTGCTGTGGAACTGCCAGTCAAATCTTTTATGCTGCAGGTTCTCCCGAAGCTCTGGAGAAGATTTAAAATGTTTCCAAACTTTTTTCTGCTGCCCCAAAAAACACAGGACTACACTTCCAAGTTCCCTGGGCCCTCACGGGAAGGCACTAAGAGACTCTTAGAGTGTCAGAAGAGGCCAACAGCAAAGTCTAGTCCCAGTCAAGTTGCAACTGGTCCACTGGGATTCTTCACATCACTGATCTCTTCAGCTTTTTTATGTTCCTGGTTCCACGAGCCTCTTGATCTTTGGAAATCTCTCTGTCCTTGGATTTCAAGTGGAACCACCTCAGGTCCTTCTAACATGTCATAGATGCCAGGTGCAGCTGCTTCAGTCTCCCAGGTATCCTTTCACAAGATCAGCAGTGTTCTGAAGATGGCAGGGTGAGGGCCCAGTTTAATAGAGTTCACTAGCATGTGGCCGAGGAACACTCAAAGATACTCCTAGTCTCTCTCTGACCAATGGAGAAGATGTTCCCAGGCACTGGCCTACCTACTTCTTCGGGTAGTTCCTCTGTACCTTACTGCAAAGCGGCCCAAAATCCAATGTGTCAACCAAATTGAAGGTGGCCAAAGTCTTAGCTACACTAACCGTGGACTCTGAGAGGTGGAGTGTGCAGGGGAGTTTACTGTAGAAATCACTAATGTCTTCTGCATCTAATACTAAATCAAATTTTAACCAGGTCCTGGACTCACAACAAATAATGATATGGAAGACTAGTAAGACAAAGCAGGTTGCTTCAGTAACCAAACAGGGGACACACAAGAAATGTGACTCAGCTTGTTGGATCCCTTTTGAATGTGCAGATGTTTTACATGTGCCTCAGTGAGGCCTGTCATGCAGGATATGACAATGTTGTCCCGCAGAAGGGGCAAGAACCCAACCCTGAATATTCTGCTGAGCTCCCTATGAGCCATCACTACCCATTCAAGTTGGCCTCTCAACCAAAGTGCTCTATTGTGTGTCTCCAGGAAAGAATTTTACACCTCATTACAGGGAGGACATTGCTGGCCAGCGGATACAGACTAAGGCTAATTAACCTACAGTAAAACAGGCAAGTACCTATAACTTTTCTGAAGGTTATATTTCCTGACTAGTTAGTTCAGACTTTGCAAATTAATCAGATTTTTAAAAACAGTAAGAACTTTGTCTGTAGCTGTTTCCTTTTGGATAATGCAGAAATAGTGATTTAATCTGCTTTATTAGTATTTCCTATAGAAACAGCTAAGTGTAATGGAGTAAAATTAGCCTTTGGTGAGGTATTCACTGTAGCTACATGTTAACATTAATTTACACATGTGCCACTTATAGGCACTCTGCACCCTCCCTTACGAGCAATGATTACATTTAAGGGATGACGTACTTACATCATTGATGTGAGGTTTAGGCCTGTAAAAGAGTTTATTTTTACAGGTCTGTTTACAAACATGAGAGCTTGCAGGCTGCAGGTGAACAGGCTCAAGCAGAGGACCCGGTATCTTGGTTTCAGGGTCACAAAGTAGATGGTACAATATAGTGCTTCCGTCAGATATAATTTTCATTTTAAATATAATAGGTGTAGTTTTAACACTATAGCAATGGTCTTATTGCAAAATTGCAATGTGGAATTTCTAAAGTGCAAACATAGCTAAATGGCAGCAGAGCGCTGTATAGGGTCAAAAGTCGTTGACGTTTTTATTAGAAACTAATAAATCTGAACAGGTATCAGCATGAATGCAGTTTATGCAATATTTATCTTCTCATTCCTTTTAATTGTTGGATCATTATCTTCTGAAGCTTCTCCAGTAGAGCAAATATGTCCAAAGTGCCCGAATAATGATATGTTATGGGGTTGGCTTGTTGATCTTGCTCCCATCATCTGCTTAGTAGATAAACTGTTAATATTTAGGAAATCCCTTTATAACAGACTTCAAACTTTGTCATTTTGGTTCTATTCCTTCTGCTCACTTCCTAGTGTCATATTGTTGCGTTGCCAGTCACGTGATACTGAAAGTCTACCAAGCCTTTTACTTTTGCATGTAACACGGTCTTTTTCCATGAGAAGAGATTGACGGGAATATTTCTGAGTGAACCTCTTTACACATAGAATTGATAACTAATTCATGCTGGTCTACCATTGCTGCTCTCTTGCGTGAAATTTCGGAAAGATATGAATATTTACTTCTTAACAGTGACTCAAGTTGTGGTATGGAATACTTTACATTCTCTCTAGGAAAACGAATTTATTGGAGGGGCGATTATTACCTACTAGAGGCAACTGTTAGCTGAGTCTGATATATAACCTGCAAACAGAGAAATAAAAGAGAGAAGCTTCGCATGCTTGTAAAGAACAGCAGGCGATGCCTTTGGTGTTAAAAATAAACTACAATAATTTCTAATGATGTACGCCGGTGCATTTTTTCTAATCAGGCTGGTGGAGACAGATAGTTGTTTTTGTGAAAGCAATGAAGTAAATATCTTCCATATGTCGCGCTGCGTCAACCCACCCAGCATCCTACCAGCAGACAGTAACTGACAAAGCACATTGGATTTTCAATGCATCTGATTGTGGAACATGATTATCCAATAAAAGCATTTACGCAGAACAGCAAATCCATTTAGCATGAAACTCAACATTGTGAGCAAACAAAAAAGCATAATTTGTCTACTAAGTCAAGCAAGCTCCTGTCGGTAGTGTTATCTTCCAGTACAATACTCTCCATCCCTATTCATGCCTTCGACAAGGCAACTAGGAATTATAATTACCTGATGAATAAAGATGTCCATCCATCATTGACAAAATTCATCTATTTGTGCAAAAGATCTTTTCTAAGACGTGGAACTGATTCGACAACAGAGAACCAAATTGGATCTGACCTAGTTTAAGTGCATCAAACAGAAATATTAATCAGAACATGGTGCTTTGAACATGATCTCTAATGACTGCTAAAGAAGGCATGTTTAAGAGGCCTTGCATGAATCTTTTAAAGGCACGCGCTAGACGGGACGTTTCGAGTCGTTTTAAATCAGTAATTGATAAGAAAGAGAAAGGGGTAATTCCGAGGGATCTTCTGTATCGAATTTAGAGTCAAACTTGGTTCATATTTGTCGGGATTATCGCATAATCAATGAAAAAAACATGAGTAAATTCCACTTTATCATAATCATTACCTGGGAACACACATCCTGTTTCTGACACATTGTCCGATGTAGGAATAATCATGATGAGGTGTATGGCGACACAGATAAATGTGTGACTAATTTCTCATACTGCTTTGTATTTCTGTTACCTGGGCCGCCTTTGCTACTTCTAAAGTGGTAAGGTTTGCCTATCATTTTCCTATCCCGATGGATTAATGAGGGGATTTTGCCCACTCTGAGTAGAAGAATGTCACCATTTTTGTTAGAAAAACACTCTGTGAGCTTTGTGCAGCATAACATTTGAATAGATAAAAGGAAAAAGATTGACAACATTAAAGGACCTTCAGGGCAATGGAAATCAGACACATTGGGCCTGATTACGAACCTGGTGGTCTCATGACTGCCAGGTTCCCGGTGGCGGTTGGACGACTACGGCGGTTGTGCAGTGGTCGAACCGCCAGCACCGCTAGAACTAGTCGTACCGGTATTCTGCCCTGGGGATTACAACTTCGTTCCCCACTAGCAATTTCATGGCAGTAGCACTGCCAGGAAAAGGCTAGTGGAGAACAGGGGCCGGGGACCCCTGCACTGCCCATTCACTTGGCATGGGCAGTACAGGGCCCCCCCTGGCCAGAACGTTGCAATGTTCACTGTCTGCTTTGCATAATGGGCCCGGTGGGGAGGCAGCCACAATGGCGGCAACCTCCCTGTCGGAATTTCAGCAGACGGTCTTTTCTGTCCACCGAAATCGTAACCAGGCCCACTGTATTGGATCGTCCTCCCACACCCGACCAGTTCAATCCCTCACAGTCCGAAGTACAAAACTCTGCCATTGTGTGCCTTCTTTCCACAGACAGGCTAAATCCAGTTTTATTGCCTCAAATCAAGGATGTTCGATATAGGTCTAGGAGATGGATTTAAGCAAGATTTGCAATATATTCACATAAAATAAATTTGCATCCAACAAATCTGAGTGTAAATGATTTACTTTGCCAGTGGTTATCCTGACGTTCTGACAATTATCTGACCCTCCTGGACAGAGGCTGGTCACCCCTGCCTTGAAGATAGTCAAGCTAGATGAATGGATAGATGAGTGTGACCACGGAGAAAATGATTGACCCTCACTGGAATGGAATTAAAATGCCCTTTCGTGTAATTAATGTATCAAAACAGCATCAGAACCACACAGATTTTGTGTCCAGTATACAGGCAACTTAGTGGTACAGGCAAAAGCGCACTGCACCAGGTAGTGCCCCAATGAATAGATGAATTAAATTAAATTATAATTATAATCCAGCAAGGTTTGTGCCGAAATATAAAATTAAAGGAGCACTGCCATGATACGAATCCCATAGCCTCTGAACAGATCTTGCAATACTTTCCCTTATTTACCAGCTGTGGCATTGCGTTTCTCTATTGTGAAGGTCAGGCACTTATGACAGTAACGAACAGACCAATGTGAGGCAATGTATGATTTCTACTGGGGGCATCTAACTGCAGAGAAGGGAAAATAATATCCGCTGACATTTACACAAGGCACAGCGACTTACAATAGTCGTTTCTCTGCTCTTTAAAACCACTGCAGTATTCAAGGTCTTGTATTCCTTAGAAACCTATCAACATTAGAGCTAGGATTACAGAAAACATATTACAAGAACGCGTACATTGATATGAGAATCACATTATCCCTATGGACAACACACGTGCTGAGCTGAGGAAATGTTAGATGAGCCGAGAAAGGTCAAACCTAGCCAATTTGTTACCTCCATGCCCACATCAGTTGATTTTAGCCGCCATTTCCACACAACATACTCAAAATTGGTTCTGACCATGGATTTCAATTCACCAAAATACCAGGGATAGCGGAAGTGACATCACGCACCCTTTGGCCCCAACTTCCACTCACAGACACACATACACATACAAATTCACACTTTCACACACACACTCTCACATAAACACACTTTCAGCCGCAAGCACGCACACAACATTAATTTAAAAGCATTTACTTATCTCAGCCGCCATGAAAGGGCATGTTCAAGCTAATTATACCCCATTTTTATTACACTAATAGTGAATAATATGTTATCATTCACTATTAGTGTTATAAAAATCGACAGACAAAAAAGAGGGTCCTAACTGTGTCCATAAGGAGGAGCTCCCACTGTGTCCCTGCCACAGAATTTGCCACCTCTGAAGTCAGGAGTCGCAAAGGCAGTGGCAGGGGTCGTAAAATGCAAGCCAGGTGTCCCAGTTGCGACCCCTTGTGACCCCTATATGACGTCCATAAATCTGGACCGTCCTATTCAGCATTTTGAAGGTATAAAATGTCGCAATCTTTTAAATGGCGCTGAAAATGAGGGGTTTGGTATTTTCTGACCTCTGATCAATCTTCTGTTTACACTGAGCTCAGTGGGATTTAATACGCTCACTGGGTCGATAAGCACATCACCTTTCCTTAAATTTCAACAAGTCAGACCTGTCGAAATTTAACAGAAGACAAGAGAATGGAATTTACCTTACCATGCGGTTTTTGGTGCGTTAGCCAGCAAAATCCATGCTATTTCCCCAAAACTCGGAATAGGCGCCAATTATCCCACCTGATGTATAATGTACCCTGGGGTACCGTTATTCATGAGGTGTGATAAATAGCACCTTGATTCCGATGAACTCGGAATCAGGGTCCAAGTGTCATTCTCCTACTTCAGTATAAATGAGCTCTTGATGTACTGATGTGTCACATGTTGGTGTTCACGTGAAGACCCGCAGCGCAATAGCCCCTCAGAACAATTGGAGGGTCAAATACAGTACTTAACTTGTTAAAAGAAAAAAAGTTATTGCAGGGTCCCAAAGTTTGTCTTGTGAGCCAGGCACAGGGGAGGGTGAATGCTGCCAGGTCTTGATTGCACTTCATGCCTCTTTCTTCCACCACGCAACGCTTACTGTTTGTAGGTTCGTTTTCATGACTGCGTTTTTTATACTTAGTCACTGGTCGCTGTCTGTCTGTCTCTTTACCCTCCTTTATCCCTCTTTTCCTGACTTTCTTTCGCTTGAGAAGTCTGATTATGAAAAATAAGTCCCAATCCCTAAAGATTAGTGCCATGCCCAACATCAACAACTACCCGCAGAAATTAAGCTTTGGTCAAATTTCAAGCATATTTTGAAGACTAATGACAACTCTTGCAACTAAGTTTTAGAAAAAGGAGGCACGAATCAGTATTCTTGATAAGACTTGCTGTTTATCTCATTTCAGAAAAAGAATAATTATGGGAGCATGCAGGTTGTCCAGAAGCTGATTTGCATATGCACATACATCTACCCTCACTTCCTCGGATTACTCTCAAACTCTTTAGCAGTCTCCACAGAGTGTAAAAGTTAAGTGGAATTAGAATTAGTGCAGGACACGTATTGTTTTAACTCGCATGTAAAAAACAAAAGTCGACATTTATCAACCTGCACTGTCAGATTTCAGGAATTACTCTCCAGCATCCCAGAAGGGGATAAAGATACATTATGGGGCAGGACATGAGATGAGAACATTTACAGAGGGGTTTCTCTTTTTATTTTTCATCTGCAATCATTTGTTCGGCGTTTACACCCATTCAGAGCACTAAATGCAGGCAGTCAAAATGGGGGGAGAGAGTAGGAGAATGACCCTAAGAGAGGGACCTCCAGAAGGTGTTTGTCTAAACCTATAGCTGAGAAGCAAAGTCACAGATTTTGTTTTTCAATTTCAAAAGTATGGTATGCGTTTGTGGTGGAGGGTAATACAGTAACAGAGGGGAATCCGAATTGGGTAGTGATGTGTTCCTAAAATACAAATGTCTTGACTCTGCAGATTTTGGGATCCAATTTAAGGTGTCTGACCTGCTGGTACAGCTTCAAAGTACTCATGTGCTACCAACAAGCCAGTTTTAGTAGCTTTATGGGTAAGAAAACATTTCAGAATTAAGGGACAGATGTACAAAAATGAAGAATTGCAATTTCCAAATTGCAATTCTTACTCAATCACAATTAGGAAATCACAATTCCCAATGAAAGAAACCTTTGTACTCTTAAATAGCAATTCCTAGTTGACCCACTTCCTGAATATTAATATGGTAGGTCCCTGTTTGCAACCATTTAGGACTGAGAGCCGTCACAGGGAGTGTGGCTTGCTGGGGTCAACAGACCACAATGTCTGTGACTCCGTTTACATAAAGCAATACTTTTTTGAATACAGCTTGTTAGACGTGACGTCCTTAGGGTGGTCTTCCCCGAACATTTTGCCTGCCTCCCTCCACTTTTCTGATCTCATTATTGCTGGTTTTAGGACCCTGCGCACTTTACCACTGCTGACCAGTGCTAAAGTGTTTGTGCTCTCTCCCCTAAACATGGTAACATTGGTTCATACCTAACTGGCATACTTAAGTTACCTATAAGTCCCTAGTAAAGTGCACTAGATGTGCCAAGGGCCTGTAAATTACATGCTACTAGTGGGCCTGCAGCACTGATTGTCCCACTCACATAAGTAGACCCTTAACCATGTCTCAGGTCTGCCATTGCCAAGCCTGTGTGTATAGTTTCACTACCACTTCAACTTGGTATTTACAATTACTTGCCAAGCCTTAAATGCACATTTTCTCACATGTAAGTCACCCCTAAGGTAGGCCCTAGGAAACCCATAGGGCAGGGTGCTATGTAAGTAAAAGGCAGGGCATGTATGTATATGTTTTACATGACCTGGTAGTCAAAAACACCCAAAGCTGTTTTGCACTACTGTGAAGCCTGCACCTCTCATAGGCCAACATTAGAAATTCCCTTATATGCTTTTAGGTGGCAATTATTGATCTGAGATGCATAGACTTGTCATATTTGGTACGGTTGGAAAGGTAGTGAGAAATCCTACTTACTCGTGAAGTTGGATTCTACATTACTATTTCAAAAATGCCACTTACAAAAAGTAGGCATTTCTCTGCACTTCATGCTCTCTGTGCATTACAGCCTGTCTCTAATCCACATCTGGTCTGTGCTGGTTGACAGCTCCCCTTGTGCACTCCACCCAGACAGCCATTAACACAGGACACTCAGTTGCACCTTCATGTATCTGCATACTGATGTGTCTTCCTGGGCAGGAAGGGTGGAGGAGCTCTCACTTATAGTTCAAGGGCCAGTGGCCTGCCCGCACACAAAGGACTGATAACCCCCCACAGGCCCACCCCCCAGACAGGGCTGGGTTGAAAGGGGAACTTGTGCACTTCAAAACCACTCTTTGAAGTTTCCTCCTCTTCAAAGGCAAGTTTCGGTTTATATATATTAGGTCTGTGACCATAACAAATCAGACACTTCTGGACGTACAACTGGATTCTGTCAGAGGGTCTGCCTGGCTGTCCAAAGGACTCATCTGGACTGCTTTGCTAGAAGGACTGCTGGCCTGCTTGTTTCCCTGCTGCCTGCTGACCCCTGACTCTTTCGGAAGGACTCTGCCTTTCTCCACAAGGGGAAGCAGACTGAAGAATGATGTGGGAACAACGAAGGTCGTTGTCCACGAAAGTGGAACAATGCTTTCCTGAACAACGACCCTGTTTTCCTCTGCCTTAACCACGCATGTCTGGAACAACGAATTTGCGTGGTTAAGGCTGAGGAAAACAGACTTTGGATCGGAGAGGATTCGGTCAGGTAAGTGGGACTGGGGTAGGGTTGGGGGGTAGTTTTAAGGATGGGGCTAATTTTAGTTTTTAGGGGCTGGGGTAGGGTGGGGAGTTGGGGTAATTTTTGGTTTTAGGGGTGGGGTGGAGGGTCGCGGTAGGTTTAGGGGGTTAGGCTAGTTTAGGTTTTAGGGGTGGTGGTCACAGTAGTTTTAGGGGGATTGGATAGTTTAGGTTTTAGGGGTGGGGGTCGGGGTAGTTTTAGGTTTTATGGGCGAAGGTGGGGATGGGGTACGTTTAGGTTTTAGGGGCAGGGTAGTGGGGTTGCAGTAGTTGTAGGAGCGGGGTGGGGGTTTGTTTAGGTTTTAGGGGCGGGGTTGTGGTAATTTTAGGGGCAGGGTGGAGGGATTGGGGTGGTTTTAGGGGTGGGTTTGGGGTAATTTTAGGGGTGGGGTAGTGGTGGTTTTCGGTTTCAGAGGCGGGGTGGGAGGTCACAGTAATTTTAGAGGTTTGGGATGGTTTTAGGTTTTAGGGGTGGGGTGGAGGGTCGATATAAGTTTAGGGGCGGGTTGGGGTAGTTTTAGGGGCGGGGTGGGGGTCGGGGTAGTTTTAGGGGTGAGTGTGGGGGGTCAGGGTAGTTTAGGTTTAAGGGGTGAGGGTTGGGGTACTTTTGGGTTTTAGGGGAAGGGTGGGGGGCACACAGTAGTTTTAGGGGTGCAGTGGGGGTTTGTTTAGGTTGTAGGGGATGGGGTGGTGAGTTGTGGTAATTTTAGGGGGGGGGTGGTTTTAGGGGTGGGGTGGGGGTTGCAGTAATTTTAGGGGCGGGTGGTTTTAGGTTTCAGAGGCGAGGGTGGGGGATAGCAGTAATTTTAGGGGGGTTGGAGTGGTTTTCAGTTTTAGGGGGTGGGGTGGAGGGTCGCTGTAATTTTAGGGGTGGGGTTGGGGTGGTTTTAGAGGTGGGTGAGGGGGTCGGGGTAGTTTAGGTTTTAGGGGTGGGAGTTGCAGTAGTTTTAGGGTGGGGTTAGGGGGGTGTCACATGCTGGAACCATGCATGCCATTCCACGCATGCCTTTACCAGGAATGCCTTTACAACAAAAATCGTTGTTAAGACATTCATGGTAAAAGCATTAGTGGTAACAAAGCGGTTGTTGTTCCGACCGCGTTGTTCAAGCATGGGTGATTCCAGCATGCGTTGCTCTGACATATATTCCTCTACAAGTGCTATCCAAGGTCATGGATTGAGCTTACCTCCTGTTCTGAGATCTCAGAGCTATCAAGGACTTCACCAAAGAGAAGAAAATACAGCACATCTGAAAATGGACGCAACGCCTGCAAAATCCGATCTAACGCCTGCCAGACCGATGCAGCGCCTGCCTTGCGGCTGAAAAATCACTGCATCACCTGCCAGATCGATGCAGCGCCTGTTGCCTCTTCTCAACACATTCTGGATTTTCCACGCATCGTCCCTGGGCATCAAAATATCTCTGCATCACAGTGAGAAACCAAGGCTGTGCTCCAGGAAAACGAAGCATCACCTTGCAGCATGGAAAGAGGCAACGCCTTGCCTTTGTCACACTGGAAAAATAGACGTATCACTTTTTGCTTTTCAAAATATCTCCTCCTCTGCTGGGTTATTTTTGATGCATCCCAGGAACTGTGTGTTAAAAGGATACAACCACTGATTCTTAATTATTGAGGCTCATCTATACGTTTAAAAAATGATATCTTAACTTGTGCTTATTTGATTTTTGTTGTTTTGGTCTTATTTTATTCAGATAAATATTGCATTCTAAGTTAAGCTTGCCTGCTCCATGCCAAGTTACCAGAGAGTGAGCACAGGATAATTTAGGTTGTGTTGTCACCTACCTTGACTTGGTCTGTGGTCCCTACTTGAACAGGGTACATACCTCTGCTAACTAGAGACCTAGGACAACCTATTTATCTTAAAGAAACATGGGATGCATTAAAAACAAAATGAAACTTTTATGTTTATTTATCTTTAGAGTAGGCAGTGGTCAATGGGACCACTTACATTCTCAAAGACATTTGAGAATGGGATATTAACTTCTTCAAGGAGGTGGTCGCAAAACATTAATGCATACCACTGTGACCCGGTACTTGGAAAGGGTGCTGTATACAGCCCCTTCCAAATACTGATTTGCAAAACCAAATTGCAGTTCAATAACAAGTTACCAAATTGCAATTTGGCATTGCTACATTACACAATGTTTTTTGTGGTTGCAAACGGCCCCAATTCTGCGAATTGGGCTGTTTGTGACCACCCAAAAATGTTTTGTATATCTGGCCCTAAATATGTTTTTCATTTGTCAGATAGATGTGGGGCACAAGTTTATCTCATAAATAAATCGGGGTGATGTTGTGCACTCATGTGTTTCTTGAAAGGACTGGCAGACAAACTGCAGTAAATTCCAATGCTTTCATCAAAGGTGAACCTTACCACTGCAAAACTGTACACCGGCCGGTAAGGAAGCAGGTTAAGAGAGAAAATTAGTACTATCTGCTATAAACAGTGAGTAGGCTGGTCATATGACAGGTCCTAGTTAAAGTAGCCTCTCGATTGCAACGTGTCAGAGGGAGATTTTGTTCAAGGGGAGAGGCATAAAAAAGGGGTATGGGATCACTTGGCAAAGGAGGAGCACATTTATTTTAGCAGCATGAAGTCAGGAATGGTTGGTATCGGTGCTTTAAATCTCACAGGTGCTGAGTGCCGAACGTCTCCTTGGCCGAGGAAAGTACCAGTACTCATAAGGGAAGCATGCTTGTCGTTGCTGTCGACAAGTGTGCCAGTGCTTGTGTGGCAGTGAAGTTATACTTTGGGGCGCACATTTTTCATCCTTCCATCCTACTACGGGGCCGAAAGAAATTAGAACATCCGGAACCTAGACGTAGCTGCCTAGGGAGTTTGGGACACATTGACCCACAGCCTCACTTTTTCAAACCGTGGCAGGTGGTTTCGCCCTCAGTTTCAAGCTCAGAAATTAGCAATAGAAGAGGATTGTCCCCTCTAGACATCATAATGTTGACGTATGGTCAGCATCCAGGACCCTCATTCATTTGATGCCCACCTTTAAAAGCTTGGTTGCGACTGCACGCATACAGGGTTCTGCCGAGGCTGAACTTAGAGTAAGCAGGTTAGCTCAAAGGATATGTCACGTACTGCTGCAATGAAGATCCTGCAGGGCTTTAGTAAAACCACAGTTGTGGATTTTACTCTGTAGTATTTATGAATATAATATGCAATAGGCGTCTGGTTAAAAGTGCTCATATTGTCTAATGGCCATTGTATTACAATTGCACCTTGGGAGAAAATAATGTCCAGTCATTCAGGTCTCAGTTCAACATTTGTTTTCATTTATGTTTATGAAACTGCAAGTAACTGGTGTTATGGGACTTGAAAAAATTGTGATTTATTAATAGGCTGTATTTATATTTGACCAGATAGTCATTGTGTTTACAGCTATTCTGTTTGTCAGTAGCAGAGTTGATTATTTTGATGGCGCACCGATTTGAAAGCACCATGCACAAACATGGCACACTAGGAAGGTGAAAAGTTTGAATACTGGCAAGGCAGATTTGGTATTTTATCCTTTAATGTTGACAAATAGAGAGGCATTTAACTAATAGCACCTGCTATTTAAGTGTGATTCGAAGAAATATGTGAAAAAAAACCACAAACATATTTATGGCTACCAGGCGGTCTTTATATCTGTTTTGTTAGAAAAAATGGTAAACAAATTCTGTAGCTCTAGAAAACTGAAATAGCATCTTTCTAATGACCTTTTGTTTATTAGGACATTAGCATAGCATATTACTTTATTGCAGCAAGTGATACAGTGCAGAGACCTCAGCAAGGATAGCTTTACTGCTCGTGGTGCCATGGGCAACTTTTATTTTTTTTGCGGTTTCCATGTCCTACTTAATGGATTCCCTCAGTGCCACATAGTGTCCCTCGTTTCTGCATAGCCCCTCTCTGACATACATTAAGGGCCATATTTATGGCTAAGTCACACAGCACAGCAAGTCACCATGCTGCTCTGCGTGACAGGGAAAGGGCGGGAATGCACTGTATTCAAAATAATACAACCCTGTGTCCCTGCGCTGGCTCCGTTTTGACTGCTTAGCATCAAT
This sequence comes from Pleurodeles waltl, assembly GCF_031143425.1. Classification (NCBI taxonomy): domain Eukaryota; kingdom Metazoa; phylum Chordata; class Amphibia; order Caudata; family Salamandridae; genus Pleurodeles; species Pleurodeles waltl. Next base: position 486,636,675 of record NC_090442.1, on the reverse strand, counting down.
GCAGGCACCCTTGCATGATGTTGCACTGCTCCCTGCGTTGTAAGGATTGTTTTTGTGCAGGAAGGGGCATCTTCCTGCACCAAAACAATCCCTTGAGGCATTTTCCTGTTTCTATGTGTGTTGCAGAATGCAACGCACATAGAAAGAGGAAAAAAAGAGGAGAAATAAAGATATTTCTCTTTGTTACGCCTCACCTGGGAATGCTTAGCATTCTGGCACATTCCCAGGTCTACCACTTCTGGTAAATCTGGGAATACATCAAAATCAATAGATGTTGCCTGGGAGCACCCACGCAACACTAATTAAATGCTTCTCTGGGGTACAGTAACATAACACAGCGATTTGTCCTGTGTTGCTTCACTTCCGATATATGAAGCCACTTAGGGCCACGCAAGGTGGCCTTGTGTGACTTCATAAATCGCATTTTGGGCTTGCGTCACACAATCATCACATTATGTGGTGCAAGAGCAATGCAACCCCAATTATAAATATGCCCCTTCTTTTTTTATAGCGCTACTCCTGTTTCACTCACACTCAGTACCATGATCTGCATGGTATATGTTCTTTGCAGCAGGCACATTAACCATCAGCGCTACTTTATGACGAGTCAAGCCTGCCACTCGACAAAACTTGATCTCTCTCCAGCAGGAGAAATAATCATCAGAGTTATCTTGACATTTTTAATATTGTCTGAAAGCTGCTGGGCATACAAGGAGCTCCGCAGTAGGTTTGAACCCACAGGTTAATTTTAAAGACAGCGCTAACCCCCAACTGAGTGCCAGGAGCAACTCCACTGCTCGCACTGCCCTAAAGCCAGCCCTGGACCTCTTAACACACTGGCTATTGTATTTATTTGCAAAGGAGTGACAAACCAGTTATTTTGATAATCAGTATTTTTATCAGTATAGGTATCTTGATCACACTACCTAGTAGCAACATTAACTTAGTATGACTGGGGCAAATACCTACATAGCCCGTAAACTGAGTACTTAGAGAAAGTAATGTTCACTATGCTTCAGAACAGTCTTAATTTAAATTCGGCAAAGACCAAAGTCATCTTATTTGGCAATGATATCTCTTTCCGGTACCCTTCAAGGTGGCTTCAAGATGTAGGGACCCTTCCAACTCCAGTCAAGAATTTAAAGAACCTAGGTGTTATAGTCGGTGAGAAATTGACCTTTATAGACCAAGTCAATCTGGTCATTTCTTCTTCTTTCTATACTCTTAGGATAATAAATAAAATCACTCAATACATCCCGTATGACTTACAGAAGGCAGTTGTCATGGCCCTGGTCCTATCTAGAATAGATTATTGCAATGGTCTTTATCAGAACTTGCTAAAGAGATCCTTGAATAAACTTCAAACATTGCAAAACGCTGCGGCATGGATGCTCCTGGATATACTTAGGTTTCAATTTGTATCCCAGGCCATAAGCAAGCTACCTTGGCTTCCTGTTAAGCAGCGCATCTCTTTTAAGGCCCTTTACATTGCATACAAAGTTCTTCAAGGGTTGGGCCTTGACTGCCTGAAGGAGAATTTTCAATGGTATCTTCCCAGTTGAACGTTACGCTCTAGCTCATCTAAAAACTTGAAAGTTCTCACTTTAAAACAATCCTCTTGGGGAGGCAGAAGCTTTGTTGTCTGCACTGCCTTAAATAAAACAATCTACCCTTAAATTTGGGATCTGCCACTAATCTGGTATCCTTTAGGAAATCTTTAAAAACCTGTTTATTCATCAGTCAGTAATGACCATCTCCAGTCTTTGTCCAGGTGCAGCACCAACAGGCATTTGTGCACTTTGCTAATTTTCATCATCATCATCATCAAACATCTGGTTTGTTTTACACTTCCAGGCTATTGTGTGCAGTATGTTAAGCGATTATCAGCAGGGTAGTCAGTAGCACCACAAGGGTAATATTAGGATATTGCAATCTGAATGAGATCATCACGCTGAAAGAACCAGTTCTCTGATTGGCATTGCAGGCAGGTGCTACTAAATAAATCCATCCTTTTAAATGCAAGACAGTAGGAATACTGTACAGGTGGCAGAAATCACTCTGTATCATAACACACAGCTGCATATTTTGAAAATTTCAATACCATTAAAAGAGTGTCACTAACTCTGTCCATAGTTCCACTCCTTGATCCACCACAAACTTTACGCCCCAGTTCACGGCTCAATTTGGCGAGTAGCTGCACTTATTTTTTCCAGTTAAAGCACTGATTAACTTATTTACCCCTTTGAAAATGCAACAAGCATTGTCTGGCTGCTTGCTGACTCCAGGCTTTCATGAAGTTACTTGAGTAGTGCGGGTTATTGCCAGAGTACATGTGACAGACTCTCCTTTATTTGCATGGAATTTCAGACAACAGGTCCATGCCTATGTGGGTTAGGTTGGGTGCTAAAGCCAACCACAGTGCACTCTAAATGTAATGCGCATAGCTGAGGATGTGAAGGACTCAAATGAATCACAGTAGCTGTAGCTGAGGTCAAGTATGAAAATACAAGTGATAAGAAGTTATTCACACCACCAGACAACTATGTCCATGGGCCAAATACACGACCCTCACTGCTTGTGACTCGCAATTTGCATTTTCTGCAACTTGCAAATTGCGAGTCACAAACTCTGATGTACAACAGTGTCAGAAACACCTTTTGCGATTCCCAAATTGGTTGCAAGGGACCTGCCTCATAAATATTCATGAGGCAGTTTGCAATTTGCGATCCATCCGGGATGGTGGACTGCTGGGGTCAGTACTGATTTGTAAATGAAGCAGCTTTTTTTTTTTTTAAATGCAATCTGTTTTCCTTAAAGGAAAATGGGATGCATTTCAAACAAAACAAAGAAAACTCTCCTTTTTATTTTTAAGAGGAGGCAGTGGTCCCGGGGCCACTGCCTGCTCTTAAAAAATGCGGGTGCCCCCATTCACAAAGGGAACAAGAGTTGCTTGAAGAAGGGGCCCTCACAAAAAAAGATTTCACTGGCTCCCGGAGGCAGTTTTGAATTTCTAGCAGCGCACTACACTTTTCTGCCTAGTTCCAGTGAGGTACCAAGCTTCTCGGGCAGTTTTCTCCAGCCCCATAGTGCTGATTTCAATGAGGGAGGGTTGTCTTGCTCCTGATGGCCATCTATAGTCACCAGGAGAATTCTCTTCAGGCCTACTGGCCTCTGAATTTGTCTTTCATTGTGGAGTTTAAATGGCACCAGCTCTGGAAGCTTGATCTGTCCTCTGTCTCGGTTCCTGGCACCTGCATTCATCCGAGGACTTCCTCCACAGCCCACTAAAAGAGTATCCAGCCTGCCACACTCCCTAATCCCCATGGCTTCGGCCATCTTGCATATACCTGTGTGTCAGCAGAGATGTCAGTGGCTGACAAGTTCACAAAAGATCCAGAGGCATCCTCCAGGATCCCGGAATCAGGCCCATCCTTTTACTGTCACTCAGAGGGTATGAGGTGGTCAGCGTTACTGACCCTGAAGAAACACCCCAAGTCCCTTTGCCCTAACTAGGTCAAAAGCCTTGCAGTGGAGGCAGTTTGCTACTCCTTCCAGCTGGTTATTCCTCCAGTGGTGGAGCTCCCAGGTCCAGTGAGTTTCCAACTGTTTCTCCCTTGTGTAGAAGGTAGGTAGCTCTGCCCTATCTGAGGGTGCCACATCATCACTCGACTCCTGCCCCATCCCTCCTGCACAACATCCTGAACATTATAAACAAGGCAGCTCAAAGTGGTCTGTGGAAAGACCTTGCCTGTGAGTTTAGCCCTGCCTCAAGAGATACAGCTGCCAAAGCCCATCTCAACAAAACTTCAAAAGGGTATCTCTAACTGTGTTTGGACCTAGAGTTCTAGCTGTCCTCCTTTGTTTCTGTGGGCTCAGGCTTGCCCAGGCCAGGGGCAGTATGGAGAGCTTATTAGCACATGTAGATTTCCACCCCACCCCTTCCGCCCCCGACAACTGAGTCAATCAGTGTCAAATGGCTCTACTGTGTGGGAAGACCTTTGATCCACCTGCTTGCCAGCACAGTGATTACCTTGTCGCAGAAAGGGAGGCAAAGGCCTGGAATCTGATTATGTGTTGAGCCTGATTTGATTCAAATGTCATAAGTAGTTCAGTTATGATGAAAATTACAGAGGATCTGCTCTCTGAATAGGTGTTTACCATATCATTAATTTCTCCTCTGTGTCTTTAGGCTTATGTGGGGTGAATCTGTGCTGTGGTCCAGATTTTGCCCATAATGTGTAAATCAGTAAATCATGCAGACTTTTCAGTAATCATTATTGGTGTACACTATGAATGACAACTCAAATAATAAGGCCTATATCACATCAGCACCAATTGTTGAAGGGTTCTTTATGTAACAGGCTACATGTATGCAAATATCGGGCTGAGCTAGAAGGTCGTCTCTCACGGGTTGGTTGTGCATGGGTGCACATGAATGGGCTCACATGTTTGCATGTAACCAGCCCTGAGCCTCTTACCCTACCTGAGCAGCAGCTGGCCAGATCTTAAAAGGCAGACACTGGTGGTTAGCGCTCTCAGATCATTTCCATGTAATTTGCCATGAGTGAGACTCAGTTAGTGAGACACGCTCACAATAAAAGTCCAAAAGAGTGTGGTCAAAAAGTGAAAACTCCAAGGGGATTAAATACACTGAAGCCTTTACTACTGTCTGGCTTTGTGGGCTACCTGAAGTGCCATAGAACAGAAGGAGGCACTGGGATGGCAGTGGTAGAGCAGAGCATGCAAAACACATTTTGCTGTTTATCCATTTGCCAACTGGCAGACAGATTGGTGTGCTATGTAATTTGCTATATCATTGCAATGTATCTTCCTCAATACTGCCTCATATTCGTCCAATGGAACATACTAAGGGGTTCATTATGAACACGGCAGAAACAACCGCCGTGTTCATGCTGGCAGTCAAAACACTGACCGCCAGCGACCCCGGAACCCCGCCGGCCAGATTATGAACCTTTTTGAGAGCCGGCGGGTAGAAACATTGTTTCCGCCCGCCGGCTCACAGAAAGTCTCGGCCGGGATATTGGCGGCGGCTCAACATGGAGCCGCCGTCAATGCCTCTGTGCGGCAGGTGCAGTTGCACCCGTTGCGCAGATCGGGCAGTGACCTGCGTGATGGGGCTCTGCTCCGGGGCCCCTGCACTGCCCATGCAAAGTGCATGGGCAGTGCAGGGGCCCCCAGGGGTGCCCCGGGGCACCCACTCCGCCAGCCTTTTCCTGGCAGGATATCCTGCCAGGAAAAGGCTGGTGGGATATCCCGCCAGGACAAGGCTGGCGGGAAATGAAACATTATCCGCAGGGTAGCGCCGCTAGCCTGACCGATGGTGTTTCATCCCACCACCAGGCTGCCTGACGGCCGGAGCCTGGTGGTAGGTGACGGCTGCTACTTGCGCCCATCACCATGTTCATTATAGGGCGGTTCGGCCCGCCATGCCGGCTGGCGGCTTCAGCTGCCACTGCCCTCATGGCGGGCCGAACCGCCATGTTCAAAATGAGGTCCTAAATCTGACAGCAACTTTGAGACATGAATATCTTCCTGTAATTCCTATTTCAAGCTGACCCAGTGCAATTTCAACTAGCTTATTTAGAAAGTGAGAGTGAAGTTAGAAAATAAATTCTATTACTAAACCTGTATTTGCTACTATTATTCTAGAAGCTTCTATTTCAGATGGAAATGGAATAACAACGCTCTAAATGAGATAGGTCCTGCTCTCAAAACTGCATTTGCTACTACTGGGGTACATGATACTCTTTATTATAATGCTCACTAATGCCACAAAGCTTAAGTTGCTTGGATCTCTACTGACAAATATGAAGGTATGCTCCAAAAAGGAGCTAATCCCCATCCACCTCGTTCACAAGGGGAAAATAATGATACCCAGCTCTGACAATCCACAATATTTGCATGAACCAACTGATCCTGTACCTGGCCCTTAATTTGCATTGTGTAAAACTGTCCGGATGACCATATTCCATCTTTCCCCTCAAGCTGAGTCTGTTGTAAAGAAGAAAAATGCCCAACCCACGCAATATTGTTACAAATGGCTTAGATTCTCATAACTCCACTTTCCACCACACTCTGTTCAAGCACTTAACATAATTCTATTACCGCTTTTAAGCCTCTTTGAGAATCAAGTTCTCGCACTGTTTTACTTGAGTCACTGGTTGCCCAAATGCAACCAGGGACTCATGATATTGATTATCAAAAACATATTAAGCCTAATAATTGGTCTTCTCCACTGCACCACATGCATGTATCTGTGCTTGTAAATTCCAAAAAAGCACAAACTGAATTAGAATTATTAAAGCAGCCATCAGGTTATTCTAATGCCAGTCTAGGAGAAGCAGGCACAGTGGCAGATACTGGTGCAGCTTTTAATAATGAGTCCATTGATGTCCCGCAGGAAATACCCTCATCTTCAAACATCCCTTTTGAGATCCATGCTTTTTATGAAATGAGACTTGATACCACATCCAAGAAGGCAAGAAAAGAGCACATGAAAAAAACTCCACCAAAGTACAATAAAAAATTGCCCTAGTGAGCATATGCTGGACACTTTGATGTCTGCAAACGTATTATTATGATTGTTAGTAGCAACAATTCTTGTACTCTGTTGTCAACAAATATACAAGGGAAACATCAGAGAAGAAGCTCTGTTCTCTCTTCATATTCACATGCATGTCTAAAGCATCTGATTAGACATAAGATAGTCCATGGGTTGAGTATGGTTTGGATGCTTAAAGACCAAAATAGGCTTCGGAGCCTTCCGATGGTACCATAAATTATGCCAGTTGCTCTTGTCCTGAAATGTTCATGGGGGAGGTTGGCTCCAAAGCTAATTTCACCCAACTGGCATGGAATTTAACAGAGTTGCCATGTTTTCCAAGATACTTCCGTATGTCAAATCACACTCTACTGAATCCCATTCTTCTATTACAGGTGTTTAGATTATTTACTATTAAATTGGTTTCAGTTTGGAAAATAACCTGAGCACTACACTTCGGAATTTGAAATGGTTACATTTTTTCAATTGTTCTTCTCAATTTAGGTCTGGAATAGACTGATCAGATGTGAATATTGAATTCTTATTTACTCCCTCAACTCAAAAAACAATGTCAGGATGCTTCCATATGTTCCACACGGTCAATTATCCAACTCTCACTTAAATTCAATGGCAATATCTTGGAAGATTATTCCACTCTTTCCAATAAATAAAAATCTGGAAGTTATCCTATATGTATTTATTGAATTGGAACTAAATGGCATGTATAATAATAGGGTGATATTTCCGCTATCATTTTGGAAATTTAAATTGTGAAGATAATGCTTTTGATAAGTAAAATTTAGCATGAGTACATTTCATTTGGGTGAAGCTTTGCACAACTATGCTGCTCGATACTGCTACTAGAATCCCTAATTCCTCAGCAAGCCTGTTGTGAAATAGTGTAGTGTCTTTCCTACCAGCTAGAACAATTTGACACTGCTCAATTTTTAGCTCAATATCTAATGTACATGCTACAAGAAACAAGGCTAACATCCCCTCGTCTTGTTGATTACCATATAACTGAATGTGAAGGCTAAACAAGGGGAAAGAGGTTGACTACTTGTAGGGTTACCGGCTGCTCTCTATATATCCATCTGTTGTGGTAACATCTGCTTAGCTATTAGTTCAGATAATTACCTATTTATAGCATTAAACAGTATGAAGATATGTGCAGGCCTACTGAACATCTTATTAGTCATCATTTACATTCGACCTGTAATGGCAAATTTGATATGTGGTTGAAGGGTTTTATTCACTGATAGACTGCCATAGCAAACGTGGTGATTCTGATATCAATGGATTTTAATTGTAGGATAATGGATACACATTCTTTAGATGATAATAGTATCTATATTAATAACAAATGGTCTATCACTCCTCCTGTATATAAATTAACATCCTGAGATTCCAGTTAATACTTGCGCTTACCTTGAGTGTACACAGGGATAGCAACATGACTAATGGTTCTGTACCCACTAAGTACACCCCTCCTCAGAGTAAATGTCCCATATTCTTCACTATTCATTTATTGGCTTTAAAGACTATAATGTGGTTGTTCACTTTAATATATATATAGCCCTCATCATGTAAAAGGAGATTTAAAAAAAAAAAACTGTAACCTAGGAAAACCTGATAATTGTTTAAAGAAGCAATTTGTTAAAAAAGTTATTTCTCATGCATAAAGTGATTCATACGCATAATATTCTAAATTTTGGTTGCTGCTCAAGAAATCTAATATTGTTAATAGAATGCTGAAAACAATTTAGTTATATAAGCCAAGATTTGGGAAAATCATATTGAAAATCATGTTGGACATCTTCATAAGGCATATAAAGCACCTAGGTTTCCGTCCCACAGAAGTGCAATTGCCAAACCTGGTTTTCCATGTAAAACTATGTTGTCTGTTTTCTTCCTCTGAATCAGTTGAATGTAATTGGCCTCAATGGTTGGGCAAACCGCTTCCACTTTTTGTTACTTAATAGTGTGCTGCTTGGTTGTATAACAGAACAATGATGATAAACTTTTTTGAATGACCTAAATATTGTCATTTAAATATCATTTATGCCAATATTGCTCCATTAGGTATATATTTTCAATTTTTAACTTCAAAGGGGTGATAATTTTGTAAATTATATTTAGGATACAATATTTTTGTCAGACGATATTTAGGCCACAGAATTCTGACACCATACCAGGATGTGCTTTCCTCTAAAGTGTTCCATGGTATTTCAAATCTGAGTAATGTACTGTCAGAAAGTTGTGTGATGGAGTAACCCCACCTACATAATAAAATCAATGTTGTTAAGACTCAACCCAGTTCACTGGGAAGCTCTGCTAAATGTTGGTAGCTAATGCACAGTTCCACAGAAAATGATCATAGTTCAAGCAGGACCAAACAACAGTAACATCAAGAATACAACTCTGTTACATTTCTAATCAAATTAAAAAAATCAACAACTTTTGTTAGGCAAAATTATACTAAATGGTTAAAAATAGTGTAAGGAACTGGAGAGGTGGATGTTTATATTTTTACATGAAAAGGGTCAATAAATGTCCCTTGAATCAATGGAAGTGTAAAAAGACATTGCCAGCCTTGTGCATTACCTTTATATGCCCACCAGAGACCACTATTGCACCATATATTCAAGAAAAAGTTACCAACAAACTGTTCACCTCCAAAGAACTGGTAGCTGATGTTCTCTTCCACCTTGGTACATTTAATTTTTATTTAATTTTTCTGTAGGACTCCAGTTACAGCTCTGAGACTGGAACAGATCTATATGCCAGTTAACCCCCTTACATCTATGAGACCCAATTTCTTTAAGGTTTTGCTAGAACTCACTCCTAGCCTCTCCCACATCTATCAGGTATGCAGAAACCGTTTATTTAGTTCCATGTATCTCTCCACCCAGGGCTTACACAATGTCCAGTACAGTCTACTCCCAACAGGGTTGTTGGATCCTCCACACACGATGGCACCTTTCTTCAGGCATTTGTGTCTTCAAGTATGAGGACAGTCAGCTGACCTTTCGAGAGGAGTTCTAGTCCCTGAGTGCAAATGGAGATTAGGTGTGCTTTATGTCCCTTTCAACATTTTCTCAGTCAGGATTCCTCTACTGTTATGTGTTTTCTTCCAGGAATGTTCTGAGACAAAGATGAAATGTCATTATTATTAGCTAAATTAGCCAGTGAATTAAGATTTCTCTAAGCAGGACCACTTTTGGCAGTTTCCCCACTAAAACTCAGCTCTCTTTTCCAAAACTTTTGTTTCACCTGACTGCAAATCTTTCAAAATAGCAGATATTAGTCTCCTCTTAAAAGAGCTGTGAGTCCCCTTCAAGATCAACCAAAATTGAAATAATGAACAATCTACTTTTCCTATCTTTGATTGTTGTCTGAGGAGCTCCTCAGGATGATAGGTTTCTTCCACCTATATTCTTTTTGGGATCTTCAAATGAAAAGGCAGCCTATTGCTGCAATCCTTTGTGAGGTCATTTATTCCTGTCCTTTTCCAAATGGCCCAACCAGATAAGTGGTCGGTGTTTGCACTACAATATTCTTACTAACTTTAGAAAAAGCTTCTTCTGCCAGTCCAGCACTTTAAGACTAATTGAAATGACAAATACAGACACTAGACAAAGCAAGATAAGAGAACTGGCTTAATTATGTTTGCTTTTTGTCAGAACAAAGTATACTTTATACTGCCCAGGGACAGATCACATTAGTAGCATTATGTTGTTTGTTATATGGTGGAAGAAGTAGTTCTTACAGTTTTTTCATATTTCACAATTTCATATGCATGGAATAATGGGACCACTTCGTGCCACTGTATGTATTTAGAAGCATACATTGCTTTTCTTCTCATCTGACATAAATACAGTATAAGCATCACCCATTGATTTTTCCACTACATGACACACCACTTTACTCAGATATGTTACTGCAGTAGTTTAAAACTGCAGCCAGCCAGAACATTATGATGTTACTGTAATCCTACATTTTAGCCATACATATAAGAAGTGTACATTGCAGTCCACGTGTGAAATATATCTTTTATGCCTTGTGTGCATTTCCTGCACCACCTTTCTGTGGCCGTTCTGGACAGTTAAATAGGCCAATTGGATTAATAAAGTGTACCCTTATGCCTTTTAAGGTGCTAGAGAACATGCAATGTAAAAGTAAATGACAGAGTACTGTTAAAGGCCAGTCAATAAAAGGGAAAAACTCTAGAGACTGTATAGGCTAAAATACTTTAGATAATCAAATATCGAAATGGGTAAAAAATGATTCATATAGCGTAAAAGGACAATAAATTATCACAATGAAATAGTCTGTCAGCTGTGCTTTACCCAAAACAGGGAAGTTGATTTGCTAGGTTATTGCATTATGATCTTCAAAATTGGATAAAGGAGTATTATATCCATCCTATTACCCAAACTGGTTTCTGCAAGCAACAGTCCACCATAACCAGTTATTTTGCTTTTAAACATTTGATTTCGTCAGCTTTAAGGAGGAATAGCCCTCCTCGATATTTTGCCTTCATAAGTCTGTAAACAGAATTTGAGAAAGACCTACTCTTTTCTCTACCATAAGAAGTTTTGGGATCCTGGCGGAAGTTCTGAAAGGTATTACTTTACTTTATAATGAAACACATGCTTCCATACAGATAACAACAGTGACTTATTTCTCCTATGAAATACTGACTTCTGGATGAGTTAAGTGAGGTTGAAAAATAGAATATCCCTGATCTGTTTAATGCAAACAATTTTCTGTTTTTGATCTATGTCCAAACTGGGTTACAGAGTTTGATGTAATGATTAAATGACTATTGTAACACAGTTCTTCTCAATATTAAATGGTTAAAAAAGCGATGAGATTTGAGAAATGTGCTTGCTCCTGTTGTAGAGCTATAGGGATACTAGACTAGTCTGGAGATTGTGTCAAATATGATAATTTGGGTCTTACATTGATAATCAATAAATTTGAAAGTCCCTTCTAGGCTTGAAAAAATCAATGTCCAAATTGATTATAGTTGATTAATCTTGTGTAATAGCCAGAAACATTTAAGTGGTTTGTTTCCTTACAAGTGGTGAAGTATAAGGCTCCATGATTTGACCAGATTGAAGGTCATCTATTACAAAGGAAAGAAAGGCTATATGTGTTAAAGGCTGAAGATCAATTTCTGCTCATCTTAGGCAAGGCAAGATCTCTTCAGCCTTATGTCCCATGATGCTAAAATTGCAAACACAGATATTTATTTGCTCCAATTGAAGAAGAAGATTTTGAAAAAAAGCTCTGAATGTGATTTGGGCAAGGCCTCTTGGACAACACACATGCAGCTCTACTGTGGTCTGCAGACACATATAGGGCCTGATTACGACCTTAGTGGAGGGGATTACTCTGTCCCAAAAGTGATGGACATACCGTCCGCTGTTTTATAAGTTCCATAGAATATAATGGAACTTGTAATACGACGGATGGGATATCCGTCACGTTTGGGACGGAGTAAACCCCCCTGCCAAGGTCGTAATCAGGCCCATAGTTAGCCAAAAAATGAAAAGGTGTGCTGACTTTTAAAGCTCCAGTAGTCAGATTGGATTAATCACATTGGTTGTACAGGTATTAGACCTGGTATCCTTGGCGTGCTCACCCCTAACTGAGGTTGGTGCTGTGTGCTGGACTCTGTTTTGCTGTTTTTGTTACTCTGGGCAATTTACCACTTCTAACCAGTGCTAAAGTGCATGTGCTCCCTATGTGAAATAATATGTGTAATTGGCTTTTCCATAATTGGCATATTTGATTTACTGGTAAGTCCCTAGTAAAGTGCACTAGAGGTGCCTAGGGCATGTAAATCAAAAGCTACTAGTGGGTCTTCAGCATTGATTGTGTCACCCACATGAGTAGCTCTGTAAACGTGGCTCAGACCTGCCACTGCAGTGTCTGTGTGTGCAATTTTAAACTGCCAGTTCGACCTGGCAAGTGCCAGGCCCAAACCTTCCCTTTTTGTACATGTAAGGCACCCCTAAGGTAGGCCGTAGGTAGCACCAGGGTCAGGATGCAGTGTATGTTAAGGGTGGGACATGTAATGATGTGTTTTACATGTTCCAACAGTGAAATACTTCTAAATTCGGTTTACACTGTTGCAAGGCCTATCTCTCTCAAAGGTTAACATGCAGGCTGCTTTCAAATATTCTTAAAGTGCAGTTTGCCTTTGAGGTCTCTGAACTCACAATTTAAAAATACATATTTTAGTGAAGGAGGTTTTTAGATTGTTAGTTTAAAAATGCCACTTTTAGAAAGCACACATTTTCTTGCTTTAACCATTCTGTGACTCTGCCTGTTTGTGGATTCCCTCTCTGGGTCAGTCTGACAGTTGGGCTGTGTGTACATCTTCTCTAGACAGTGACACAAAGAGAGCTGGGGTGTAGCCTGTATATCCTGATGAGTCATCTGGGCTACAGTGGAAAGAGGAGTGGTCACTTACACCTGAATAGACTGTGCCTACCCTCACACAATGCAGTCTCCAACCCCATGGTGTGTGTCTGGGGCTAAACCTGGGCAAGGCAGTATCCTGTAAACAACAAAGACTTTTCTTTGAAGTTGGGCAACTTCAAAGGCAGAAAGGAGTAAAGTATTTGACCCAAACCCCAGACTTTAGATCACTTCAAGGACTCAAGAAGAACCTCTGCCAGGAGAAGAGCTAAAGGAGAGGTGCTGCCCCTGCCTCTGACTGTGTTTTGTTGGGCTATCCTGCAGTTGCTGCTTCTGCCTGAGAAAGGGGACAAAGACTGGACTTTGCGGTATATTCCTGCTTGAGAGGTATCTCCGAGGACTAAGACAGAGCTTGCCCCCTGTTCTGAAGTCTCAGGGCCACCAAAGACTTCCTCTGCCAGCACCTGGACTCTCTACTGAGACTCCTGCCCTGCCAAGTGGTGCGTAACCCAGTCCTTGGGCCCTTGAAAGTTTAAGCTGATGGAAAATCAAGAAGAATCAAGTGCACTGAGTTCAGATGACCCTGGGCTGACGCCGCCTGCAACTGAAGCCGTGGTCCTCGTTGGAGTGCGATGACCCCACAGGTCCAACGCCGCAGCAGCCCTGCTGAAGTCCATGACTCCGTGAGTCCCGAAGTGCCATGTCACCGAGGTCTGTGACACCCGACTTCGCCGCACCACACCGCATTAACGCTGCCTAACCTCCACTGCTCCACAGCAAGGACCCAACGCCTCTTCGTGATGTCTTCGCCCCTTCGCTCTGCAGCGCCGGAACCAATGCTGCATTGCATCCTGTGACGCCACGATCCCTGACTCCGCACAATGGATTGTTTCCTCATTCTCACAAGGTACTATACCTGGGGGTCGCCGTCACCAGTGCTATTAGCTCCGGACTGTTGGGAATGACTCTGTCAGAACGCTATGATAAGTATTGGCTATTTTTCTAACCTGGTGTTGAGTCATTTTGTAGTCTTTTCACTGTATTACTGTGTGTGTTGGTACCAGTACTTTACACATTGTCTCTGGGTCAAGCCTTTCTGCTCGTGCCAAGCTACCAAGGGGTGAATGAGGGTTAAACAGGTGTGGTTCTCCTGTGTCCTGACTAGAGTGAGTGTCCTTGCTTGGACGGGGGGGGGGGAACCAGACTACGAATCAAAGACCCTATTTCTAGCAAGTGTCTACAATGGTTGCACACAGCTGCCTGTGGCAGTGAGTATTACTTCTGGCAATACCTGAATGATGCCACTGAATCACTCTCTAAATCTGCACTGAAATGCCTGTCAGGTTTCATTGCACTAAGTATAACAGAAAATGAAATCGTTCTACATTGTTTGCGTAGGGTCTGGTGATCTGATATTGTGGAAGAAGAATACTCAAAATGCATTTTAAAGAATAAATGAACAATGTATTGCATACTTTGGAAATTTTAGGATACTCCTGTTCAGTTAAACAAATCCTTAAGCAGTTAGAGGTAAGAAAGAAAAAGCAATTGTGCAGAACCTAACAATAATAATAATGATTATTCCATTATTATTGTCTTAAAAATGACTTACCTCTGTGTTACTGGCTCATTGTCGTTGCATATATAAAATAATCATGCAACATAGAATTATAGACAGACTAATGGAGAAAGGGATAATTGTAACAAAGGAACACATGCATCTTTGATGACAGAGCGAATAAATATGATTTTGCGTTGTATTTTAACAAACTTGTTATATAAGGCTAGTGTATCACATTACAATTAACAGAGAACAATTAACCATTGAAGAGTTCCACATGACTGTATTTTAAAATGTCTCAATATTTAGGCTGAGCATGCTTTCTAGTTGCACATTTACAGGGTGCAAGACTGAATAAATTAATCAAAAGACAAAATAAAGAAAACACCAACATGCTAAAATAAATCTCAAGCACAATTTGACTTGTCCAATTATATATGCATATAAAAAACAGGTCTAAAATAAAGATGAAAGCTGGACTTTACTCAATTTAAAGACACAAAATAACAAAAATTCTATGTACCTTCATTCTGATCTCACAAGGAAAAGTACTAACATAACATTGTCATTTAGCAATTTCTATTGGCACATGTAGACTCCCAGCCTACAATGAGCTGTGTTCAAATCAATATTTCAGGGAATGGAGATTGAGCCGATGAATAGATATTCTTTTGTACAATAAGAGGTGACAAAGGCATCATTGAAGGCTTATTTAGGAGCTGCAGCTTTGATCTCTCCTTTGATCTGGTGTTAATGGCAGCACCACGCCATGCCAACAAACTAGCACATGGCACATCTCCCAGTCTGCCTTGCCTGCACCTAACGTATTCAAGTTTCACTGTGATGTTAGTCATTCGTAGCTGTGTTCAGTAATATGTAACCATCACTCAGCTATATACAGGAAGCATCCAGGCTGGTAATTCTAAGTCGGGACTGGAGGCGGTGGTTATGCTTACGCTTTCTTCAGTTTATTAACAGCAGGCCGCTTCATTGCATTCAATAGAAAAAAACACATTTCCCATGAAACACAGGGAATTGGTAAAAACAAACAACAGACAATCCAATGAGCAGTCCATGAACATCCAATCAGATGACAGCGTAGGCATCATAGTCCTCTGCCTATGTCCTTAGTACTTCTTTCTTCGCTGCTCACAGCCCAGATAAATCAACTGTTGTTTACTCTCCATTATTTTGCATGATCAGAGTATTGTTGTTAATTGACACGGAGTGTTGTGACCATTGAGTGTGTGGTTTAAAGGCAGCTGGACTGCTTTTGCTCTCCTATTCAGCCAGCTGACATTTCTGATGCTGACAGAGTGCAGTGGAGTCCGCCCTCCACCAGATGGTGCTGTGGTAGTGCGTTATTCTATGATTGGGATGCACAATTTTGGAACTCCTGTCAAAACAGGTCCAGCATTTCAAGCTGCTTGCCCTATCCTTCCTTTGTGGTCTGTACAGTCATTTCAAGCGTGCAATCTGAAGGACGGTGACACTCTTTTGATATACAAAGGGTCTGTAGTGTGTGTTACAGGTATGCCCCCTGGGGTCGTATTACCAATGTTAGGCTACAAGAGCCTTAGGGACACTCTCCCAGGTGGCTTAGGTCACGGCATTCTGAATTACAAAGCACCAGGGGTGGTGTCCTTGAGGCTCAGACCCCTCCAAACGTGCGGCTCAGCCCACCCACAATTTGCTGGCTCCCAGCACCAAAATTGCTGTGCCCCACGCTGCCCTGACATTGAAGCACTTCTAAGAAATGCTATAATAGTGTACCTAAAGCACTCTCGATAATACATTTCAACAGGTAAAACATTTCTGAATGTCTGCCGGAAATTGGGAAAGCTTTACAGAAATCACTGTGGAACACTGATTTCTGTCATAATTTCCCATTCCTAAGGGTCTGGTCTCCTTCTGTACTGGTAATGTTGCACCTGCAGTTTATGCCACTTCGCAGTGATGAGATTTCCGGGTGCAGCATTACTGCACTGAGAGTCTGGGACTTTTGCACATGAGCTGCGCGGGGTGCGGAAGAGTTGACAGGGTTCCTTCTACAATACCAAATTTGTGTCATGTAGAAAACTTTTCTATACTGCGTTAGCATTTGCTACCTTGGACATTTTATTTAATTACACCATTAGAATCCTAACTACATGCAGTAAGTAGCATTCTCTTTGGGCTGATTCAGAAAATGGCGTAGGGAATATTTTTTCTCCTGTTTAAATGGGCGACTTGACATTCCTGTTTCAGGAACACATCTAAATTCTTTAGACTTGGACTCTGATTTAATCCCTCCAACAGAATTGGTGCCAGTGCTAAATCTGAGCCGGTGGTTGCTGGTGGGGACCACTGGCAGTCATTCATTCATTTAAACTTTATTTCGGTAAGTAAAAACATACCATAAAAGTACAGTACAAACATCATTTTTTTTTTTGATTTTTAAGGTTGGTAGAACACTAAAGATATAAGCACAATAAAGAATTTAAAAAGATAAAAGGAAGTTAAAATCCAAACTGAATAATCAAAATATATATCTCCTTAAAATGGAATGTTCCACTCAACAAGGACCCTATTCCCTGCGCCCATATATGTTCGATAATACAATAGGACAATGTCTTTGTACTAAAAATTAAATACTAAAATCAGAGATCAAAAGTCAATAAATATACATACATAGATCTAAAAATTGGCTACCCAGTCTTATTCTTTAGAATTGCTAATTTAAGGCGCCAGATTGATTCGAGAAATTTTGCCACTGGTAAAACTACCTGGACAGATTAATCAGATTTTAAAATTCTCTCAACATGAAGACAGGACCTGGCGCCTATAGATTTGCAAAGCGGAATGATCCAAAAGGCTCTTTGTTTATGATATGCATAGCAATAAAAGAGAACATGTGAAATAGACTCTTCACGTTGACAACCCATCGGACAAAGCTTGGATCTATTAGTGGGACAAAGCCATTTGTACGTTAAGGAGCACATAGGGAGGGACCCTATTATGAATCTAACAAAAAGAGCTTGCGCAAATGGGGATAGTGCTAAATCCATGAAAGGCTTAAATTCATAGTGGCATTTGATTGATAAATAACTATCAGACATAGACAGCGAGACAATCTTAGTAAATTGCACAATCTGAACGTTATGCCAAAAAGCATCCTTCAGTAACTGCACAGCATTTTTAGGAATGGAAAATGGGTCCAACCAATAGGACCCTAGACCTAGATGGATTGAGGACTCTTTGACATAAGCACACCATTTCGTTTTGCTGATAATGTTGCTGCCCACCAGTTTGAGAAGCCCACAGCGAAATGGAGAAAGGGCGTCAGTTGACCAAAGCCGGATTCAATATAGCAAGGGCCTTAAGGCGGCAATCTGTGAGATAGAAAAAAGATTTAAATCCATACGGATGGGCAGAGATGGAGTACTAGAGGGAACTTTTAACAGCAGTTTCAAAAATTGATTTTCCGCCCTTGCCAAATCCACCAGGTTGCAATGGCCCCAAAGTTCGGCACCATATAGGGCCCCCCCCGGGCTTGAGATTTGTATATTTCGAGGGCGGGAGACATTGCAAATTTGGGAGATCTAGAAGCAAATCTTACGATGCCACCCGCCCTTTGCTTCAGGCACAATAAAGATATCTGGCGGTGTGCATGCCAAAGGTGTGAGTCTTCCAATTTAATACCTAAATAGTCGAAAGTGCCCACTCTTTCCAAAGGAACGCCATCTAGGTAGACCAGCCTCTTCATTTTGCACCTATTGTCCCCAAAGACCATGTATTTAGTTTTAGCTGAGTTGATTTCCAACCCATGATCCTTGCAAAACTCCAGAAATCGGGAGAGCAATCTGGAAAGGCCCATGGCAGTTCGTGAGAGTAACAGGGTGTCATCTGCAAACAGAAGACAGGGGAACTTCTGCCCACCCAAATTCGGGGCATCGCCATAACAATCTAAGAGGTATGGGATACATGTATAAATACACAATAAGAATAGGGTAGGCGCAAGAACGCACCCCTGCCTCACACCTCGTGTTGTAGAAAAAGCTGGGGTCAGGTCGCCAGCCGAACCCCAGCGAACTCTGGCATAGTTATCAGAATAAAGATCTTTGATAATGTTAATCAGAGAACCCGGAACTCCAATATTGCTCAGGGCCTCCCAAAGCTTGACATGCGGGACAAGGTCAAACGCAGATTTCCAATCAACAAAAGGCCACAAATAAATGGCATTTGTCTGCGTCTACCGGCTTCCACTTGATGGTAGTAGATCGGAAGACCTGATCAATGGTACTAACCTTGTCCCGAAATCCAGCCTGGAGATGGCTTAAAACCAGATTTTTTGTTATCCAGTATTTTAATCTGGATAACAACTGGAAAGAGAATATTTTTTGCAAGTTGTCTAATAGACTAATCGGTCTATAGTTCCCAGGAGAACTCTTATCTCAGTTTTTGTGTATGGGGACAATAATAGCCACCTTCCACGAGTCTGGATAAGATTGAGTTGTCAGAACAATATTCGATAACCTATTGATGTACCGGGCCCAAACAGATCAGTCTGATTTATACAAGTTTGATGGAACACTGTCTGAGCCAGGAGCCTTCCCTGTTCTTTGAGCACGAATTGCCAGCTCTGTTTCCTTTAGGGTAAAAGGCGGCACAGGGGGGAGGCACAATAAAGAATCAGTAGGAGTGTTATTCAAATCGGGGCAGGACCCATAGAGTTCCCGAAAATGGGAGAGACAAGTTTCTGCATCAATGTGGCATTCGGGAATAGGTGAAAGGGCGGGGTCTCTACGTGAGACCAAAGTCCAGAAAAGTTTGGAATCACAGGCACTAGCCGCCTCCACCAGACACTCCCATAATTTCCCCTCATATAAAGTTTAGATGACTTGCGGGTGGAAGCATAGTTTCTTCTCGCATGTGTAATGGCATCCCGGCTCGATAGCTTTAAAGCTTTGGACAATAGGCTCTTAGCCTCCCGACACTCCTTATCAAACCACTAACCATTAGGCAAAGAAGAATTGTTTTGGGTTGAGGGAGGTTTAGTAAAAAGCTCCTTAAGATCCACAAAATGAGCCACATGAGAGGACATAACTTCTGAGGGAGATAGGACAGTAAAGTCATCAAAGAGCTGGTGGCAGGAAACTAAATCACGAAGCTTGTCATTAAGCAGATTAAATTTTGAAAACGAAGACCATCTGACCACGCGCCTATTGCTAGATAATTCTAGCCAGTCATTGGGAGCATTCGAAACATGAGGTGGAGTGAGCCCTAAAAAAAGAGTTGCATTATATTCAATTTGTAAAGGGGCATGGTCACTAGTGCACCGAGAACCCACCTCTACATTGATTATAAAATGCCAGACTCGCAGATCAAAAATAACGTAATCCAGAGTACTGCTATAGTGGCCTCTGTAGAAGGTGGGTCTGACAAGATTGTCATTTGAAAATCGACCATTTCCAAAACGAAGACCATATGTTACTACAAGGTCTATTATCTGCAACGCCCTAGGGGAAGGAGTACATGACACTGGTTGGGTAAAAAGCGGGGGGAGATTCCATACTTCATCTTCAGCCTGGGTAGACTCGGCAAAAGCTGAATCGCGTTCAATTTGGGCATTAAAATCACCTGCAATGATAACACAGTATTTGAAATAAAGGTCAGATAAAAGATTGTGCAACAGATGAATAGTATCAGACTGATGGTTAGAAGGGCCTGGCCTATTATAAATATTAATACATAACACCGGAGTACCTGTGATAGGCCATATTGCTATTGCAAGAATGTCGCAAGAGTCGACAGCGATTTCCTTTTTCCTTTACCCTGCCCACCTCAGTCAGCTTGACCCAAGTGCATAGACCCCCAATCTCCCTTCCCCTAGAGGACTGAGTCGCCTTTTTAGTAAAACAACAATAGCCTTGCCTGTACACACAGTCCGTAGACCAAGTTTCCTGAAACATACATATGGAAAAAGATTCAACATAAGCCCCCCAGTCCGGATCAGATAATTTGCTCTTGATGCCAGCCACATTCCAGGACAGTAATTTCCTTGATATAGTGCTGCAAACTGGCGTACAAGAGTCAACATCGGGAGCTGAATTGGAAGACACATTAGTAATGCAAGGTGAAGCCCTTATAGTATTGGCACCCAAACCAAATCAAGATCTTGGAAGTGTCGCTAACCGGACATGTGGAAGGTTATGTTTGCAAAAATTGGGATGGCGTAGTCAATCCACATCTGATGTGTCACCTGGGGTGACGGGGTCTCGTGTGAAAGTACCTTTGTTGTTGCAGACCAGAGCTGCCCCATCTCTAGGAAAAGGCAACGAGCCAGAGGGGACAGTTAAAACAGAAGCATTTCGTAGAATTGGGATGACTCTAGGTGGACGAGAGAGCACTCTAGGTGGACGAGAGAGCACTCTAGGTGGACGAGAGAGCTACTCTAGGTGGACGAGAGAGCACTCATTTTTGGGGGCCGGCACCTATTTTTCTGCATCTGACATGTAACAAGAGCAAGAGAGAGAAAATTTTACAAAGCAGAAAGACAGAAGAAGAGAAGAAAAATACAGAAAATCCATCATAAAGGGAGAAAACAAGAACTCACAAGAGTGAGATAATGGGGAATGTAGTGTCTGGTAGTGGATTAAAGAGGCACACGTTAGAATGAAGACTACACAGTCTTGGTATTGGGTGTGCCAAAATGTAATTGCACCGGCTGTGGGCACCGTTGTTCATTGATTTTAAATTAAGCACTCGCTTGAAGCAGTTTTACCACTAGGATGTTCTAGGCAGCCCCAGGCTGATGATTCCTAGATCCACCAGGCCCCTGGAAAAACCGTGATATGTGATGTTCTTACTATGGGGAGGAGGCAGCAAAACTGAATGTTGCATATGGAGGCAAAATGCCAAATTCATACATTTTAGTCATGATCTTTTTAATGGATGTAAACAGAAGCCCTTCCAGTATCATAGTATATAGAGGGCCCTCTTCGCTTGGAGAGGTTGAAAAGGAAAAAACGGTTTCCACCATCTAACTGTGGTGTATGAATAAATGTCACAATGGCTTCATTTTTTCAGCTTCAAAAACAAGAACCCAGTGCCTACTCAACCACATTTACAAAGTGAGTTATTCTCTCTATAGAAATCCCCAGTGTAAAGGCTCCTGCGACTTCAGCTTGCTCAACTAAATCTCAGAGGAGCTACTTTGCTGTGAACTGCCGCTTCTCAGGATTGGAAAAGTCAGCCAGCTTCATTGATATTACTCTGCCTCTTGCTGGGTTTGTTATTTAGGCTATATTTGTTGCAAGTTCACCTCTCTGTTGGGCTCACAATTGCCGTCTGACATTCAAGTCTACTGTTGTTTCAATGTGTTTCTAGATTTTTCAATAACTGCGGATGAAAATAAATGGCTGGATAATGTCACATATTTTCCACAGGCCTTTAATTGCCGTTAATATGTTACAAAGAGTTAGTATATTTTTTTAATGTACTCCAATGTTGCTTAAATATTATATATTGTTATCTAACTTTTATAACGCACGCTCTAAGCTGATAGCAGCCTATTAACAATATTGTGATTACACACCATGCCTAGTTTGAGCTGGTGGTTGCCGGTGGGGCCCACAGCCTCTCATTTTTGGGGACCAGCACTTTTTTTTTACCTTATTCGACGCTTACCAAAAGCAAGAGAGTGAAATACACAAAGAGAAAAAAAAGGAGGAAAAAAAGAAGGAAACACCGTCATGAAAAGAGAAAACAGGAATCTGCAAGAGTGAGCAAAGGGGGGTCTGGTTCTGGATGAAAGAGGCATGAACTGTTTTCAAGACTACACAGCCTTGATATTTGGCGCATCAACTATGAACAGCACCATCCTTGGGTTTTTCTGTCACAAATTAAAACATTGTAATGTTGGGAGCACAATTGGAGACAATGATGCTTTGAGCTTTTACTGGCTGGTAAAAGCCCAGAGTTTCAACATTCCAATGTTCTTTGTTCACAGCAACAGCTGTGATCAAAGGCCTCACGGAACCTGAGGGGATTTGAATCCCCTCTGGCTCCCTGAAGACTGTGTTTTATTTATTAGAACATTCTACCCTCTACTGGCAAAATGTTCTAATAGCCTTTTAACCCTTCGTAGCTGGGCTATACCAGCAATTCAAGTCCCGCTCCCTTGTTAAAGGCTTGAGCAGGCCTTTAATAGTCGGTATAGCATGCTACGATGGGCTCTAAGGCTATATTAAGCATTGATTGCAGTGTTTATGAACTGCTTGTTTCGAAAAACAACACTCATCATCCCAGTCATCAGTATATCTTGGAAAGCTGCAGAGATGCACTTTTGTGAAAGTTGTGTTCTATTGTAGCCAAGTCATTTAATTCATTAGTTTCAAAAGTGAGAGCTGCCTATTTCTTTCGGTTTGTGGAATGTTTTAAGAAGGTTAGTGCGATGCAGAGAATGAACTAATATTTTAAAAAGTAGTGAATTGTTCTAGCTGGTCGGTAGCAAATGTTCACGGAGGAGAACAGGGCTGTCAAAAAGAATAACTTTAAAAGTCTTCTTTTATAGGTTATCCTGAATGGCAATTGGTTACTTCTTGTCTGAGTGTGTACTATATTTTTTAAATATGTATTCAGTTTTGTTGTGAAACAGTAAACGGTGACAGTAACCTATTTTTATCTCTTCATGTCTCAACAGTCTTTTTCTTTATATTGTTCCCAGGGTCATGGGGAGAGTGAATGTGTCTCTCAAAACATAAAAAAAAATAAAACTGTAGTTACTAATTTAAAAGTAAATTAAAATAAATGAAAATATGCTGCAACCACATCCACACTGCACAAGAGCAAAGAAAAGCAAAACGTCAATGACTAATTGGAGAGGTAGCTGGTTTGCTGTTTCCTGAAGTGCTTAAGGTGCTGAAGTTCTGGGCAGCACCCTAAAATATC
The DNA here is from genome assembly GCF_031143425.1 of Pleurodeles waltl. Taxonomy (NCBI): domain Eukaryota; kingdom Metazoa; phylum Chordata; class Amphibia; order Caudata; family Salamandridae; genus Pleurodeles; species Pleurodeles waltl. Next base: position 486,613,189 of record NC_090442.1, on the reverse strand, counting down.
ATCCACATACCTGACTACTAAAAAACACAAAGTTAGCTGATATCTAGTGTTAAATGTCTCTGTCTCTCTTTCTTTCTTTCCTTTCCTGGGATTACGATGCTTGGGATCGCAGTGCCTCCTTCTACTCAGTGTCCGGGGCTTTCCGTTTTTTTCTCAGTATCCGTCCCCATGCTCATCTCCTTCTCCTTTCTGGGCACACATGGAAAATGAGTTATGTTATTGTCCTGTAGTCAATGGTTGGGGTGATAAACATCACTGTGACCCAGAAGTCTTTTTCAGATGGACTGCTGGTTCAGAGGTTACAGTCAGTGGAAACAACAAATGCCTACACTGACAATAACCCAGTGCCCCCCACCTTAAATAGAGTGTGAAGACTGACATTTTATAGCATTCCTTCTGCTTTGCCAAACCCTAAATTTAGCTCTGAGGCTTGAATTGTTTTGTTTTCATGACAGGGGACCAATACATAGCCTTCAAGGCAGACATGATATGATTGCTGGGTCACACAACAAAAATTTGCCAGTGTATCATGGTTCTGCTATATTTTACATTTCAGATCTCTTTCTGTACGAGCACTGTTTAGGTAACATTGGGATTCAAGAGTCTGGAAAATATAGAAAGCTAGCATGAAGTTAATGTTGTGGTGAAGGGGTGTGCAATAAAGGAATAGTTAATAAAATATTGCATTTGTGAGAGAATCCCTCCTGTTTTATCTTTTTTATTTTTATTTGAGAGAGTTCATCAAGGATACAAACAGCAATACATACGATTTTGATTCTTCATTAATATTTCACATGCATACAGATTAAACAAATTAAACACAGTACCCCCATCTACTTTGTTTTTAATCTATGTTGAGGACAGTGATTCCCTGCTTCTTTCATGAAAAAGCATCAAAAATATAGCATACTATCCCAATCGTAAATCTTATTTTCTTCTGAGTTCATAAATTTTTCCAATTTTAATCAGACATTGCTGGATTGTCAGGACCATTTCAGAGCACCGGTTCTGCAGAATAAATTACCTAGCTATCAACACAATAATGAAAAAAATAAAAAAAATTCTCCATAGGACTGGATTTTTGTCCGCTAAGTATCCCATCATGGCTACTTTTTTGTCTAACTCATTCTGCATACCAAGTACATGGGAACAATACTTTGCAATGTTCCCCCAGAAACTACTTATTTTAGAACAGCTCCGTATAACATAACACCAGCTTCCTACTTCATCCCTTTGACAACGAAAACATTTGTCCACAATTTGATGATACGTTTTGTGAAGGGATGCTGGGGTCCTACAGCAACCATTTTGAGTAAAATTGCATATGTCTTCAGTTTGTCCCCTTCAACAGCAAGACATTAAACTTGTTTATTTTATTCCAAACTGTAGTTGACAATAATATACCCTCCTTAAACAACCATTTATCCTGAGACTTTGCAAATAATCTACTAGTCTTCTGTTGTCTAAAGAGGGCCGCCCAACAACTGATAGACCTACGAGTTCTTGTTTCAACCAATTCATCTGCCATATCCAAACTGGTGGATATAGATTTTTTGTCTATTGTGCCTAACAAATGGCATATGTGAATGAATGGCCAATGTTAAATGCCTATAGAATACTTAGAATACTTAATACCTGGTTCCATCTCCTCCCATGTTTTCCATAGTTCACCTTGTAAAAAGTCTTTAACTGTATAATACCCACAATTTGCCCATTTGAATTGATCTGTATGTCCCCTATGCATATATCTGTCAACTTGGTCACTCCATTAATCAATGGTATGCAATAATGCTTAAACATCTGTGTTTTATGTTAAGGCAGCCATTATAAGATCTTGCATCTAACTTTTTGGTGAGGTCTTGTGAGCCTAAGAAAGTCATAAATCTTGTACTCTTGCAAAATTTGCAAAATAATATTCCTTTAGATCTGGAGACCCACGCCCCCTTCTTTTACCGAATGACATAATGTATCTATAGACAGCCTAGGAACCTTCCCAGCCCATAGAAAGGATGAAAACATCCCTTGTAGTGCCTTAATACATTTCATTTGTAATGCACAGGGCAGTGCGGCATAAAAGAAATTGCACAACGGAAGAATGGACATTCGCACCAAGGCAGATCGACCCATAATAGATTTATTTTATTTTTTTAAACCAGATTTTATTATCGACCCATAATAGATAGTGGCATATTTACCCATTTGTTAAACCGGTTCTTGATTTTGGATATTACCATGGCATAATTTAATGTATATAGATCTTCAACATTCTCGATGACAAACGCCCCCAAATAACGTTTTTGGTTTAGCATTAATTAATGGGTGAAATTCACGGAGTAATGTAATTGTTGAATGGTTAAGTAGTAATAACTCAGTTTTGGCTTTATTTATTTTATAGCCTCCAAGATCATAATATAACTGGAAAATCCCAAAGACCTCTTCCTGAATTTCTGTACTTGGTTTTAAAAACAGCGCAATATTATCCTCGTTAGTATAAAATTAGTCAAACCTGGGATTGGTCCTGGTGCCCCAGGATTGGTGCGAATAACTATTGCCAGTGGCTCTATAAACAGAGCAAACAGTAGAGATGATGAAGGTCAACCCTGTGGCGTACCCCTGCCAACCTAACATATGCCAATATTCAGAGAGTTTATAATTATTTGCACTTTGCACCCTCATATAGTCGTGTTATCATCTGTACAAATTGCTTGGGAATACCAAATTACTTGAGAATAATAAATAGATAATAATAAACAAACTAAATCAAACACCTTTCTGGTGTCTAGAAATATCACCTGTGCTGGTATTTTGTTTTGTAAAAAATAGTCCAGTGCTTCTATTACATTTTTTTTAAATAACTGAACAATTGCCCCCCTGCAACGAAACCACAATGATCCGGATTGAATATAGGTCTCATCACTGTGCGTAAAGGATTAGCCAGTAATTTTGCAAAAATGTTATAGTCTGCCTTTAACAGGCATATGGGTCTATAGGAATTAAGATTTTGTCTAGCTTTGCCTTTCTTTTAAAAACAACTACTGTCATTTGAAACTACGACGGGATCTCTCCCTCCCCAGAATATGATTAGCCAGTTTAAAAATTTCTGAATTTAGAACCAGGGCAAATTTCTTTCTTGGAAAATTCAGCTGGGAGACCATCATTGCCAGTTGCTTTGCCATTTATCAGCAATTTCATGGCCACTTCACTTCTGTTAATGTAAATTTAGCAGACTTCGCTTGGGCCTTACCTTCTTGCAGTTTGGGAATTGGAAGTTTCCTAAGAAAGGTTCTTAATCACACCACATCTACCTGGTGTCATTTCTTATAAATCTGAGTGTAGTGTTTTAGAACTCTAGTTTGTATGTCAGTTGGTTATGTGGCAGAGCTGTGTTTCTCACTATCCCATAGTGAAGTAATATTATTATTTAATGAACGTCCTCGTGCCTGATGAGCAAGAAATTTGCATGCATATTCACTTTCCTCATAGACCTATTGAAGGTATGCACTGTTTGCAGCGTAGCCTAGTGTGAAATATTAGTCTTGCATGGCATCTCTAGCTAGTCGCAGGGCATCACTACTTGTTGGGCTTCTGCTATCCACAAAGTTTAGACTTGCATTGTGAAGAGAAGCTTCAAGTTCTGTCCTTCATTCGACTGATCTTCTTCGTTGCACTATTTCTTTAGTAGCAGCTATACTACGTATAGTAGCTTTGAAGGCTTCCCATCCATTCTCCAGCCGCACTAAGTTTGTATTTATCTTAAAGCTATTAGTGATTTCAGATACAATTTCTGTGCACCACTCTCCGTGTTCCCTGCTAAGTGACCATCTTACACTTGTCTTTTCGACTCCAATACCTGAAACTTCCATTTTGACTAAAACATGATCTGAAAAACCGCTGTAAATTCTGAGAGCATATAAAAATATCTAATCTGGCTGCCTGATTTATATTTGGCAGGGTAACAGGAAAATTCTCAAGCTTCTGGATATTTCTCTCACCATAAATCAGTAAGATTTAGGCCCTCATTTCAACATTGGCGGTAAAAGCCGCCTACCACCGCGGAGACAGCCACCAAAAGACTGCCGAAGCGGCTACCATCCGTTCGTCAAATTATGACCGCAGCCAGATTTCTGTGACAAGAAGGGCAGAAATCCGGCTGTGGCCATACTGGTGGATGGTAGTAAGGTGGCCTACTACCTCCAGCAGTGCCTCACCAGTAGACCATCGCCAGCCGTATCATAATACATGATACGGCCTGGAGGTGTTCTTCTGGCGGGCACTGCTGGCGGTAGCAGTGCCCCGTCCCATTCCCTGCCGGAAGACCCCCTGGATGCAGGTAAGTTGGGCTTCCGACAGGGGAAGGGGGTGTTGTGTGTGTGTGGGGGGGGGGGTTGTGTGCATGTATGTGTGAGTGTGTGCGTGAATGCGACTGTGTGTGTAGTGTTGTGTGCGTGGGTGTATGCATGTGTGAGATTGTGTGTACAAATGAAAATGGTTATCTGCATGTCAGTGTGAAAGTGTGTGTACAGATGTGTGCGAGACTGGATGCATGCATGAATGAATGCGTGTATACCAGTGTGTGTGAGTGTGTGTATGTGTGGTGCGTGTCTGCGAGTGTACGTTTATTGGAGGGGTGGCGGATCAGAATTCCCTGACACTGGTAGGGCCTCCTGCCCTGGTTTTCGAGGCGTTGCGAACGTCACAAAAACCAAGGTGGTAGGCAGGCTCAAAATGCAGCCGGCGGTACAATAGCGGCCACCGGGCTGGAGATTGTTATCTTCAGCCCGGGGGCTGCTACCCCCATGGTAGTAGGAACAGTAAATTTGCGGGTTGGCTGCAGCCAACCCACCAGTGTCAAAATGTTGCAGTATGTACTGCCAGCCTGTTGGCGGTACTACTGCCACACTATCACCTACTGCCGGGGTCATAATGACCCCGTTAGTGTTTTTATATATTGTACTGAGCAGTTGGCAATGCATGCCTTGTTTTGCTTATGCTGACCTGTAGATGAATCTCTTTCGGGATCCAAGATAAGGTTAAAATCTCTCCCCAGAATTACTAGGCCCAGAATTTCCCAGAGTCTGATACAATTCTGACAGTGATGCCGGATCATCCACCACCGGTGCGTAAATGGTAGCCAACGTGAGCCTAGTTTTGACTAACCAACCACTTACTACTAACCATCTCCCCTTCTTATTTAATTGTAAAAACGTGATCTGCATAGGGAAATATTTATTTAAGTGCAATGCCACCCCCTCTATGCCGCATTTGCGCTAGACAAACAGTTGTAATGCGCCCAGTGACCAAGCAACTTGTAAACACTATTACTCTTATCCTTAAAATGCATTTCTTGCAGGATCACAACATCTGGGGAGTGGGTCCTTATCTATACCTCTATGTCACGTTCCGTTTGCTTATTATTAAGGCCATTAACATTCATCGTAACTGCCCTTATATTATCCTTATTTTGCACCATGTGTTAATTTAAGCACCTGGGCTGAGACCATCTACATCATTTTGTATTTTATACACCAAGGCCATTGGGCCGCTCAGACCTCTCATACGCATAGAATACTTCTGACCATACTAGAATAGCGAGGAACTCTCCCATTTTTCATCCTGCCATAAACATCCCACCCCCCCACGTCCTTCACCTATTGCCTGTCCCCATCCCACCCTTGCCAGAAAGGAATTTCCACATTCCTTCCTTGAGCCCAGCCATCCCCTGAGTGCCATCCAATTGCACTCTTCGAGTGCTTATAAACTGCCAAACTGTATCTGGAAGTTCCCCAAACTGGCTCCCCCCTCTCAACTTTCACCCAGTGCACACCTACATTCTTACATGAAAAAAAAACTTTTCTCCCCCTTACATAGAAAAAGGATTGTGCTGACCCCATCCCATTACTCCACTTTTTTTGTTAACTCTGAGTAATTCCTGTGCCTTGCTTACATCATTAAACACAAAATTTTGACCTTTAGCTAGGACCTTGAGTTTTGCCTGCAATACTATGGTCGCTTGCGCCCCATTAGATTTAAAAACATCAATCATTTTAACAAAGTCTCTGCAATTTCGATATGAGGTGGCCCACATACCCCAAAAAAAATCTGAAGTGAGGAACTTCCGGGGTTGCGAGTGTCTTTCTCACAATTGCTTTATTCAAAATGAATTCCACAATAATCTGCAAAATTCAGTAAAATCGTATGTGGATATTTTGCTCCTGAAATTCGCTGAGCGGGGACTCTGTGTGCCCTTGTGATAGTCTGATCCCCAGACAGCTCTGGAATAGCTTGTTTCAAAAGTGAGTTCATCCATTTTGTTACTTGTGTTCCTTTGGTTTCCTTCGTGACTCACACTATTCAGAGGTTTCATCGTCTGTTATAATTCTATAAAACCTGCATTTTACTCTGCAGCTCATTTTGCAGCTTTCAAACATCATCCTCTGCTGCTGAAACATGAAATTCCACCTTCTTCAATCTTTCCGGGAGCAGAGATATAGGGTACCCTCTATTCTAGAAAGTCTCTCTTGGATCCTAGTGATCTCCGGAGTCTGGTTGCTCCTCCAGTCTCTAATTTGTGTTAGGATAGTGTCTAAAGTACTTTTTACTAGCATGGTAAGTCTTTGTTCAAGATTAGTCTCCTTCAGGCTTTACTGAGTTGTCTAGGAAGATCCTACATTGGTCGAGGTTTCTAATGGCACTAATGCTTGCCCTTTTAGGACCTCCTCATCTTGATTGCCTCCCGCACACCTCATGCCGAAAGTCTCTGTCTGGACCTCCGCTTTTGCTTCTGAATGCGGTGCAGGTTTACTCTGGTGTTTATCAAAAAGCAGATATTGTTTAATGCTGAAGGCGTGAGGGAGGCCATCTACTTGGGGAACTTTAGAGATTAAATTTATAAGTGCTGGCTCAAAATTAGAAGAGTCTTCAGACAGTGGGACAGACTCTGCTGTTACTATGTCGATATTTATTTCAACCTCCTCACCACCATTTTGGCCTTTCCAAATGACCCCACTTTCCATCTCAGCCCCCAGATTTGTCAAAGTTTGCACTCTCATCTTTTGTAATGAGCCCTGGGACACTTTTGTAGTGGCAGGAGCTCTTCCCAGGCCCCACTTTTGCTTTGACTTAGTAGCCCATGACAATTGATTAGATACTGCAGTGGTAGCTATATTGACATTATTGCGCTGGAATGGGTGCATTCTTAAGCTCAGCAAGACGCCTGGCTAAATTCTATCCTGTGAATTGCACCCATTGGGCTAAATTTCCTCTTATTAGCAATCCAAATGCCTCCTCTGCCTCCTCCCACCCACCCACGGGGCAGTGATCTATGCCCATCCCGACTCCTCAGCACGCAGTATTTCTCACCTGAGATCCACAGAGGAAAGGGCCATCTTTAATCCGGTACACTCTCTTCTGTCAATCCATGAGAGAGATTACAGCCGCCGAGCTCAGTTTTCCGTGTTCTCCACAGTCCACGCGGTCCTGGTGCTCCGTCTCACTTGAGCCAGTGCGTCTGCTTCTGTAAAAGAGGGAGTGTCCTCGGTCAGAGAGTGCTCTAGCGGTGTGATGTGTGAGCCATCATTCCACTGTAGGCCTCGAATTTTTTATGCTTGTTTTGACATGGGAGTGAATGAGTGCTCCCAGTCAAGCAGTATGCACATATGGTATGCCTTGTCTTAATGTCTATAGCTGCCAAATAAGCAGATACAATAAATTAGAGGATAGTCACAGGGACTATCAGCAAAACACTGTGGTAAAAGCCAGTTCAGTTCATCCATTGTTGGTCTTCCTCTAACCAGTTCGGCACCAGGTGGCATTACCTAGCTCCATTGTCCAGTGTTAAGGAGATATGGGAGAATTCAACATAAAGTTGATGGCGGATGTGATAATCTTATAGCCTGCAGTCTTACAGGGCCATGTAGGAGTTAAAGTATGGCTTCTATAGAATGAATTCCACATATGAAATCTGGTTGTTCTCTGCTCTTACATCACAATAGTGTAAAAAAAAGTATTATTTTACTCCTGTCCCACCGCTCGGGACGCTTTCAATCCCCAGTCTATACAAGGTCTTCAGATACCTAGATATGAAGTTGTGGATTGACAGGTGATAGTCCCCTTTACTGTCCACCTACTCTGGCTTCTTCTGGATTTCTATAGCACTAAGGAAGGAGGGGGGATGAAGGTGGGACACTTGTGTCACCAACCGCATTTCACTTATTAGTCACTCAACTTTCTGAGATGCCACAGACAGGGGATTACAGACCCTGCTGGCATTAGCTCTTCTGGAGCCGCTCTGAGCATGTCAATGGCTCTCTATGCCCACGTTGAGGGCAAAGCTTTCAGTGTGAAGGGTGAATGAAGGGTCAGGCTGTTTGGGGACAGTGCCAGGATGTCAAGTATTATGTTTTTAAGATGGAAAGATGCTCCAGACTGTGGCTGAGACTGCAAGGATTTTTATTTAAGTGAGGAGAGAGAAATACCAAAGGGTGGGTGCAGGGTTGTTTCACATTGCCCCCTTTGCTCATGTGCTGCTGATCTGGTAACTGTCAGTGTTGGGATTGGTTCCCACCTTGTGATCCGAGTGACATCACAGACAATTTGATGTTCGCTGTTATTGTCTGTTTGACTTTATTTCGAACCCAGAGTGGAAAATACCCCGTTATTGGCAGCCACTTATTTAAAATTCTATATAGACATAAACTGAACAAAAGTTACACGTTCACATAGAACTGCCTGTGTGGACACATATAATACAGTTATGACTCAAAAGCTAACCGAATGGACTATAAATGTAGGAAAAAAAAATCCGTTTCTCCTGTCCGTGGCAGCCATTTGAGTAGAGTGCATTTATCAAAATGTGTTTGCTTTTCAAGCAAGCAACGCACTTTGACTTCCCATTTCCTGTCATAATAGGGCCGAGATTACTTCTCCAGTCAGTAGAATAGACATATAATTTATGCTATAATTATGGGAGAGCTTTGCTATTTGCCTTCAGACAATGTCTTGTAATCCAATGGAAAACCTTGAAACGTGTTGCGTTTCACCTGAATGCGGCACTCAGAATATTCGCTCAGGAGGAAGCCTTGCGACAAGCGATAGTTAATAAGTTTTCCATGCTGTCAAAAGTAATAATATTAACATTCTGTTCTGAGGTAAATTAATTTTGTTTTGTGCACTGGCCTGCGTAAACGTGAGTGACATTTGGAAATATGATCAGGCGGGAGCTGAGGAGAAGCCAAGTGGCAAAACAGAATGAAATGCAATCACCGGAGCATGGCAGCCAGCTGCAAGCATTCAGGGAGAGAGGCAAGCAGTTACAAAATGTCATGTACCGGAGGCTTTGAGGGAGATCTCAGGTTTGGAATTTTTAAGTGTTTTTCTTTTCTTCTTTTCCCCTTGGAGCAGCGGCGTTTTTCCGTTAACCTGCAGCTTGGAGATGTTTGACACCATGACCCCTGTTTTGAAATAAAAGAGCATATTCTGTCTAATCTCTGATTCAAGAGCTTTCAGCCACAGCCTTTCCCCTGTCTCTGAGAGGCTGATGATTGCAATGGCTTTTAAACTGATGACACCGAAGTGCCATTTTTGAGGTCCTAATGGCGGTGTTTATTCTGTCTTTTCGCGCTGCCTTTCTAGGGAGGGCGGGAGGGAGAGAGGTGTCACCAGTTACAAACATTTTTTTTTTTAAATTAGACACTGGACTGGGAGATCGAACTGCCAGCAGACGCACGCGATGTGTCCGGCTGTCATGCTACAAAGGGCTGCTAAGAAATGTGGAGTACCTTGAGCGTGGGTTGTCAAAAAGTTTGAGTACATTCTATCACAGTTTTGGGTTGCTATTAGGTCTCCTACAGGGCGGAAGCGACATGGAATATATTTTAGTCGCAGTGACATTGATTTGAGGTGACACTTGCCATTCATGTCATTTAAATATAAGTGAGATACACAACATCATTGAGAGCTGTGGAATATATATTTTATCTTCTCCCTCATAAACCAGATAGGTACGCATAAACTACAAGGAGATTAAACATTTCCTCCCCCTTCCCCCCACCCCGCATGCCACATAGGTTGCACAGGCCCTATCTAACTTGTTTGTCCTTTTTCAAAGGGAGTGTGTGTGTGTGTGTGTGTGTGTTTTCTCCCATGTACATATTTTACTCGCAGAACAGATTTTGACCTCAGAACGCGGTTTCATTTGCCCAAACCCATTGCTTCAGTTTTAGGTTTTGCTTTGTACCAATGCTACTTTTTCTATGTTTATCTTAAATTACAGCTACTCTGACATAATTATACCTTATGAGGTCTCTTCTCCAACTTGCCTTGACAATACATTTTCAAATTTTACATTAGGTTTATTATTTCATTTACAGCTACAAGAATATACTGAACTAATTTAGGTCGTTTTGATTGCCTTTGTGAAGTTGTAAACAGTGTTAGATTGGTGGATCCTTTAAATGTTACAAAAGAGAACCACTTAAAGTAGACAAACTGAACAACCTTTGAAAAAGCCAACAGACCTGGCATTTCAGGAGTCCATCTTTGAGCATTTTTCCAACTATGGCAGAATTTTTAAAGCAATATACTATTATGTCTGCTTGACCCCTCTGGTTGTGGTGATATATAGGGCTTGTAGGTTCATCAACAACCCTAGGTACCCAGAGCCAATAAATGAGCTGCACCTTGCAATGGGTTTTCATTGTATGCCGGGTATGCAGCAATTCATTTGGTGAAATATAAAGAGTGAAAAATAGGTATCAAGGAAACCTTTGTATGTCCAAAATGGGCACAGGATAAGGTGTTGAGAAGCAGTGTTATTTGCACATCTCTGACTTCTGGAGTCCCCATACTAGCATGTGAATTACAGGACATTTCTCAAATAGACTTCTATTTTACACACTGTCTTACATTTGGAAGGAAAAAATGTAGAGAAAGACAAGGGACAATAACACTTGTTCTTCAATTCTGTGTTCCCCCAAGTGTCCCCATAGAAATGGTACCTCACTTGTGTGGGTAGACCTAGTGCCCACGACAGGAAACGCATGGACACATCACATTTTTACATTGAAATCTGGTGTGTTTTTTGGAAAGTGCCTTTAGCTCAGCCGGCAACTAGGAAAACCTACCAAACCTGTGCATTTTTTTAAACTAGACACCTAGGGGAACCCAGTAATGGGGTAATTTGTGGAATTTTCACCAGGTTCTGTTACCCAGAATCATTTCCAAACGTCAAAATTTGGCAAAAGCCCCCACTTTATTCTCACGTTTAGGTGATAGAAAGTTCTGGAATCTGAGAGGAGACCCAAATTTCCTTCCACCTAGCACTCCCCCAAGTGTCCCAATAAAAATGGTACCTCACTTGTGTGGGTAGGACAGGTGCCCGTGACAAGAAATGTCCCAAAACACGACATGGACACATCAAAATTATCAAATACAAAACTACCTGTTTTTGCAAGAGGGCACCTGCATTTTTGATCCTGGACCCAGCAGCCATCTAGAGAAACCTTCCAAACCTAGACATTTCTAAAAACTAGACACCTGAGGGAGTCTAGGGAGGTGTGACTTGCGTTGAGCCACCAGTGTTGTCTTCCCCAGATCCTCCGCAAACCTCAAATTTAGAGAAAAAAATCACATTCTCCTCACATTTCTGTGTGGGATCCCAGCACTGGCACAAATTTCCTACCCATCAGTCTCCCGCTAAAAGTGATACCTCACTTGTGTAGGTGGGCCAAGTGCCTGTGACAGGGAAGGGCCAAAAACATGTTGAAATTAAGAGGGAACCAAAGCGGGTCAAAAAGGGAAGTTTGAAAAAAAATGTTTTTATGCTGCAAGTGGGGCAGAATTTTGTATCGTTATAGATGTGCTATGCTTGGTGGTAGGAATTTTGTGGATTCTTGCAGATTCCGGAAGGTTCCATCACACAAATGTAGGGAAAATGCATAATTTGAGACAAAGTTGGAGGTCTGCAGGGCATTGTGGGTAAGAAAATGGTGTGGGGTGCATGTGAAGCACACCACCCTGGACTCACCCAGATGTTTAGTTTTCAGATGTGTGTAGGTCTGGTAGATTTTTCCAGGTGGCAGCTTCCCAAAGTCCAAAGAGTGCAGCTGCTCACCATTCCAAGTAGGATCATATTGAGAGTTAGCCATGCTCCCTTGGCCCAAATGTAAAATCAAAACCCAAAATAATCAAATGTCCTCTTGCTTGCCATTGGGATAAGATCCTTCAGTTTGCAGGGGGGCTAAAAGATTGTTATCCCCTTCAGTTGGGGTCGGGGCATAACAATGCCCATATTGGGTGGCAGCTCCCACCCCTCTATTTGTTTTTCTTCAGTTCCCTGGCATTGAGTAGATTAACCCCCCCCCCCACCAGAGTGGATCCGGGTTTATTTGGGGTGGGTGTGTGGCCATTCCCCCAACCTCTTTTTTTGCGAAACAAATCTTCCCTAGTGTCTAGTGAGCTTTCTGCCCCCGGGGGGGGGGGGGCAGAACTGCCTAATAAAAATAGGCCGATCGGCCCTCAAGGGGTCATAAATGGCCAACAGTAATGTGCCCCCATGGGGAGTGACCTTTGCCCAAGGGGCCACCCCCCAAACAAAACACACACACACATACACACACAACAATCCCTTGTGCCTAAGTGGTTTCTGCCCCTCTTGCAGGCAGATGAGCCTAATAGAAATAGGCCAATCTGCCCCTAATAGAATATGCTCCCCTTATGAAATGATATAAAAAAGTGGGGCAGAAATGGCCTAAAATAACTTTGGCCCCCAGGGAGCGACCCTTGCCTAAGGTGCTCCTCCCCTCTACTAAAAATAAAAACATAAATAATCCCTGGCATCTAGAGGTTTCTGCCCCCCTTGGGGACAGATGGGCCTAATTAATATAGGCCAATCTGCCCCCAAGTGGGGCAGAAATGGTGTTATAAAAAAATGCCCCTGCCCCACTTGGGGAGCGACCCTTGCCCAAGGGGCCGCTCCCCTCATGCCAATTACAACAACAACAAAAAACTCCCTGCTGTCTAGCGGGCATTTCTGCAGCACGATCGCTATGCAATCGTGCTGCAGAAATGCTCAGAGAGACATCGGAGGAAGGGAAAAGCCTTTCCTTTCCTCCTATGCCTCTCTGACCTCCCCCTTCCCCTGTACCAAGGAGAAACTAATCTGGGGACGACCACTGATGAGGTCAGCACGCGATCGCAAACTGATGTCATCAGACATCACTGGGGAAGCTCAGGTGGTAGAGGAAGCACTTCTCCTACCATCCATGCCCAGGGGAGGGGGCTGGGAGGCCCGCGAGGGGAGCGCTAGCACTCCCCGTGGGCTGGTGCCAGGACGTAATGGTTATGTCCTCTGCACAGGAGCGCTGTGCTGCAGGATGTAACCATTACGTCCTGGGCACAGATGGGGTTAAGTAGGCCTAGGTTAATATTATTTCTTTATTTTTTATTTTACATTATTTTGTTTTTACTAAAGTTAAAATGTATTAATTTCTTCCTGTTCATTGAGCTCTCCTTGGAAGCAAAGAAGTCTGTGAAAAGGTACTAATTATAATTCTGTACTTGTAAATTCAGTTGTAGGAGTCTCCACCCCCTGAGGAGGTGGGGATTTCTAAGCCTACATTTAGTTGTAAATCTTCACTCTGAAATAGTAAAAAGCAAAAACGTGGACAGTACATCAAGAAGTGAGTAGAGCTACACATTCAAATTTACCTTTGTTGAATAAGGTGTATTGTCTTTCATCATGGCCCCACCCAGGTATTCATTCCCTACTAAATATTTGACAATGCTCATCTGGTTCAGTTGTGAAAATAATTTATCTTCTATTTGATAGAAGTATGTTGTGATCTCTGGGATGGTGCTCCATTATTATGAGATATGTTGTTCATTAACCATTGAACGGATTGTTGCTTCAGCCAGATCATGGGTCAACAATGACAGTAATCAGTAATTTACATTATTGAAGTTGTCACAAGAAGAGAGAAACGTCATAAAGTTACATTTTCTTCCAACTTCTGATATCCAGCCTATTTGTTAGTGAATATCCATATGGAAGAGAAAGTACTTTATGAAACATTGGGCTTATTTTTGCTCATTTGTGGAATAAAAAAATGTATCTTGGATGTCATGGACATGCTAACTGGTGAGCAATACCTCAGCATCATTTTATGGTAAAGAGGAGCTTCCACGAATGTTATGATGACTAAGATCGTATCCAGCACTACTCTGAAACACTGATCTTGATGAGGATCTCATTTAATTATGTAAATGTTGGCTGCACACAATAAATCCTTTCCAATAACACTGATTGAAACACCATCTTTTCAACCTGTAGGAGTTAGCGTATTCTCTCATTGTTTTGTGTGAATCAAAACTCGGGCATCAAAGCATTGTAAAAAGCAATCTATACACACTACAGGGTTATCTAACATTCTTACAGTCTCTAATAATTGACCCACAATTAATACAATTATTAATACAATTCATGTGCCATGACATGTATACACTTATTGTGCAGAGTAGGTCTGTAGGACCTCTCTAAGTTACTGCCGGGTCTTCCAAATCAGGGGGCCTGCCACTGAGCTAGAGTTGATTTTGAATGAATTATAAGGAATGATCTCCGTCCCCTAATATTGTGTGTTCAGGGCCCTTTTGTGCAGCCATTTGCCAACACTCTTCATTCATACTATAATGATCTAAAAGGACACCCTTTCCCGCACTCATTTAGCGAAATAATGTGCCATAGACCTTGTTATAATTGCCTCGAAGGTTGATTTTAATGAGTTCCAGTCATAATGTTGATGTCTATGAAAACTGCAGTCCGTAAATTATTTAGAGCATTTCAAGAAGAGAACATATGGGTCCAGATGAACTGAGTGTCAGCGAATGTGCGTCAAAGCAGAACGTGACGAGAGCTAAGGACATGATGGCTGCATGAAAGCATTAACAAATGGTTCACAAATTAAATATGTAATGAGAATATTTTTGCAGTGTTAGTGGACTTGTGAGGGAAGAATGTGATTTCATGCTGAGCACTTCAGAATAAACATTTGAATGTAATGATAAAAAGGACAATTTGATTAACCACCGAGTAAAAGCACCATGTCTGTGCTGGTGCAAAGCAGTTTCTATAAAGGAAACACCATGCAAACATAAGCTGCGTCTTGGGTATGCAAATACAAGCTCGAATTTTGAACGTGCAAAAGAAGTAAACATTCCACAGGAAACCCCGTGAGAATTCCTTCTACATACAGATGTTGGTGTGCAAGCAGAAATAGCCATATTTATAGCAAAAGTATAGGTTGAGCAGCAACATGATGTTGGAATTCATACAGGATTTGAAAGAAAATCCGCAAAAGTATTGGTATCAAATTCATTTGAATCCACAGTGATCCTAACAGGTTGGATAACATTTCTAACATAATCCAGCTGAATTAATGAGTTTATAGGACCAATGATGGGCAACGGGCTCAAATGCATCTAGTTCCCTGTGACTCCAACAATCTTCACTTCGTGAAGCACAATGTCTATAATGTAGCAAGATCTCCTTATGTATTTGGGCATTTGGGGCCATATGTACGAACACATTTTCCCATAGACACAGAATGGGTAAAACCCTTTGTTACATCTGGTGTTCTAAAGGGGACCCAGAGCAGTGCTACGGCGGCAACAAGTCATCTGTACCATAGCTGTAACACAGACCACCAGCCTAACATTCATCAGCAAACACAAAATTACAAAATAAGAAAAGTCTCCAGGATGGTGCAGGATTTACATGTCTAAAAAAACGGATTATACATTAATATAGGCTTGAAGACAGACCTGAAGATGAGGGTTTAGTATGCTAGTGAGAACATGTTGAAATACACGTGCATATATGGTAATCGTGCTTATAAATGTTGCAATTGCATTTACTAGGAAGAGTGCCTGGTGATCTGCAGGTCACAAGTTTGAAACCCTTCCTTTCGAAGACTGTTAAACTGGCTACCTTTATTTGGTAATAATGCCATCTATTATCTACAGCACTTAAAAATCGCATCTGTATGGTACTGAGTTCTATATAAATACAAGTTATTATCATTAATGGCATTCATGAATCCAGTAACACTGCTTTTCATTTATTTAAATTATACTTTAGATCAATATGGAAAACTGATAATAATGAATGACACATAATACCCAGGATATGCAAACTTGGGGGCTAAGTTCGATTTTGCAGATAGTCCTTTCTCTGTCAACAGAGTAAATTTCTATGTCACCCTAACAGAGGTGCTGTCTGCCAAATTTGGAAATATCCACTAGTCTGGCAGACATTTCAAGTATTGTGAGGAACTGCCGTGAAGGTGGTCCCTGCCAATGCATTGTTACTTTACCACACAGCTTCATCTAACGTGACAGAACTGTATGGCTAATTTACAGGTTTTTTTTTCAAAAAGAAAATCCCAAAACATGATTCTCTTTTTGAAAATAAAAAAATACCCTTTGCAATGGGAAATTCCTCCCAAGGTAATTGAGCATTGAGCACTTTTCAATGCTTTGAAAAATGGCTGTATGTTTGACTATATAAGTTAGGTGGGTGGGCACCTAGCCAAACCTTCATGGTTTGACCACAATGGAGATGGGTTAGTCTCTGCTGCTGTTAAACTATGGTCTGCCCAAATCACAATCAGGCAGGATAACCATAATGTTGGTGGGGAGGAACTTGGTCACCATTGTAAAGGAGTTTTCTCTCCTCCAACATTTAATTCTGGCCCTTCCTTACAATAGCCAAATTCAGATTATTATCTGCATAAAATCATAAAGAAATTAAGAACATTGAAATGAACAATTCAGTTTTAAACTGTTTGTTCCTGCTACTTTGATAGAGACTAGTCTAAGCAGAAAGTAAAGTCTGTCTAAATGTCGCACAGAGAATAAATTTGAATCTGAAAGCAAGAGCTAGGTGCTTGTGTGCACGCTGCTATTGGTGGTACCTTCTATCTCTATCTGTACTTTCCCTGGGGCACCTTTATGACACAAATACGACAAACATTTTAGCACAAATGTTTCATCCAACATTTTGAACAGACAATCATAAGTGGCTAAAATTGTGAGATGAGATCAGCTTCCATAGAGATGGCAGCTTTTAACACAGACAGTTATACTGTAAGATACATTTAATAACATTTCTACATAAGTTATAATTATAAAGTATTTCCGACTCGTCTTTGTCACTGAGAGAAAGGACACTCACCTAAATGTTGTGCATGAATAACTTATGTCATACTTGTTCTCATACATCTCAACACTAAAGCCTATTAAAAAAGAAACACGTTTTAGATTAGTTTAGCAAGTTTAAATATTCCAATGCAGACAAAGTAGTTTAAAAGAATAAAATCATATAGCTTTCTTTGTTGCCATAGTAAGTTTGTGCCATTCAAATGCAATGCAAAAGTCACTATGGAAACATTTCTGCTGAGTTAAAGTTTGTTTGGAAGTTGTTAACATTAGCAAATCAGGCAAGTCAAGCCAATATGGGTCATGCAAAGTTTAGAAAGGAAAGTGCACATTTAAAATGCAGCCCCTGGTTAGGTCTGGATTTCACACATACAAGTCATTAGTTAAGTGGATTTTATTTTTAATGAAATCTTTAGGAGGATCAATTTCACATGAGGAAATGTGACATGGATATACCAAATTCAATTCTATGGGCCCGATACACAAAGATAAACCTAGAAATGAAGTCTAAGTTTAGACCTAAAGTCTAACTTTAGATTTGAAGTCTAAGTTTGACCTGAAGTCTAACTTTGAACCTGAAACCCAACTTTAGACCTGAAATTCAAGTTAGACCTGAAGTCTAACTTTAGATCCAAAGTCTAAAATAAGACATCAGGTCTAAACTTAGACTTCAACTCTAAAGTTAGACGTCAGGTCTAAACTTAGAGATCAAGACTTTAGCATTAACATTAGCCCTCAGGTCTAAAGTTAGACATCATTTCTGACTTAGACGTCAGGTCTAAATATACCTTTGTGAATCAGGCCCTTTCTTTGTATGTATTCTCTTTATATACTGCATAGTTTAAGTTTCAGAGAATTTTTAGATGGGCCCATTCATGCCATTATTGCCTCAAAAAAGGTTATCGATTCAAGTCCATACCAATCCAGTTTGTTCGAAAGTTTTTTTTCTGATGCGTTTTTATTTCCATGATAAATAGCTTGTAAGAAGAGCAGGAACATGTTAGGCACACCTATTGCTCCAAATTATTTCAAACCAGAATATACCCCTATCCTTCCAGATAAATGTGAGCAATTTCTGTCACATATGTTGAGATAATAAATACAAAATACTTCCCTGTGAAAGGATAGATTGTGACTGTTAGAAATGGGGTCTTTGGTTGGCACTCAGGTTACCCCCTGTCCAAGCAAGGACTCTCACTCGAGTCAGGGTAAAAGAGAATCACCCTTAGCTAACCCCTGCTTACCCCCTTGGTAGCTTGGCACAAGCAGTAGGCTTAACTTCAGAGTTCTAGGTGTAAAGTATTTGTACCAACACACATAGTAACTTAATTAAAACACTACAAAATGGCACAACACAGGTTTAGAAAAATAGGAAATATTTATCTAAACAGAACAAGACCAAAACAACAAAAATCCACAATACACAAGTCAAGTTATCAATTAAAAATCAAAAAGAGTCTTTATGTAGTTTTAAACACACACTAACACTGTTAGCGTGAAAATGTACCTTGGATGCGTCAGAAATAACCCTGCACGGGTGAGTGTGTGTCAAAAAGGGCTTGCGATGCGTCGATTTCACTCACAAGCGAGACCTTGCGTAGTTTCTCCTTTCGTCTGGTCAGGGCGCGTTGTTTCTTCTCTCCACAGGAGAGCGATGCGTCGATCTGGTCAGCACTCTCGGGTCCAGGCAGGCCTTGCATTGTTTTTACATGCCAGCGGTGTTTGCATCGGAAATCCAGACGCACGATGATCCGAAAACCACGCAGCACGGGTTGCAATCTCCCAGCCTCCGTCAGCTATGCTGCGTGTCGTTTTTCCAGCTCCGTGCGTCAATTCTTTGGTTGCCTTGCAGGTGAGAGTCGATTTTCAGCCACAAAGCCAGCGGCACAGCATTTCTTCAGCCGCAGATCAGAGTCGTGTCGATCTTTTCCACGCACGGCATTCAGTGCGTGGATTTCCTCCTCTTAGGCTGCCAGCTTCTCCTTTCAGGGTCCCAGTAACTGGATGGGCACCACAGGGCAGAGTAGGAGTCTCCACAGAGACTCCAGTTGCTGGCAGAGATAAGTCTTTGCTGTCCCTGAGACTTCAAACAACAGGAGGCAAGCTCTAAATCAAGCCCTTGGAGATCTTCACAAGATGGAAAGCACACAAAGTCCAGTCTTTGTCCTCTTACTCTGGCAGAAGCAGCAACTGCAGGATAGCTCCACAAAACACAGTCACAGGCAGGACAGCTCTTCTTCCTCAGCTCTTCAGCTCTTCCTCCCTCAGCTTTTCTCCAGGCAGAGGTTCCTCTTGGTTTTCAGAAGTGTTCTAAAGTCAGTAGTTTTGGGTGCCCTTCTTATACCCAATTTCTCCTTTGATGTAGGCCTACTTCAAAGTAAAGTCTCTTTTGAATGTGAAATCCTGCCTTGGCCAGGCCCCAGACACTCACCAGGGGGTTGGAGACTGCATTGAGTGAGGGCAGATATAACCCTTTCAGGTGTGAGTGATAACTCCTCTCCTCCCTCCTAGCACAGTTGGCTCATCAGGAAATGTAGACTACACCCCAGCTCCCTTTGTGTCACTGTCTAGTGTGAGGTGCAACCAGCCCAACTGTCAAACTGACCCAGACAGGGAATCTAAAAACAGGCTGAGTCAAAGCAATGGTATAAGCAAGAAAATGCTCACTTTCTAAAAGTGCCATTTTCCAACACAATATCTTAAAATCAACTTTACTAAAAGATGTCTTTTTAAACTGTGAGCTCAGAGACCCCAAACTCCATATGCCCATCTGCTCCCAAAGGGAATCTTCACTTTAATCAGATTTAAAGGTAGCCCCCATGCTAACCTATGAGAGGGACAGGCCTTACAACAGTGAAAACGAGTTTAGAAATATTTCACTGTCAGGACATATAAAACACATTACTATATGTCCTACCTTAACCATACACTGCACCCTGCCCTTGGGGCTACCTAGGGCTTACTTTAGGGGTGCCTTACATGTAAGAAAAGGGAAGGTTTAGGCCTGGAAAGTGGGTACACTTGCCAAGTCAAATTTACAGTTACAGCTGCATACACAGACACTGCAGTGGCATGTCTGAGACATGATTACAGAGCTACTTATTTGGGTGGCACAAACAGTGCTGTAGGCCCACTAGTAGCATTTGATTTACAGGCCCTGGACACCTCTAGTGCACTGTACTAGGGACTTACTAATAAATCAAATATGCCAATCATGGATAAGCCAATTACTTAAACATTTTGTAAAGCAGCACTTGCACTTTAGCACTGGTTAGCAGTGATAAAGTGCCCAGAGTAACAAAAACAGTAAAATCAGAGTCCAGCACACATCAACAACCTGAGAAACAGAGGCAAAAAGTTATGGGAGACCACGCCAAGGATGAAAGTCTAACAGTGACATCGACTGAATTCTCAGAAATCACCCTGCATTCTTATTTTCTCTCAATAGGACTTAAATGTAGAGCTTCATTCCCCAAATGTTGCCTGTGCATTTGCAATCCACATTTTGCTCATCTTCATATGTTCATGAATAATTTATCTGCCATTAAGTCCCAATTCACAGATAATGATTGTATGAGGTGTAGAGCTCGGGTGGCAGTATAACATTTGCATTGCCTTTTGCACCTCTGTTCTCCATGAATAGGACAGAATCTTTGTTTGCCTGCTGTTTTAGAATGCATGGGATCCATTACGTCACTCATGGGTCATAATAAGGAACTGGCTAATCAAAACATACTCTGCACTCTCCTCACATAGCCAAAGGAGAGCATTTTCCTTTACATGCTTATAAGAGCATTACAGCAATTATAATATTTAAATATTGCCAAGCTGAAGACGCAGTCTGATGATACACTTCTTCACAATACCAGTTGTTTTTTCAAAGAGTATGTATTGCATATTTTTCAGCACATATAGTTGTTTCAGGCGTCTTTGAGGGTGCTGCAGAAAAGCTAAATTTATTAGTTATTTGTACACATTTTCAGCCATTTCAGTATCCTATTTTCTGCAGCCCTGTCTGCAACAGGAATTAACACTGATCTCCACCCTCCGCTGGGTTGCAGCCGAAGGAAACATTCTCATTGCAGCTTAACATGATATGTTTAAAGAAAAAAAGCAGTTTTAAACTTCTTAGGGATCGTCATCCTGGGCTCAGTCTGTGACTGCGAAGGGTATTTGCAAAAACTGTAGGCTGTGTCATCTTCCACTAACGACAAGGAGCTGAGAGTTGTCTTGAGGCAGGTTGAGTTTCCAAGCAAAAGTGTTTTCTCGACGGATATTAAAACAAACACAAGATATGGAGTGATTTATTTTGAAAAAATGTTCTGACAGAGGTCACTGCATCTTTCCTTATAAATCCCTTCAAATGGCTAAAAGGTCACTTCAGCTGCTGTGCGTTTTTTTGGGAGAGTGTTTTTTAGATCATTCACTTCTAAATTGCTCTTTCAATCGTTGTTATCATGTCTCTAGAAGCAAAAAAGAAACCCAGCCCACGACCCAAGCCGGACAAAGGCAAGCATAGATGAGAAGAGCAGAATGCAGAGCATGTCTTTAGAGCCTCACGAAATTGACATTGATCTTCCGTAAAGTGGTGATATCTAAGCAGAAGACAATTCCATAACTTAGGCCTCAGCCCTCAGAAGGCATTATCAAAGGGACTTTTGTCATCCACCATCCACAGGGGAAAAGCTTGCTTTCGAACATTTCACCACATGTGACACTGCAGTCTGTGTGTATCTGATCAAGTGCTCATGTGGAAAGGGATACTTTGCAAGACAAGACGTTAAGAAAAGACCCGTTTTTCTGAACATAAAAACAATATTTGTAACCCCACAACCAAAAAAGCACCACTGGAAGTGCACTGGGATGAACACAGACATAATATGAGTCAGATAAGATTCCACATTTTAGAAAAACATCAATGTGCCAAACAAAAGAAGACTCCTTAAAATAATTTTATTACAAAGAGAACACTACTGGATGCACAAACCAGACAATATACAGCAGAAAGGGTTGAACGATAAAGGTGATATGAAATATTTTGCTTCACCAGAACTGTTGACTACGATCATGTTTTAGTGTTGCTGGAACACAGATTAGTAATGTGCATCTTTCACAACAAAGCGTTATACTAAATATTATCGATTTGGACGGGTAGCTAAACTTCTAAAATATATGAGTCACTTACCAAACTGGGGAGGTAGTTGTTCCGGGTGGTGATATTAGAGAACCACATTAGTTCGCATAACAGACGCTGTACCCACACACATATATTTGCACCTCATTGGAACCATCAAATAGACGTTTAGCCTTCAGAAACAGGCACGCAAGAAGCTGTGAGTCAAACAGCACTCCGTAGTCTGAGGTTGACAAACTCTTAGGCCTACCTGAACATAACAGTGCACCGTAGATTCCACACTGGCACTAAAATACAAGATCAAGAAAGATTATTGTTTAGTCTGGAGCAGAACGCTAGAAGTGGCGCTTCACTGACTTGGTACTAGATGAAAGGAAAACTGTTTGATTCACTACAGTAGGGCGCACACATGCTTTTAACAAATGACTAACTCACTGTAAGATTCTTCTCTTCCTCACTTTTGATGATTAATATAAAAAGCACTAACCAGCTAACTAGACAACACTTACAGAAAATGTATATATAAAATTTCACCACAGATCACAGTTTATTATTATTATTATTATTATTATTACATTTCTAAAGTGCGCACACGCCTAAGCAGGAGCCCTGGCGCCAAAACATAAACAAACTATGTTTTATGCAGCTTTCTGAAATGACCCATGTCATCAGTCTTCCACAAGGAGCTGGGTAAACTATTCCATAGACGTGAGGCCTGTGTTAAAAATGCCCTTCTCCCCATTCAGCAGAGTGTGATGTTTGAAAGAATGTTCTGGCAGAGGCAGACATCAATTAAATATAAAATAGAGGGGGCCCCGGTGCAGATCTTTATGCACCCCCTGTTTCACACCCCGGAATTCTGATTTTGAGTGTGATAGTTCTGGAATGAACATCACAATGTGCTAGACCAATCTGTGAGGAGTCAACAATAGAAATACAAATTATGGTAAATGGGATGCTAAGACAATTCACTATGCATTCATTCAGAACACATTGATTACAATTTAGATACTGAAAGGAAATTAAACAACAATATGTGAATTCTGTATTCCATTTGAAAGCATGATCATATGCCAGAAAGAGCCAATCCATGTTTGACAGATAGATGGACTTTTTTTGGAGATTTTCCAGATTGGTTAGAGGACATGAATTGCAATGCATGTTTGTAGAGTGCAGCACTTTGCATGTTCTGAGACTGGAAATAGGTTCCGAATATTCTTTACAAATGAACGTGAAACAAGAATGAATACAGGACAATATAGCACTGAGAGCTTGCATGGTCAAAACTCAGCATGTATATTCATTAAGCCGTACATACTGGGGAGTGGACATACTAAAGGTCGGCAGTGTTATGGTTTCAGTCTGGCCACAAATTGCTCACTAACAAAAAAAAACGAGTGTACCTTTAAACTGATTCTTGCATAATTAACCACCATTAAAATAGAAATTGGATCATGATCTTTGAGTGAATGCACCAAAGGATGTAACCAATACATTTCAAATCGTGAAATGGTGCATGATGTGAATTAAATATATTGTAACGTGAGGGTCACATAACGAGTATTGGGTGAAGGCTAAGTATGAAGTCTTAGATGACTGAACTCATAAAAGGTTCAACTGGTTTCAGATTCTCCCCCTAATAAAGCTCTTTGGAAGAGAAAAATGCATTGATAATTGTTCTTGAGCAATAGGGATGTTAAAATGAAAAAGGAACTGTGGAATATTGAAATGTGAATGTCTTATAAATTAAAAGAAAAAAAAGTTATGTCCGTAAGATTACAACACACTCAACATTTGAAGACGTTTTATTAAACGCAAAGCAATAAATAAAAAGAGACATGAAGACATTGTTGCAGAATTCATAAAAAAGTGTGACAGATGGTAGGTGAACTCAGGTGCAGTCTGTGATAAAACTACACAGCGTTATACTTCGATTAAGAGTGGCAGTTGGCAGGGGACTCTTCCTACGCACCCGGACTCCTACAGAACAGGAGAAAGTTCTTCCAAAAGTATATTTGAAGATATGATGAAAAGTAGTGAGTGACTTCACACATAAGTAATCTGTCACCACAACAAATATGCTTAAAATGTACGTTTTTTTTAACAGAGCCAATGAGCCGGATATTAGTATAGTGTAAAGTATTCAGTCAAAATGACTAACAGTATGAGATGTGGCATAAACGAGTTGTAATGATGTAAGTGGTCTTAAAATAAGCACTAAATTCTAATAAAAACAATAACAGGCTAGAGGTAGCATGTCCTTACCTGGACAGGTAGAGGGCCATTATGCAGCAAGGTTGTATGTAGCAGGCTATAGTGTTTGCACCTATCACGCCATCCCATATCCCTGATTTCATGCTGGAAACAGTACCTTTACTTTTTACCCTAAACACAATTCTACTGTAGGAATATGATTTTTGGCATTTTTAATCCAGTTTATTTTACTCAATTTGCAAACACCTCCCTGTGAATTGCAGTATTACCCATAAACTACAAAGACCAATTGGCTAACCTATATTGGAATATTTTGTTTATAAGTTAGGCAATGGTAAAATGTGCAAAAACTGCAGAAGTAGCCTAATAATCATATGCTACATGTGGCCCCATCTACATGATGAAGTTTAAGTGTAAGGCACAAAAGCTGCAGCTGCAAGCCCTTTAACCCCAAAAAACATATCAGAATTAATTCTTTTTCGCATATTTGAAGCCTAATTCTAATGCCGTATCACCTATAAAATGTGTCTTGGGGCATGTAAGCATTATGTGCACAATATGTCGAAGTGACACATGGCATGTATGTACCTGGTAGGTCTCAGCAGTAACGGAATTCAAAAGTGCACAAGCTAAAGCAAGCGTATTGCTTGCTAAGTTCTGATTTATGCATAAAATACATACCTAATTTGGCTTTGGAACTTTCATCTTTCCAATACTTAGCTATATATTAGAAATCAAATTAATTCATGAGCGTTGCTGTTAAGTGCAGATGTCATAAAAACAATATTTAGAGGTGTTGTCTGACTTGCCCCCACCCCTAAACTAGGTCTGAAAGTCTCACACACTTGCATTGGCTTCAACAGTACACATCCGGGCCAGAGCTGCCCAGAAAATGGTGTGAGTGACTGTCATTGGATCAGCCTGAAGAATAAAGGAACTTGATGGGGCAGCTGCCCTGCTGGGAGGGCCCTGTCAGCAAAACTGGGGAACAAACACTCAGGAAACCTGTCTCTGTACTTATTAGAGGAATGTTAGTGGAGAAGGAGGAAACTGCAGCAAACTGACATGAACCAAACACAGTCAGGAACATCTGGACATTTCAAGTTTAAATCAAATGAAAGATATTGGGAGAGCCTGCCTTTATATTATCTTTATAAAACATCATACACAGTATAACTACTAATGGGGGCTTTTGGTCAGTAGGCTTCACATACTGGCCTGTTGAACTGTCATTCACATTCTGATTCCACCCACCATAGCATATAGTACGGTGCAATGAGTCCACCTACTTTACTCACGGGCTTCCTTCATTTTGAGCTACTGCACACAGCTTTTGCACATTGTTCACAATGGTTCTTTTCTCCTTAGTCACTAAGCACTTTTGAAATGTGTTTTTTTTATTTTATTTTCTGTAAATTATCTTTACAGATTGAAAAATTGCTATTTGTTTTGCTTTTCTTCAGGTGCCTAGCAAGACTGTGATTTATTTCCTGTCTCCTTTTTGAAGTTGCTGTTATAAAGTGTTTATATGACATTTTGAAAATGTAGCCTGCCTGTACTGCCTGTACTGCGCTTTTTGGGTGATGAGTTCTTCCTGCCCCTTTCATAAAAAGCAATAGTAAAATGCATGGCACAACTGAAAGGTTTTTTTTTTAAGAAAACATCACTGGGAATACTGTTACATCAAAATATTATTTTCAAGAATATGGTGCCCAGATGTATATGGGGATGTTTCTTTTTTTCTTTTGTTTTTACTTTTGCAGAATATGCTTTCAGTAGGAGGTATGAACAAAACGTAGCCATTGCTCTAGCTGGCTGAAACCAGATTTATTTTCTCTGCCAATGCCTATTATATCTTGGACACAGGGTTACTTAACTGTGCGTGAGCTCGTCCACTGCTTCCACTCCTATCTAATAAGCCTGTAACTCATATGTACTGTGTAAAACACTTTTTGACACTGTAAAGCCTGAACTGCATCTAGTGGTCGACCTGGCGAGAAAAGAAGACGAGGCAATGTAACTTGAGACACAAAACTAATGATTGTGATTCTTTGCACATCCCAGACAAAGTGAGTGGGAGGTGTTTGCAAAACTGGCGCTTCTTTTCTCCACGTTACTCACTAGGAAATGTACCAATAATTTGTAACCACTTTTGAGATGGCTAAGCATTAAATGGCTAACCACTAACTAGGCCACTTGATTGTCAGCAAAGTGTAAGATGTATTTGAGGGACCCCTTCGCCCGAGGAAGTGGCAGCTGTGGCAGTAGCTTGGGGAGCAGACATCTTCAAATGGATTGCAGCATGCTCCACTTGTTCTTTCTGCGGAGTGCAATTTTTGGGGAATTGCTACCCCTGTGAAATCTTACAAACATAACTTTTTTCTTTGTGATTGTTTATTATACCCAGCAGAGTACAAGGACTTTGCTGGGTGCTGCATTAGCAGTGCACTTCATCCCAGCTAGTGTGTACATTGGTCATATTGTCCTGTCACTCCATTGTGAGGCAACATATTTGCCATTTAACGCACCTAAGGTCTGGTTCTAAGAAGCATTATAGCGCTCAAAAATACTCAACCTTAATAGTTCATCTAAGTGCTCCTGGTGGCACTAATATCTTACGTTTTTGTCTAATTCCAATTCCACCTTTACAGGAGAAATGCATGCATGGATTTATATTTGAGAGGAACATTTAGTGTATCAGGTTCATAGACAGGCACCGCTCAAGATATAATATTAACACATTATTGCTTCAGAAGCTCCACTTTTCTATTAAAATAACACCTATACTGAGAGTCAACAATAGAAGCGGATATTTTCAGCCAGATATGGAATATAACGTGTGTAATACAAAAGTAGCCAATAACATGTTGAGATGTATAGTATGTGCAACAGAACTTGATTAAAGGTCCGAAGGGTTCTGTGTCAGTCTGAGTACTTAGCAGGTAACAAGTGTTTTTTATGGTACAATATTTAATATTCACCAAAGTTGATCAATCAAACAAATAAATTATGATTTACACCAATGTTTCCTTTCACGCAAATTCACCTGTACCTCTGATTAAGATCACCCTCAAGTAACCTTCTCACCAGCAAAAGTACTTGTTTGGTCTAAAGCATTAATGTACCATTCTTTCTTTTTGCTCAATTAGTCAGCCAAATATATGTTATAACCTGCAACATACAGTCTATGCTGTATTATTGAACGAGATGACATAATGTGCAGGTATGGCATACTATAAACACAGTACTGAAATACAAGCAGGCCAAAAAGTGTGTGTAGTTCATCTCAAATCTCTGCAATTCCATAGTATACCATTCAACAGTTATGAGAGGCAATGCCTAGATTGTAGACTATGAAATATGATATCCAAGTTCTTATCCTGGTTTCTCAAATTATTGTACCACTCTGTGCCAAAGTTGCATTTTCTGGCAAGGCTGGGAGGAGAATGGGACAGTGGAATGGTACTGCGTGTCCAGCAACATGGTTGTGTTCCATGCACCACAAGAACTTTCTAATCGATAGGTCTGGATGCCTGTTATGAGCTACGAAGTATGTTGTCTAAAGCACAGGTATGGCTCATTCTACAGCATCCAACAGAAATCTGACAGATCACAGGCAGTGTGCAAGAGCATTGTGACAGGGGCACCAGATGGCTCCAAAGGGCCTCGCTGCTTGGTCACCAAACCATCACGCCTATCATTTGCCCACCTGCCCTGGTTGCACAGACCATCAGCAGAAAGCTCCTTCCACCAAATACAACGAAAGAGCAGGTAACGATATGTGCCCTAGCAGTAAGGTTTGGCCCTGTGCCCCCATGCAGTGACAGCTTGTCACAGGTCCCCCTCCACCATTGCTACCCAGAGTATCCCAATTTTCCAATGTGCCATTGCCTGCAGAGTTTGTGGGAGACATGGTGATTTGGCGGTACAGGTAACAGGCTGGGCTGTTCTCTCTCAGTCCACATGTTGGTCTTCACATTCATCCATAAACTGGATGCTAATCCAGGATTCAGCAACCCCTGCAACATTTCCTGTGGTACAAGCTCTAAATGTGGCCTTGTTCCAGCTCTCCATTAGCGCTCCGGGAGTGTAGCAATCCTGTCTCAAATTTATGAATGATACTTTTTGTGTTACTCTTTTGCATCCCATTTTATAGAATGCAAAATCCAGTTTTGCTCGATGTTAACATTGCCCCTATGAATACTTTTTACAAAACGGTATTGTCCCTGAAATCCCCTACAAGTAGTGAGATTGACTGGAATCAGCAAACAGAAATTGAGGAAAAGGCTGCGAAATGCTTATTTGTAGAAGCCCAGGAGCAATGTTCTGAGACTCCACTATCTACTTCCACCTCTACACGTGCCCTCTTGGGACAGGCTGCCCCTGATGTTGAGTCACTCGCATACAGCCAGGCTGTGCATCTTGGGACAGGCTGCCCCTGATGTTGAGTCACTCGCATACAGCCAGGCTGTGCATCCTGGCGACGCTGTCTATCTTTGTACCAGACAATCCACAGCTGCAGTTTGGGGTGATGCAGAAAACATAATTCCTTGAAAGTAAGTGAAAATCGTTGCTATCCTATGCGTAACACTTGTAAGTTTTATCAAAAATGAAAGAACACATCGTTGCTAATAGATCAATACTTAATTTCTCGTGACTGCTTAGATGAGCATTTTTAAGTTTCAGTGAGTGAAAGTGGTTAATACCATTCATCCGTCAAAACACTTACAATAAAATACATGTGTAAATCCGCCTTTCTTACCTGCACCACACTTCGTGCTTATTATTTGCTGAGAGAATAAAGTCCAAGAAAAAAAGACTCCATTATTATTGAGCAATGTCTCATAGGTTAAATAATGATTTTTACTAAAAATCGAATCTGGGCTGACCTATAATTTAAAATGCAAGCATGCATAGAAAGCCCATACATTTTGTGTGACGGCCTACAAATGATAGACTTTCACCACTTTGGACAATACTTGAAATATGGTTCATAAATAAAAGAAATCTAGTTTGATAGTTGGCCGTAACCAAATCATCACTGGTCGTTTGACCACATCAAAAGGTCTGCTGACGAGTTCCCACATGCATTGGGATGAGAATAGGAAGCCGAAATAGTGAATGTGGTCCATTCATGCACGGGATGTTGAGATGCAGGGTGAGATTGTCAGTAACACAGGCTTAGTAAATGTTCGCTCCAGTGACTTCTACATTGAAACAGTAAATATTTTGGTCACTCCGTTAGTGGTACGAATATAGCAATTCCTTTGTGACTATGTTCTTTTTCGTAGTCTAAAATGAGATGAATGACTGTTGAGACTTTCTGGTTCTCTCCTAGTATGAACTTGTGTGATACGTCGTCGGTTGCAAGTTTACATACTTTAGTTGTACACCTTCAGAACGTACTTACACATTCACTCTGTGGTGATTGCATTGAGGTCATGGTAAGCTGCACCGATGTTTACAGCAATTACTCGCAGTCATGGCATTGAACTGTGTGTGACTATCTCAGACATTTTATCGGCTTCTGTGGAATATCCCTCTACCTTTGAGCATACTAGACAGCACAGGCTGTATGGTTGCATAAGACATAACGTAGGCTTAGTAAAAGAGAATGGGTTTTACAGCCCAACCTTTGCTTACCATTGCACTTGTGTTGCTGTGACTTGCTTGTGTGCTTCACCCCGTGCCGTACATTGCTTTCTTTTGCCTGCGTATTTCTCCCTTTACCCGTGTGTTCTCTCCCTCATGTTGCCCCTCATCCTAGCTGCTGTGCTGCTTCTCCCCCGTCTGCTGAGTTGCATCACCACCACACTCCCCAACCCTCTCTGCTAACTTCCTGATCCATTTCCACATCCATGAGCACCTTAACACACTTCTGAGTAAACAATATTTAAAAGCAAGTCACTTTTGAATGGACTGACATGGTAGCAGTGGCCCAATAACATTAAAGAGGCCCAGGGAACAATCTTGATAAGGAATTAAGGTTTATTTTAGCAGTGTCTGCGAATGACACATTCTGGCACAGTATTTCGTCTGGCGCCAACATGATCTCTAGCTTATTCTCCCTCTGTGTTATTGGCGCATCACCTTGAACCGATAAATCATGGTTGTGTAAAACCAGGTGGCGGATCTTACTTGATTTGTTATTCACTTAGGGCCATAGTTATGACCCCCTTTGGGTCGCTCTTTTACCACTCAACATGTTGTAAGAGTAAAGCAAATGAAAAATTAGATTTATGAAGCTATGCAAGGCCACCTCGCTTGGCCCTGAGTGGCTTCATAAATCTTGAGTAATGTAATGTAGCACACATTGCTGTGTTGCCTTACTCTATGCCAGGGAGGCATTTCCATGGGTGTGAAGTGGCTGTTCCCATGCAACATGGTTGACACATCCTCAGATTTACAAGAACAGGTACACCTGGGAATGCGCCCCCAGGACAGGTGTAACAAGGAGAAATATCTTTATTTCTCCTCGTTTTTTCCACTTTCTATGTGTGCTGTAGAATGCAACACACAAAGAAAGGAAAAAGCCTCTCTAGATTGCTTCTGTGCTGGAAAGTGCCCCCTTTCTTCACAAAAACAATCCTGTATGCAACACAGGCACCTTTGCACCTTGGTACAAGCGTGCCTGTGTTGTGCTAGGCAGCCAACAGGGCTTCAGCGCAGGGGGGAAAGTAAGAATGCACTGCATTAGTTTTTTTTAATACAGCACATTCCTGCCCTTTCCCTGTCACGCAGTGCAGCGCAGGATGTCTTGCTGCACTGCACTACATGACTATCACATAAATATGCCCCTCAGTTTACAAACATTCACAAGGTAATCCAAAGAAAACAGAGCAGCGTTGGCCCTAAAGGGCCGCCCCATTGTTAGTAACCACAAGTAGCTACAATGCGCTCAACCCTTCTTTGTTCCACTTCTCAGAAACCATTCCTCTTACATCAATAAATCCAATATAAAGTGAACGCTCAGAAGTAATCTGAGACTTATTCTTTAAAGTAATTCAGTCCAATATAGATCATGGTTGATAAAATACTGTTCTGTAGATTTGTTACAAGACGGGTGCCATAATGTAATGATCAATTAATTGTATTGTAAATCTTCAAACGTAGTAACGCAGACTAGCCAACACGTTTTACCCCAGACAGGACATCTTGATTACAGATCGGTCCCGGCACCAAACACAAAGCAGACATTGCAAGTGGTAACCATCAGGAATGGATGAGTCCTGTTCTGGATCATCTTGTTAACAGTGAAGTATACTGTGAAAGGCAAGCTTCTGGATGGCAGTGGATGCTGTTCCAACAAGGATTCCTTGTCTGTGACTAGCACCTTGTTTCTTACATGGACTTCTGGCTATGTGACTGATTCACCATTTAAGTTTATAGTAGAACATAAGCATATCACTTCCTAGAGTGGATAAAGCTAGGAATAAATCCTCAGACAATCCCCCTGCCTGTTTAGTGGGAGGAGTCACTACCTGTGCGGTATCTTTCATTTTGTAGGAGAGATACGGAACCCTTTGTTGCGTGGACAGTACGGCCATTCACAGCACTACTAGTGCTTTAGACCGAGGAAATGTGTGGGTGTGGGTGTCTGGGGATCAAGTCCATCATGCACTAGTTGAATCAGGCTTATTTCATTCCTAGAATGCATGGTTGTGTAAATAGGCAGCTCTCTGCAATACTATTCTACTGATTGCAAATAGAAATAAATTATTTCCTCCTAACTTTGTACCATTTCATGTTCGCACTGCACTTGTCTCACCATACATATTCTCCTCCACGTGGGCAAAATGTGCACTCAGATTTGCTTCCCTCTGTGCTAAGAAAAGCCTTTTCTTGTCACGCTGACTGTTATATGGTTTGTTTGCCCTGGGATGATGTATGAATACATGTGTTTACTCTACAAATGATACCATCATGACCCGTAATGGTACTTCGCTGTATTCTCATTTTCAGAAACTAATGGCCTTTAAGATGAATCGAGCTGGCTCGGTATGGAGGCATATTAAAGATCATAAAGATAATGTTCAATTATTCCTTGTAATTATCAATTATATTTTCCTTTAATATCGTTTCGTGCAAAGATTGCCAGGCTGGTTAGTGTATACATATAATGGATGGCTGCCAAAATATCAGTCATGCCTCATTTTCCACGTACGAGACACCGTCGCTTCTCGGACCACGCGACCCGCCGTGTGGAACTGCTTCTTGGTGCGCAGTGTGCGTCCCGCGTGCGCAAGGGGCGGGGATAACCCAGATATTACTTCCTGGATACTCCAATCATGATGTTTAATTTTACAACTCATAAGAATGCAAACAATTAAAAACCTGACATTTAGAGCTGGTTACTAACATTCAAGCATTATAAATTACAGCGTGTGACTGCTTCTACTGGCAGCACTGTAAACTTACCGCGTACAAAGTCGAATGTCTGGGAGATTAGAAGGGACTTTATTTAAAGAACTTGAGCGAATTAGATGCAGGCTGTCTTGCTTTATCCGTAGAGGTCCTCTTTCCATGCTACAATATCCATTTGACTGAATTAGGATATGCCTTCTGGTATTCTTCCTTCCCAGGATCACTGCCTCATTGTGGTCACATTGGGTAAACCACATTTCGGACTGGGGGGGCCTGGTCTTGTGTAAAGAATGACTAGTAAATCAGCGAACTGCAAGGAAATCAGTACAGGGGTTCTACCACCCTTTATTGTTGTATATTAGTAATACATAGGCTCAGAGCTTGTGGGGCTTTATTCAAACAGTCTATGAGCCAGATTTGCAAGTCCCTAGCACCTCTTAGTGCCACACTAGCGTCATTTTTTTACGCTAATGTGGCGTTAAGAAGGCCATTCTCCTTCACCATATTTACAAAATGGCTCACTGCTTACATTGTGCCACTTTGTAACCCCTTGTTCCACATTATGCCTGCACCAGGCATAATGGATGGAAAGGGGGCGTCCTGGCGCAGGGAGGCCCGTAAAAATGGCATAGTGAAATTTACAAAATTTCACTGCCCCATTTTTAGCATAATTTTTAATACCTGCTCAGAGGAGGTGTTAAAATGACGCACCCATTACTTTCACTGGGCCTCTCTTTACTTTGCAGGATTAGTGACACAATTTATGCTGCTAATCCTACAAAGTACCACAATAGCATCATCAATTATGACGCTATTGTCCTAAGGAGTGCCATGATGCGCTGTATTGTAAATACAGCACACACATGGTGAAATTAAGGGGTGCAGGGGAGCACAAGAAAAGTGGCACGTCACAGTCACTTTCTTGTAAGTCTGACCCTATGTATCTTACAAATGCAGAAAATACATAAGAAATTATCTGGATTGTGGGGTTAGTTTATATGCATTAGTATAAAATGTAATGTCAATTTCATATGTTGCACTAATTAATCAACATGTTGTAAGCTAACCCTTTTGCTGACATTAATGAAGAACACATATACCTGATTCCCCTGAGCCTAAGAAACTTACAACTATGCTCAGAGGGGTAAGCACAGGTTAGAGTAGTGTCTTTTTGTGGTTCACCCTGACAAGGATTGTGGATCCTGCTTGAGAAGGGTTTCACCTCCCCCCACCAACCACCACCCAATTTCTCACACTATGTTTGCACTACACAAATACTGTATACATACCTACACACATATGTGCAGTACGTGGAGAAAAAGTGACCATGTGCATGAGACACAGGGGGTCAACTTAGTTTGTTCTGTTTGAGCAAGGTGAGTATTGTTTTCTGAAAGGTACATTTAAAAGGCTTATGGTAGCCAACTGACATATTATAAATGTGTTTGGTTCTTTTAGTGGGGTCTATCTTTTTGTACTTATTAGCTGGCTGTTTAGTGTGTCTTAAATTTAGGGGTGATATTTGTAACACACTGATAGGGGACCATACATATAATCTTAAGCATCTGGATGCTTGGACCTATTGGAAAAAGCAGAAGAGGCCCAGAAAAGTCCCAAGACAGTAGAAAGCTGACACTCTGCTCCCCACAGCAGTGTCTGGACTCAGACCACAGCCAGCTATCTCTCCTTAACCATTATCTTTAACTATGGTGCTCACATGCTGTAGAGGGAGATAGCTGGAGTTTGAACTGGTACTGATAGCTACATTAATTTTGCTAGGTGCTCTGACTTCTGAGTGGGCAGGGGACTCAGTAAGGAGAGCACTCGTGATTCGTAAGACCATATATAGGTATTTGACTAGTGTAAGCAACTCTCAGATAGGGCTGAATGTTTAGGGATATTCCCTGGGTTCCCTAGAGACCTAGCTGTAGCAGATTTCCTCCGATCTTGCCCTTATCTTGTCAAGGCCTTTTGTTTGTGTTCCTTCAGGGCATTTGAGGGTTACATGGTGCAAACTCCGGCAGGTTTCGTTGTAGAAACTAAGTACTTTTACCTGTTTGGTAAAGTATGTGAGTGCACTGCGGTGTGTCCATTTTGGGGTACGGGGAAGTATGATAGACATCCATGTAGGAGGATGCACATGAGGATTTTGCTGCATGCTTGAGAGAAGATAGATAGAGATTGGGTAAGCAAGTTACATCATTGACTTGAAGTACAATAACATTTCCATTGGCTAAGCAGCCCAGAATCCTTTTTGAATAGTATACCAGGTATAGCCATATGAGGAAGAGGTGAAATGGTGTTCCATACCACCTCTTTATAAGAGAATGAGGCCTCATACTTCTTACACTGTTACTCATCCTCATCTACTGCAGTAAAAACTAGAATCATCAGTTAAGATTTCTTTCAAGAATCTGGAAGATGTCTAAATAGTGATCCTGCTCAATTTCATATGAAAGCTGCATTCCAGAAATAGCATCACAGAAAGGCACAGACCACACGTTCTGGAAATGCCAGGAAATAACTGCAAACAATGCAGTATGCATACACTGATGTGCCACATCAAGATTATTTCCCTCTCACTCCTCATCTACAGTTAACGTGTCTACAACAACTGAAATGGAGCACCCACCAATTGCCGTCAGTATTTTAGTGGTTATTTGTGAGTAAAATTAACTGTCACACAATTGCTGTGACTTTTTCCTTCAGTGCTGTGCATGCTTGCCTATTGTGCAGCACACACATTGCATTCATACTTCACACTCACACTTGCTACAATCATCCATTCCTATTGCCGTCATAACAAACGGTGTACGAATTATTAACATTAAACAAACTTCCAATAAAGTTGCTCACTAGCCCAGCCACAGCTCCCACAAATCAAACCAAGAGGGAGCCAAGGATCATCATTCAGGTAACACCATAACTACGAAAGGGTATAAGAGCAGACACAGAGCACTAGCTCCAGGGTAGCAGCATAATAGCACTCACTCCATCTGACATACATGTCAGAATCACGTGGAGTTCAGCTACTGCAGACATTAAGCATGACTTCCTTTACAATCGGGAGGCATCTGGATATGGGGGAGACCTGTCATACCGTGAGTTTTACAAGGAAAGCGCCTAATGACTGGGACTTCAGAAGCAACCTGGGCAGGGACCTGTTCGATGGGCTGTCCTACCTGTCATATTTCCTGTATAGGTTCTTGCCACATCCCTGGTGCAGCTCCATTTATACTCAAGAGTCGTGTGGTGTCATGAGGAGGTACAGTGGCTGAGTAACACCAATGGGGTAGGAGCAGTGAGATCTTCTTTTTGCCTAGAAGCCCCTGGTGCATGATGGCTCTGCTCGCTGTCTCATTACCGGTGTGGTGTTTATAGTGCTTCTGCCATGCCTCTGTTCAAAGGCAGGAACTATATGAAGGCAGGAGGAGGCAGGTGAATGCATAAGCATTCCTGTACGTGTAACATTATGATAGCAATGTTCTGTACCACCTGGAGCTCCGTGGCTGTCAACGAGGCTTCTCTCATTTAGTCATCCCCAGTACAGACTCCTAAGTACCCCGCCTAACTTAAAAAACATTGATGGAGAGTCTAAAGATTTCTGAAAAGAATATGTTTCCTAGTCTACTGTGCATCAATGTGAAACAACGCCTTCCTTTCATATCACAAGATTTCCTTGTACTCTTTTCTTTCTCTCTTTAATGAGTACACTCGTTCTCACTAATGCCCTATCTTCTGTGCTGCAAAATAACAAGCCATCTGCCAAATCATGATCCGATCATACAATACCAATACTTTTTCATACTTATGCAAGATAATCCATCCCTTCCCAGTTTCCTTTCATCTAAAAAAACAACAGGAGGCATATAAAATGACCCTTGAAAAGAACAAAGCTTTTTATTCTATGAAAGATGTATCTGCCTTTCATCTCACATATGTAAACTCCTGCAGTTAAATAATGAACAGCATCTCAGGATAGAATAATTTTAAAATAAAACAACTAATGTCACTGGTCGAAAGCTCACTTCCATGCTGATCAACCCTACACATATGAAGCATGTTTCAAATATTCCAAAATATCCTTCCATCTAATCTCATAGGATACCAGCTCACTTTTAGTGAACTGAAAAACATCTGAACTGTCTTTTGCCTGATTGCTGAGATGAAAGCAGCATGCTCAGTACCATCTGAAGGATTTTTTGTGGCCATGCAAATGCATTTTTGGGACCCCTGGAGTGAATCAGCTTTACAATGATAACGCATCCAGCCCTTATAAATTACCTGTACCTGGACACGTTGGAGATCGGTGAACCTTTTAGCCGAGTTGTGCTCTCCTCATCCTAGAATAGTTGGATCACTTAAATCAATAATCAATAGTTATTGTAATCGTTACCCAATACTCTACACACACCAGTGTATTAAAAGTTAATGAGTTTATTTCCCTATATTAACAAAGCTATAACGATATATATGAGTCTCAACATCAAATGATATATGTATACGAACATTACTAGCTGTCCATAATGGCGGAAGAAATGCAATCTACGCAAAATCTGAATTATAATGCACTCAGTAATGGCAATGCAAATCACTAATATGAGTAATTGAATTTAACTAATTGCATACATCGGTCAGCATAACAAGATTTCAATTCAACATGGTGCGTCAAGTGAATACCTCGACTAACCTCTAATTAGCATTGGCATGTGGGGCTTCATACAAAACGAATTTAGTCAACACAAATTTGGAAAACTTTTAGCTTGGGCCCTATCAAAATAGCAGTTGGTACCTAAAAGGAAAAACACAATGCATAATACAATTATCCTTTCATAATTACCAAATACAATCAGCATATAAGGAAAGTCATCGTCCTTCAGGTACCGGTTCGATCAGCATGGGGCAGATTTCAAAGGGGCAGAGTTAAGGGCAAGTTTTCTTGTGGCAGCAAGGAGAATGGGGCAAAGTTACTGCATGGGCAAGACGGGGCAAATTAAAATTAAAGTCTCTAGGGTGAGAATTCTTAAAGTCTCTCTCTCTGGAATAGAGAAAGGGAATCAAGATGTCGTCTAAGATGGCGTCTGGCATTTGGCTTCAAAGCTGGCATCAAGGAAAATGGCTGACTTCTCTTTGTCCAGTGGGTTTAAGTAAGAAACATTCCAAATTCTGCAGGGTCTTCCATTGGAGGGTTCATAGGGTGGCTTCAAATTGACCAATGAATAGTGTCTTTCTCCTAGTACTCATTTATGCAAACAGTGTCCTTGGAGCCTTGGAACACAAGTTGCAACAAAGTTTGCCAATTATTTCGGTATCAGTACTTCTATTGTCCGCACCTGCAGAGACTGACCTTGTATCAAAGGGGATGAGACCGGCCTAGCACGAAACCTTGGAGATAAATGTATTAGTCATCTCTACTGGAAAAATACAACCTTAAAGTAAAATATACGTTTTATTAATTCAAGCAAAAGCCACGCAGTTAGAATTTGAGACCAGGCAACTAGGCCAAAGCCTCTACTAAATTTAAGCTAAGCTTAAAACATTTCCAACAAGAAATCATAGCACATATTTGTAATTATGACGGATTACTACAATTTTCAATTCTTCATGATTAATTAAGCTTGTTTATAATAATGGCGAACTACTCCGAGGGCACAATTTCCCTCGTACACTATTTTCTTTACTAAAATCACACTAATACAATTTTGGTTACATGATATATGAATATATGTTGGTCCTTCTTTTTCTGCGTCATCAACATTCATAACCAATTTTTACTGTGCCTTAATAATGACCGAGATAATCGAATCCCACATTAAAGTTTGATAAATTGGGTTGCACAGTAAAAGCTGAAAACTCAAGCTACCAGGGATCTGCATGCGAAATGAAAGCTTGAACTCGCATTGATAAAGTCATTTCATTTTTTGGATCTACAGTTTTCTTCTTTCAACAACAACAATATTGTAAATTAAAGTCTCTGTCTAACGTGGCCATTGCTCCGTTTTAGCAAAGACACGCTAAGGGCCATTTGGTCGATAAATAATGACCAGTACATATTATTAAAACAAGATGTATGCACATGGCCCTGAACATTGTTATTTTAATGGTTGGGTATTCCTAATCCAAAAATAAATCTCCCTTCACAAACTGACATGCTCGTTGCAGAGGAGAAAATCAAAACACTGCTTTGAGGCTGTTCCTCATTCCATTGACTGAAATCTATTAATTGTGCCTAGATTGTTTTCCCTTGTCTTGTCCCTCCTCTCCTCTTTATATCTATACACGTTTCTGAATGATTGAGTAAGATGCATGGGATGGAGCCGTAAACAGGGGTAGGACAGAGAAGTACCAAGAATGATATAGTCAGAGATTAAGTAGAAGGGAAAAAGGAGGTAGGAAGAGAATTGAGGTAGAGAGGTGGGTAAGCTATGGATACAAAAATGTCAAGAATGAAAGATGAGGTAGCAAGAAAGAAAGGTGCAAACAGGTAGGCATAGGTGAGTAAAGAAAGAGAGGTAACAGGATAGATAATATCTAGAGTTAGAGAGGTAGGGAAAGCTATAGACAAGGAGAAGGACATGTAGAGGGGTTTATGGTACAACAAGAGATGAAAGAGAAGGATGTAAGGTTGAAGCGGGGCAAACTAGAGACAGGTAAAGGAAGATAAAGGGAAAGAAATACAGGTAGAGAGAAATAAAGAGAGATGCAAAGTAAAGAAAGAGTGGAATACTAGAGGGGGTAAAATGTGAAGTGAAGAATAGAAAGATGGATCAGATAAAGAGAGTTGTGGAGGAGAGAAAGATAGAGAATGAGTAGAGAAAATAAGTGAAGTAGAGAGAAATGTGTGGTTGGGAAAGAGGTGAAATTCGAGAGAGTGGTAGAGAGAGAGTGAGGTAGAGAGTGATGAGGTAGAGAAAAGTAGAGACAGACGTATGGTAGAAATGTGCATAAAGACGGAGCCCTTGTAATGCGAGGTAAAGGGGGTGAGTTGAAATAGAGAAGTTATAGGCGGAGAAGAGAAAGAGGAAGAAAGAAAGGAAGTATTGATAGTTGAAGCTAGACAATGAAAAGTAGTGGTAAATGAGTAACATGGTGAGAGGTGTGGTGGGGAACAAAAGGAAAAAAGAGAGGGAAAGTGGAAAGGTGAGGGTCTAAATGAATTGTGATATATATAGGAAACTTACATAGGAAGGGAGAGATGGGATAGTGAGAAATGAGAAAGAGAGACATGAGGGAGAGAACGTAGGTAGAAAAATTAGGTAAAGAGTGGAAAGGTAGGGAGGAGGTAGGAGAGAAGGTGAGAAGTGAGGTGGGAGTAGGTAAGATTATAATAATCATTTCGGCGTGAACTACACAAATTAATATACTTTACGATGGCAAATAAAACAATTAATTTCTTAACTATGAGGTCTTATTTGTACCACCAAAGTGTTTGATAAATGTAAGTAAAAACAGCAAAACACACTTGAGTGGACTCTAATTGCTAGAGGAAAAGTAATGAGGGAGCACAGTTTCTGAACTGGTACTTTCTCAATAGGGGTTTAATAGAAATGACTCTAGGCGCATCACAATAAGAGCAAAAAACATAAAGTACAGTGTGAATTGGATGGAAAATTGTCACACAGACATTTGCTAAGTGAGCTCGACCAATCATTCTGAAGGGGGGAAGGGACCAAACTATGCACCATATTTAATCTAAATCTAGTGAGTATATATCTCTGTTGGAGATCCTGTATATGGGGCAGGAATGGTTGTAAACCCATGGAGGATGGTAAGTTGAGTTACAAATTTATTGTACTCTTAGAATTAACTAAGTCTTTTCTTTCCTCCTCGAACACCTGAAGACGCAAAGATTTTAACTTGTGCCTTTCTAACTTGGCCAGTTTTGATGGTTTGTCAAACAAGGCATCCCTCCAGCTTGTCAGTTAGGGGTTTGATGCTTTTTAAACATGGAATTTCAAGTGCTTGATCAAGAGCTAAGATAAGATGCAGAGCTTTGGGACAGTGACAGCATTCTTCTAAGGCAGCCAGTTTCTAGCTAATAAAGATAAGTTGAGGCACTGGTCCTATGTGCCAATACCCCTTTGTGAACCATAATGGATGTCTGCAAGGACCTGATTTTCCTCTGCCCAGTCCTCTAGTATGCACCGGGAACCTTAAGCAATGAATCCAGTAGAGATATTGGGCAATAGCAACATGCTTGAAAATTCTGTATGTACACATAATTGTGATTTAGATTTTTGTATTCATATGTTGTAATTTTATGGTTTTAAAATATAAATCTTTATAGGGTTTTGAAAGAAAAGAAAGAGAGGTGGGTAACGAAAGGTGATGTTGATGGAGGAGAGATACACAGTAGTAAGATATAATCAGTGATGTGGTGCAGAGACAGGGTTGAGGTAGAGGTTGGAGGTAGAGAGCTAGAGATGTAGAAGTAGGCACAAAAAGTGGTACAGAGCACAGTTAGGTCGCCAGAATAGGGACAGAGAGAGGTATATTGACCGAGAGGTGAGAAAAATAGGGGGTGGACAAGAGATACAGAGATGTAGGTATGCACATAAGGATGCAGAGATAGGTAGAAAGAAAAGTTAATAGCAATGGGTGTGGTGGAAGAGGTGACACAAGATAGGGAGAGAGACATTCATTTAAGGCTGAGAAAGAGAGGTAGAAAGTGATAGGGAGACAGGTAGTCAGGGCATTTAAAGAAATGAGGGACGATGAAGTGTAGAGATTTCAGACATGATTTAGAGTTTGGCAGATGGGTAACTCTTTCACAAACTGTACAGATATCCTGTCCACTGTATTACAATCTCCATAGGCTATAATGGGATTGTAATACAGAACACGGGATATCCTTCGTGTTTGTGATGAAGTAACCCCCTCCACCAAACTCTAAATCAGGCCCTCAGTAATTGATAAGGTAAAGCGAGATGAGACAATTCACAATAGAAAGGTAGACAGAGAGATGAAATTGAAGAAGGTGCGGTAAAAAGAGGTAGAATGAGAGTTAATGTAAACTGAAGAAGGTAAGAGCAATAAGAGGTAGGTAGGCAGATGCAGACAGAGAGGTAAAGAGGCATGAGCAAGATAGCGAGAGGGATATCAGAACCTAGAGAAAGGTTAGGTTGAGAAAGAGAGGTAAATAGAAAGGAAAAGAGGGTTCATGTAGGACTAAGTAAAGAAGCAGATAGGGTCAGAGGTAGAGAGAAAGAAACTAATAGGTTGAGATAGAGACAGACAAGGGAAAGAGAGCGTTCTGACCACTTTTATCAGTGTCCCTCAGAGTGTTAGGTGCCCTGTGTAATTGCCCAATTTGTCCATGAATTAAAACAGCTGTAAGCATGCTTTTTAATACATTTGTGAAGGAATCTTGGACAGTTTCAATAATTCTGCAATCATTCTTGTATGAAAATGCATCTTTTTGCGACATTGCACTTTTTTGGACTGATGCTTTAGGACTCTGTACAATGAGAACCTGTTAGACCCCGGTGCATGTCCTTTGACCCTTAAAAATTCTCATATTGGTTGAAATCCCTAATTGCCACATTTAACTTAACTTTAAGTCCCTAGTATATGGCATCCTGGGTGTCCATGGTCTGTATGTTACATGGCACTAGAGGGCTGCAGCACTTATTGTGCCACCACTAAAGTGACCTTGTAAAGCATGACTCTAGTCCTCCAACACCAAACTGGCTGAGCAGTTTTAATACTGCCAATTTGGCCTGGTAAAATCAACCTGTCAAAATCATCTATTTTCCCGGCCTGAAGTCTTCCTTTCAATTACTAGTAAGCCACCCCTAAATTAGAGTGCATAGTTTGTAAAAGTATGTGATATGTATTTAATGCATCTACATGTCTTTAGAGTGAAAAAGGCCCCAAACCTGCTTTCACTCTAGCAATGCTGTCTGTGCTGTAGGAAAGACTGAGTTACTTTATTACACTTAAT
The DNA here is from genome assembly GCF_031143425.1 of Pleurodeles waltl. NCBI lineage: Eukaryota > Metazoa > Chordata > Amphibia > Caudata > Salamandridae > Pleurodeles > Pleurodeles waltl. The sequence goes on along the minus strand of NC_090442.1, from coordinate 486,570,326 downwards.
ACAGCTAACTTCAGATTGGCACTAGCTAAAAAAATACTTCAAACGCTCATTTTCCTAGTTAAACAAACTCCACCTTAATGATAGAGTCAAATTGTGTTTAACTTTTTCAGAAATAGTGACTTTAGAAGGTAGCTTTTTTCTCTGCCTAAAGCTTCAGGTGGCGTTTGTAAAGTTAATCCCCAACTGTCACCTGCCACCTGCCACCTGCTGGCTCTCTGCAAGGAGGTGTGGATGGAGAAAGGGCAGGAAAACCAAAAGGACATTGAGTGGGAGGAGGTGTGACCTCCTTCTGACATGCTAGCCTGGGGGATGTTCCTCCAACTTCACAAGCCTCAAAGGAGCATATACTGTCACAAGTAACTCTCACCTACGTCTGCCCCTTCTATTATCCAGGTCGGCAGGATGGCACCAATCCCAGTAGAGAGGACCTGTTATATAACTGGTTTGCAATTGGTGTTTCTCATTTCCTTACACACACCTCATGGGTGTGCCCAGAGCTGTGCCCAGGGCAAGAAAAGTCCTGCCAGGATGGCCATGTTGGATTTTGATTGAACAGTGCACTGTGGTAATGCCCTCCAGGAAATGATGTCATAGTGGGTAAGGTTTCCCCTGGGATTTATTTCCTTATTGGTCATGGAATCTCCACTACCCTCAAGCTGGTGCCAGAGTAAGGGACAGACACCGAAGCAGTAGCCACCAACGTCAAATTCCTGGTTTTATTCAAGACACTGGTTTCCTCTACTGCAAGGATTTCAAATTCCCAGAAAAGTTTTTAAGTATGAATGTAGAGGGATGTCACTGAGACAGATGTTGAACCCTACCTAGGCACTGGCTCAGGATTTTGCTTGCTCAAAGCTTCAGGCCATCAATGACGACTGCTCAATGTTTCCAACCAGAGCCGAGGCTCAAACCGAGATCCCATGCTTCACCAGGCTGCCATCAATGAGCCCTTCTTTGGACCCAGCCTGCACTCTAACCCAATGACAGCCCGTCAGTGAGGGTATGCGACATCTTGATTCATCACGCACAATTCAGAAATCATATTTACTGGAAATACTGTAAAAAGCCATAGACATTAGGCAAATGAACAATGAAATGCAATGATTACACCAAATACCTCAAAGCACAAGTTTTGTATAAACATTTTGAAATATACTGTTTGTGCACTAAGCAGAGGTATGTGCCACTTCCTGAAAGAATTTTTGAATTTAGTGGGTTGGTCAGATGGATGGATGGATTAATGGATGCGTGGATGGATGGATAGATGGATGTCCTTCCTACTAGAACTCTATAGTCTCATTCAATTACTCGTCCTACAGTTTTCAACTCCGGATTCTAAGCTGTGCACTTCGGAATGAGGGCTAACTTAAGGGGACAGTTTAGCACATTAGAAAGACACACACGTCCCCCAGTGGTATCAAGTTCTCAAAATGATTAGAAGAGAGAACTAATTTGCGTATTTTATGACATCATAGAAATTATGTCAAATTATCTTTGACACTAGTGACATCACAAGGTTACTTCTGTAAAATGATATAAAAAATGTAAAAATGAATGTTAAATTAATAATACAGAATGCATGTCTGTGTTCCCACTATCTGGGAATACAGACATGCAAATTAAAGGCACACTGAATAAACAATATGTGTGAGGATACAGATGACATATGGAAAATTAATTGGGTATACTGTAAATTCGCTATAGGTCCCTTTTCAACGGGGGGCGTAATAATTGGGTTAGTGCTGCAGACAGAGCAGCAGTGGTGAAATGGCTTCTCCACTGTAGGAAGACTTCCTAAATCCTCTTTAGTTTTCGCGGGCAGTACTGCATGCAGCAAAGACACATACCAAATGTGGTTACAGCCCACCTCACCAGACGTACGATTCAGCCTGCTGCATTTGAGAGTTAACCCGACTACTGAATGTGTGAGTCTCGTGATGAGTAAAAATGGAGGTCGTTGTTTCTGTGGCTCAAACAAACCACAAGGTAGTGTGAAATTTGTGATCAACTCAGAATGTCATACCTGTAGCAAACTGTATTTGTGGTCGATTTCACCATTAAAGTGAAATTTGAAATTAGGTTATTGGTCAAAAGCCTGTTAGTCCTATTTAATTTGGGCCCTTACTATGTAAATCAAGGAAGCTTCCACGCAAATACGTTTTAAAAAAAAAAAAGATATTTATTAATACTCTCCGCTTTTTCGGTCTTTCTTATTAAGTATATGCTTTCGCGTTGTATACGTATTACATAGAGACTGTAGAGCTGTCTCGATGAAGGTGCTGTCTCTCCCTGTTGTGGGAGCTGCTCTTTTAGCCAGTGTCAGCTGTCATTTTTGGCATCATCAGGCAGGAGGGAGGCTTGAAGTTGTATCTTCCGCTTGGCAGCATTTAGCACTGGCAACAAACAACAACGCTGCCTTATAGTTAAACTGCGTTTGAATAAATAGTTTATATCTAACCCATGAAAAGCAGACCCTCATACGGTACACTGATACGGTTAATGAGTACACATTGCTAATTTTCAAGGCTATGGTCAAGTTGGATCTTGAGAACCCGTAGGAACACAATTAGATTAGTTTAGCATTTTTAAATGCTGAAGGATCTGATTTCATGTGCAGTCGTTAGCAGAACAGCTGTGCTGTGTCTGGATTGGGAACTTTTTAACACTGTCAGTTTCCATTCAGTGATCAAAGTAATTTTCTGACATTAATTATTTATGCACAAGCCTGAAAGGATCTCTAAATAGCAATAAAGCAGCTCCGCGAGATAATCACACCATCAAAGGTATTTGTCTATGCCTTTCAGAGGCGTTCAATGGAGTGCAGTTCTCACGTTGCATACCTGCCGCCAGCAAAGCTTTGCTTTCAAGTGACTTCATTGATTGCCAATTTACGCATTTGATGCAAATCTCAAACTGATAAAACCACAAAGTACAACCTCTTTTTGACCTGCATCTTTTGATTATCAGTTTGCCATACTCATTTACAAACATGTTGGGGACGTTTGATTTAAAAATACTATACATTGATCAATATGGGGGCAAGGATATTGCTGGTACTATAGCAGTGGCGAAAAAATGATAGCCTTAAAGGTTCCACAGCAAGTAGATACAGCTGTGAACAGGCAGGGATGGACATTAAGGCTCTCAAAGATACGTTTGGCCTTCCTTTTGTTGAAACTCAAATGTTTACCACTGAAAGAGCTGGAGAATGCATGAATCCACACTCCCAATACACAAAAGTTTGAACTGATCACAATATCCTCCCCAAAAGTAAGCTAACTCAGCCTCTGCGTTCCTTCAAGCAACAATCCTAAAGTGAATTAATGGATCTTGTCAAATCAAGCATGCCAGCCAGCTGACCATCTGACCCTTGTCCACCACACATCTTCAAAAACAGTATTTTAACTAACTCTGCTGCCACACCATTAGAAGAATCATCAATAATTCTTTAACTACAGGAATCTTTTCAGAAGACCTAAAAAAGGCATACATAACCCCATTATTAAAGAAAACAAACCTGGACCCGCATAACTCCAGCAACAACAGACCACTTACAAATGGACCTTTACTGGGCAAACTGATAGAAAGAGCAACATTCGCCAGATGTCAGAATTCATTGAAGATAACTTCATACTTTCAGACTATCAAACAGGATCTGGGATGACCTTAAAAATACAATAGACTGGAAGGGGGACACTTCTCTTAACCTCTCAGCTGCCTTTTACACAGTTGGCCATGACACTCTAATACAAAGACATTACGAAGACGGCATGCTCTTGACTGGATCACATACCTTCAAAACAGAAAAAACGTTATCCATACTCCCCCTTTCTCATCCAAATCGTACTTCACAAAAGCAGAGGTATCTCAAGGTTCTATCATCTCACCTATGCTTCTCAACATCTACATGAAGTAATTCCCAGCATTGATAATTGGATTTTTGTTCACATGCTTTATCTATGCAGATGACACACAAATACTCCTTAAACTGGAAAGCCCCAAAGACATTGGGAAACTCAAAAATATTCAGTTGCCTCAGAGCCTTTGATCAGTGGATGACGTGGTACAGGACCAATTTTCATCAGGAATAAAATCAGCAAACACAAACTACAAATTGGCACCTCACCGCAAAACCCCACCATACAAGAAAAACATAGGTGGTACATCGTTCTCTGTTCAAGCAGCCAAACTATGGAATTTGTCACCCCCAAACATACGATCTGCATATAACTATGCTATCTTGAGAAGACTACTCAAGAATTGGCTCTTTCCTGCATAAGCACCCTAGTCAAACACTAATGTAGAGCATATCCCATGTTAGGTAAACATTTATAATTTGATTAAATGTATGTATTTCAATACATGTATTTCTTTGTACAAATATGTATAATAACTATGGTTTCTATCTTTATCTCTTTCTCGCTCTCTCTCTCTCTCTATATATATATATATATATATATATATATATATATATATAGATTCATATTCAGTGAACAAAACCAAAGGTTACAGTGACATTATTGTTGGGTTCTGAATTTATTCATACAAAACTAGAGAAATTCGGCAGTTATATGCAGAGTTATTTCAATAACTTGCAGCCCAAGGTAACTAACTTGCGCCCTCCAAATGCACAGTTTACTGCAGATATTACAGTATTATTATCAATGATGTCACAGAAGATGTCAAGAGTGATCTAATATCTGGGGTAATTAGCAGTGCATGGTCAGGGCATGAGTTATAGTTACATTAAGTCATGAGTTATAGTTACATAAAATAACTCTAACTATAACTGCCGAATTTCTCTGGTTTTGTGTGAGTAAATTCAGAACCTAACTATAATGTTCCGGTAACCGTTGTTTTTTTAGTGAATTTCTGTTTGTTTTTCTAACATAAAGTAATTTTTATTACTAACCATTAATCCAAGAACTGTGGCCAACCCCCTATAACCACCCTATCCTGTGCCATACACAGCATTCAGCTGTGCGCAGTGGGGGTTGGCCACAGGGCATGGTCTGCGGCCAACCCCCATAACCACTCGGCTCTGTGCTGCGCATGGCCTTCAGCTGTGCGCGGTGGGAGTTGGCCACTAGGCCTGTTTCTCTGAGTGTAGGAATAGGTGTGAGAAGCTGTCTCTGGGTGGGGCAGTAGATGTGAGAGTGTTGGGGTGTGGGAGTAGGTGTGAGGAGTGGGTGTATGAGGGTGTGAGAGTTTCGGTCTGGGTGTGAGAGTAGGTGTGAGAGGGTATCTGTGGGTGTGACAGTGGGTGTGATAGTGTCTGTGTGTCTGTGTGGGTCTATGAGTGGTTGTGAGAGAATCTGAATGGGTCTGTGAGTGGGTGTGTGAATGTTTGAGTGGGTCTTTGAGTGGGAGCATGAGGGTCTGAGTGGGTGTATGAGTGTCTGAGTGGGTCTGTGAGGGAGTGTGTGAGTGGGTCTGTAAGTGGATGTGTGAGTCTTTGAGTGGGTCTGTGAGTGGATGTGAGAGTCTCTGAGTGGGTCGTGAGTGTATAAGAGGGTTTGTGAGTGGGTGCATGAGTGTTTGAGTAGGTCTGTGAGTTGGTACATGAGTTTGTGAGTGTTTCTGTGAGTGAGTGCATGAGTGGGTCTGTGAGTGAGTGCATGTGTCTGAGTGGGTCTGTGAATGGGTGTGTGAGCCTGAGTGGGTCTGTAAGTGGGTGCATGAATGGCTGAGAGGGTCTGTGTGAGTTTTTGGGTGGGTCTGTGAGTGGGTGCATGAGTCTCTGAGTACTTTTGTGAGTGGGTGTGTGGGTGTGTCAGTAGCTGTGTGAGTGACTTGGCCACAAAGGAACCTCACCTGCCCATTTATCCAACAGGAGTCCACAGCTTTGCCCAAAAATATCGACCCAAGTGGAGTTCTTTCTGCCTCCTTGGGTAAATGTCCAGTATGTATGTATTCTACACTACAGCTGTGTAATGGAGCACAAGGAAATGTTACCAGTGACCTTGTGTGTTTTTTGCTAACACGATTGTTCCTGTTCCCTCTTTCTCTAGAATTCTATGATAACATGAATCCTACTATAGAGAGGCCAACAAGACTCTCCACCAAACCAGGGACCTTTCTCTTAGCTATATGATGTAAGTGCTTCTTTGTTTGGTGGGGATGTTCTCATATTCCTCAGCATCAAGAACACACTACTAAAATTGGCAGGAAAAGCACTGGGGGACAGCTGTCCATCATCCTGGTAAAATGTGGGAAGATCTTTGAATACTACTAAAGTGGACAGCGCAAGGCCAAGCGGGCACAGCTTCCAGGTGATTTTCACATTAGCCTACTCATAGCAAATTAAATGGTGTACCATGGACTCTAGGTGAGGGAGCCTGTGTGGCCCCCATCTCCGGGCTGATTTTGGCCCTGGGGACCCCATCTCCTGGTGCCCGGCCATGTCTCCTGGGTGCCCTGCAGAGCACTCAGTGTACAATGGGACCATGAGGAGCCTCAAGACCACCGCGGTCCCAGCCAGTTCCCCACCTCCTGCAGAAGCTGGCATTTGTCTTGCACACAGGGAGATGCTAAACATGCAAGAGCAATAGTTTTATCTCTTTCCCTGCCCGTATGTTTGCAGGCAGGGAGAGAGATGAAACCTCCGCTTCCAGTTCTTGCCCACTGGAAGCAGAGAGTTTGCTCTGACTTGGTGGGAGCAGTCAAAGTTCCTGCCACATCAGAGCAAACAGCTATGTCCCAGAAATGGGCACCCCAGGACATAATAGGAGCTGGCCCTGTGGGGGTGGCGGCCCCCAGGGCCATGTATGGGTTCCCGATGGGGACCACAAGGCCCCCCTCCAACATTTAACTTAGCACCAGGAAGGTGGTGGTCCCCGGGGCTGGGGGGGTGCTCTGCCCCTCCCTTAATTGGAATAAGTTGCCCAGAGGAGGTGGTGGTCCCCGGGGCTGCGGGGGTGGGGGGGGGACCACGGGCCCCTAGCATAAATTTCCTATTTAGCTCCGGGGAGCTAATGGTCCCCGGGGGTGTGGGGCAGGCCATAATGGCCTCCCCCATTAGAAATTATTGTTTTGCCCCAGGGAAGTGGTGGTCCCCAGGGGAGGTGGTGTTCCCTTTGGCATATAAAAGCCCTAGGAGGGGTGCCCCAAGCACTCCCTCCTTTTCTAAGCCCCTATTGCCCTGGAACCTGGCCCACCTGGGGGGGGGGGCAAAGTAAAACAAAAGGGCAGGAGACTACCTTTAAAAAAAACAAATCTTGGAAAAATCAGCAGATCCGGAGCCTCAGATGTTTCTGAGAATTACTTTAAAAAAATGCTTTTCAGCCCTCACGGGATCTGTGAGGGACCCCTAGACCAAGGCAAGGGGCTCAGGGTGACCTTACTTTTCTTTTTTTGTGGGACTCGACTGAAGCTGAGTCCCAAAATGGCTGCCAACACTTCCTTGTTGAAGTGTTGACAGCCAATCAGATACAAGCACGAGGACAGTTGGTTCCGCAGAGGATTTACGTCCCTAGATATCTATATTTTTAAAACTCTAATACCTCAAAAACTACTTAACAGATTTACACCAAATCACAAAAAGTATGCTTTCCGGACTAAGAGCTTGCTTTCTGCCAAATTTAGTGTAACTCGTTCCAGCAATTCAGGCTGTAGTCGTGTTCAAACTCCTAATGGGAAAATGCATAGGGAAAACGCAGTTTGGGACCTCCCCTTTTTTATGAACTCCACTTGACAGATCACCCCAAAGTTCCAAGACAAAAGCTGAACCCACTGAGGTATTAGTTTTGAAAATGTCATTAGGATTCATCAAGAAACGCCAGAGTTATTGGCAAAACAAAAAATTATCTTCCCATGGAAACTAGGTCCTAACTACAACTGCCTACTGGCAACCACCAGTAGCAGAAGGTAATTAATATATATATATATATCTAATACATCTAATCAAATAAAATATAAAAACTATGCCCTGACCTAGTGACCTATATATATATAGGTCACTAGGTCAGGGCATAGTTTTTATATTTTATTTGATTAGATGTTTGTGGGTGCTTCACTATTGAAATATTGAGGAAAATATAAAATAAAAAATTGTTATAAAAATGCACAAATTAAATAGGTTCAGGTACAACAACACTTAAAAATATGTGTTTATACAACACAACTTTATACCTCCATATATTATCTAGCTTATACATGTATACCCTTTCTATGAAGTTATGTATCTATATATTTATTACTTTACTCCTACTGTAGAAGGAAACAAATATATGACTCTCTTTAATGAACTACTCTATATCTCATCCTGTACCTCTCTCAATATATCCTGTATCTCCACTATCTGACTCACCCCAAACCTCATTCTACTATATGATCTCCCAAACAACCCTTTCTAAATTCTTTCCTCATATTTCCCTTTTAATTCATCTCACACCTCATTTTCCTACTAGGATCTCCCTAATCTCTTTATAGAGACTGACCTCCTCCATCCTTCCTTTTCCTCATCCCAAACCTCATCTTACTACTATGATCTCCCAAATAACACTTTTTAGACTCTTCCCTCCTCTTTTCCTCCATTATTCTATTCAATCCAACCAACAGACTCGCAAGTCCACCGCTCAAAGTAACTCATATTTCCCTATACTAATCCACCACTAATCTGTTTTGGGTTCCAGGGTAGCGTGCTACTCACCGAAAAGTGTTTTGATGCCTCACCAGGGGTAGTAGGAGCTATACAAATACAATTATAATTAGAGTATGGGTACAAGTCGGCTGCCAAATGTGGATTCCGGAAAATACTCATTGTGTGGGGTTTGGTATTTACTAAGTGCATGACTTGCACCCAGTTTTATAGTTTTAGATTTTGAAATGGGAGATAAGGCACAAATTGTACACATTCAAATTTGTTTTCAGTGCTGTTTACTCCTCTGATGTTCATCAGGCTTTACCTGGCAAAGACTATGAGGGGAAAATTCACAGGCTGTGCAAATTGCTAATCCTGTTTCAGGTGCAAATTTCTGTTTCCACCCAAGATAGGGTTTGCACTCAAATGTGATGGTGACCTTTGAAGGTAAATGCCTTAAAGACCAGACAAATGTTCTGAAAAAAGGTACAAAAAAGATGTTTAAATCAGAGTACATTTTTTAGGCTAAAAATAGTAACAAAAGAAATGCAAAAAAATGTAAATGTTTCATCAAGTTTGGAAAGGAATTTTATATTAAGATTGTATCATGGTTACCATTAAAGTCTCTGGTAAATCATAAATGCTCAGAAATCCACCCCCCATATGGATTTTCGAGCAGCAGAACGCATATTGAAATGTCATGCAATTTGTTAACAAGATGCCAGGGCATTAATGGAAATTTGCATTTAAAAGGAATTAGCCTTCTACCTTTAATCACAAACTAACAAAATCATTTAGACCCCGATTACTGTGAATGTAAAAACAATCTGACACAACTTGGACTTGCAGGGGATATCCAATATGTTTTTGCACATGACTTACACTTAGAACCAGCGTACCAGGAAGCAGTTTTTGACTCCACGTGCAATACATTATTTGAGCATTTCTGTCTATTTTGAGTTCGCAGTTGCCACCAGCTAAACACTGGTGGTAATTCCATGGCCCAAAAGGAGTGAGAGTGGTGTGTGCTCCCAGTTTAATCTGGACTAAAGCCAAAATGAGGATAAATACCATTGTGCCTGTCTCAGCACTATAGTAGGTGTGTAAACCTCACAATGGTTTTACTAGAAGAAATGTTCTTCTTTGGACTAGTGTCTCCCTTTGTTTACTTTATCTCTGGGTTTGCATCTAAAAGAACCAACATTACTCTTATCCTGGCCTAGGAAATATGAAATTTCAACTAAAAACGTTGTTTCTTATATTTTGCTGAAATATGGCCAGGCACTTGGCCCCGGGGGGGACTGCTAAGTGTGGCTACCAAACTACTAGGGGCCCATTGTCTTTAGCATTTTCTTCCTGCTAGTCGAATGCCTGCTGGCCTATTTAATTTGTCTTATCTGGCATATTCAGCCCAGGCATTCAGATGACAGATGGAGATGTTAAAGGGTCTTCCTGTTGCATCTTCACCATTTATGCAAGAAGTGCTGATAGGCATAACCCATACCTTATTCAACCCCACCTTCACCTTTCCATAACCCTGCCCCTCTCTCTCTTGTCTTCTAATCAATGATTAACTACTGTTAGTGGTTCCTTAACATCATCCACATCGATGGATTGTGTGATTGCCACTCCTGGGGGTTCAGAGTGACCCATGCATGTAGATTCCTTGGATTACTCATCTGCCACTATAAATGGACTTCTCAAACTATATATTGTGGTTGATTGGAAGGATTACTGGAATGCGTTGCTTCTCTGCCACTTCTCTGTGTAGACTCCTAAGAGCACATGCTATGGCTGTTTCCCTAATACTCATACCTATGGGTCGTCCTTTGTCAATCCTGGGTGAACTCCTCAGGGCAAGAAAAACGGCTATGTAATTCCCATATCTTCGGTGTGCTCCTAGCCCCGTCTGGGTGGATTCCGTAGGCATATAACAATGGCTTATTGCGTAATGGTTGCTTTCTGTCACTTCAGTCAACATATTTTAGCATATATTCCTCTGGATTGCTCGCTGCCATGCCCAGATGGAGTCACAAAAATATACCTTCATTGCTGTCAATCTCAAAATGTATGAGTACATACGGATGTCATATTTATGAGCTCTCCTTGCTCTAGAAAAAAGCTCAGTTGTCCTATTCATTCAAACTGTTCGGATAAAAGGAGTGAACCAAAACACTTAGATGATTGCATTGTGTTGTATTTAGCGCAAATGAATGCACTTTGTATTCATCAAATTGCTCCATTCGTGCATTTATACGTTAAGTATATAGAATTAGCAATATAGTTTCAATTCATCGCATCAATTCAGTAATATTCAAGTACATGGTCTTTGCAAAATACATCAAAAAAATGTTGAAACAGAGCAAAGAACTACGACCAGTGGAGGGCGGTACGCTGTGTGTTATCAACAAACGAAGAACATAGTATGGAAGAATGAAAAGTTTAAAGCCAGTTTTTTGGAACATTCTTATGGATCTGTTAACACTGGTCCAACCAGTTTGTTTCGTTTTGCTAGGGAGCTAGCATTTTTAATGTCCGTTTTCAGGTCCTCGATAATCAAGAAACATGTACCAAAACGTGAGGAATGGTTTATTTGTTATTAAGGCCACAATTATTGTTCTACTGCCTTCTCATGTTGTCTGGTTATTTGCCACACTCCTTTCATTCTTTTGTGCCTTTACAAGTGGGATAAAGTATGTGGAAGACTGTATCTTTCTCTTTTCTGCTATATTAATACAGTTAATGTTGTTGTCTTGTTTTCTCTAACAGTAATACTGGATGCTAATCTTCCAGCAGTGTCTTGTTTGAAATGGCAGAGACTTTGCATTGTGTTAGCGGAGATAAAGAGAGTCTCTGTGGCCCTTCCATCACATTATTGTGCTGGTCAATCGTCAGTCGCTCATGTACTGCACCAGGTCAGCAAGGAAGGGGGAGTTTGAGCACAGTGACGTCAATGAAAAAAGGTCACAAATCTGAAATGCATCCAGTACCATAAGTGCCTCTGTGTGTGAGATTTAAAAAGGATTTGTCATCACAGGAAACGACTAACTTCCTTAGATTGGGAACTCTGGGTAGAGATCCCTGAACAGACCACCATCTTGGAAAGGGAAGTTCATAACACCTATTCATGCCACTTCGCTGTGATTCATGGCATTGGCCTGGTAGACAAAGAAGAAGCCTAGATTTGACATATTTTGCCCAGGGCAGAACTCTACAGTCACACTGCTACCCTTCCTGTCTGATGCCTCACTCTTGTGAACACCCTTTCAGGTGGCAAAGACCTACGGAAATTCCAGCATGGTTCAGAGTGCAGAACATTCAACCATGTGCTGAGAATGCCCTCCTATAACTTGCTGCCTTCCTGTACTGTTTAATTTGAATGTCTGTTTCCACAATTGTGGCTAAAAGTGGCATGTCCTCGAAACCTTCTTGAAAGTAATATTACCCGTTCAAAATAATTAATTGCATACACTGATGCTGTTTTAGCATGTTCAGTAGGCATGGTATGTTGACATTTGTATGTGATCAGTGCTTCTCCCATACAGCACCTTTCCACATGTAGACAGTCTACACTCTCATTCTATCCCTTGCTCTGTGAGAAATACTGTAATGCTGCCACTAGAGTCCTTACTCATATGCCTTCTTCAGTCATATTGAGGTTCACCTCCAAAAGCCTGTTGGTGACACATGGTACATTCTCAGTAAAGGAACGAGGATACAGTGTAGTAAAAGTGAGAGTTTGTAGTGGGGTACGTTTTCAGAGAATGGATTAGGGCAGGTTACACGTGGGTGCTATTCCTGCTTTCACAAAATCATGCTTGTTCTGCTGACTCTTAAGAGCTGTCCTTGAGGAATAAGGCACATCATATCCTTCCCTACATTGCCTACACGTCTGCTAGAGGAATATTAGAAAGCTGATGTTCATATGTTTGCTAGAATGTCCATCCATTAGCTGGTTCAAAGACATGGGAAAGACAGGTTTTGGACATTTTCCACAGGGAGATATGGACCAAACGTTTTCTGGGGAAAAGTCCCTGTCAACCTATCTGATGGGAGAACTTGTCTCTGAAGAGCTTCAAGTTTGTAAGGACTGAGAAGGTCCAGGACTAGAGGAAGTTGCAGGCCAATTGACAAGATTCCAGCTAACTGGTGTATAAATTGAGGAGTTTGGGAACCCACACTAAATGTGGGCCTTCTACAGCTGATTCAAGAGACCCGAACATATTTTGTACACGCAGACTTGTCCACCTAGGCAGCAACTAGATAGCCTTTAATAACAAAAGTAATTCTAAGTAATTACACTTCGAACATCCACAATCCAATGTCACTTTTTAGAATCACAACCAGTGTGATGTATTGTTTTTGGTGCACTTGCCTTTCTACAACAGAAAAATTAGAATGGCATGAATAAACTACTTAAACTACTAAAGTAAAGTTTTATTGCATAACATCTGATCACATTTACACTTTTGTTTAAAGCCTTTTTTTAAATGCTGCATTTGTAAAGAAAACTAATTAGTTTATTTATTTTGTTTGCTAACACATTGGCGATTTTCTTGGTTTTCCAGCATTATTTTTGTTATTAAAATGTTCTCTTTTTACCTGAACTTTGTTGTGTAACTTTAAGTACAATATTTGATAACGGCAGTGTTACCTTTGTGGAGTACTCTGCCCGGCAGTATTAGAGTTTAGTCATAGCTCACAAGTGACTTTGGCGGTAGCATTAGGAAAGAGAGAGACCTACAAGAGTTTTTTCCTTTCGAGTTATCCCCCTTTCATTACCTAAATAAACAATTTTTTGTATCGGTCCCTACTTTTTGTTAATTTGTATGTAACATAATACATTATGGGCCTGATTACAACTTTGGAGGAGGTGTTAATCCGTCCCAAAAGTGACGGTAAAGTGATGGATATACCACCAGCTGTATTACGAGTCCATTATATCCTATGGAACACGTAATACGGCTGGTGGTATATCCGTCACATTTGGGACAGAGTAACACCTCCTCCAAAGTTGTAATCAGGCCCAATATGTTGGCTCCTTCACTCAGAACCTAATATTGCATACTACAGCCATATTGACTAAAAAGAGAACGTATCTAGTTCACACAACATTAAATGACTGACATGATGTGTGCTGCTTTGCACACCTGTACTTCAGTGGTTGTCTCTGAGTAACCAGGGGCCATATGCACAAACACATTTTCCCATAGACACAGAATGGGTAAAACCCTTTGATACATCTGGCCCCAAAATTCTTAGAAAGGCAAGGACTGTTTGCACAACTCCATTTTATATGAAGTTTGCATTTACATCACTCTGGCCTAAAAGCATTTGTATGCAGGTTTCTACGCTTCAAACCATTTTCCTTTTGCCTGCCCATTTGCTTCTCTATCCTGCTCCTTTTGTCCTTTTTCCAATCTGAATGTTTCCAGCTTTGTGTTTCTAATGTGCTCAGCTGTCCTTTATAACTGAGCAAAACATTTAGCTTCCCCCACTCTTATTTTAAAAGCTGTGGATAGCGCACTAGACAAAATGGACCACGTGGTAATAGATTATTCCACCCAAATATTATGCCTTTAAATAATACCATCTCACATATCTCTTTTAACGAATGTGTAATATATTGTCCGCTTGATCTTCAAATCTCAGGTGATGAGGAGTCGAAGGCAACTGTTCATGTGACTGTTCATTGAAAGTCAGTGCTTCAAATGGGCAGAAACTGTCTGGTACTCAGTATATGCACATCTTAGGGAGAGTACTGGCATTGCTCCTATGCTTTTATTAGGAGAGTACCAGCACTTCTCAGCATCATAAAGGTACTGAGGTGCATAGAATAGCAGCACTTCTCAGCAGCATACACGTATTGTGGTACACATAGTACCAGCACTTCTCAGCAGTACACAGATACTCTGGGACAAAGAGTACCTACACTTCTATATTCCATTTCAAGCACTGTTGATAGTACAGAGAGGACACTCTTGAATCTTAAACATGGCAGTATTCTCTGAAAAGCTGCAGTGCAGATAAACGAACTTTCTTGAACACTTGGTTTTGCTCTGCCATGCTGGACGCTTAGAAAGTGGAAGATACTTTCTACTGTATTCTACGTCTTGATGATGGAAATGAAAGTGAGGATCAGGGACGTAAGGCAGGGAGTGATAGTGGATATGTGTGCCTGGGCAGGAGTGATGTGGTAGGGTGCCGCTGGTCTTGACTTCAGTGAATAGACCTTTTCCTACATTAAGCTGCCTTGCCCTTTATACATATTATCACGCCACAAACTTGGTAAAACGTGCCCAAAATGATTGGCCATTATGTACTGAAAACAATGATGATTCTGGACCGATTGGTCACTGCTGTGGGCATGCACTATATTTGCTAACAACACTAAACAATTATGAAAGAAGAGTGCAATTTACTCCAAGCACAGTTGAGAGCTTATCTTATACTATATATGATTCTCCTGGAACCCCAACTTTTCAAATTGAGTCTCTCTTCTTTTTTTACAAAATTACGGGGGATGCTACGTTCTGCCTGACTCCCTGTACATTACACTGGCTAACAGAAGTTCATTTTTTTTTTAAAACAGACTGCATGACCAATTAACTATTGTTGTGAACATGAAATGGTTTCACTTCTTTAAAACTTTAACTACACATTCTGCTTTCACATGAGCATTTAATTAATAGGCTTAGACTAAAATAACAAGTTCAAAAACAGACTGAGGGTTCTGGGCGAAAAGCAGAAGGGGTGGATTAGCCAGAATTTATATCTGGTGATGTCTGCCAAATGGAGCATGAAATGGAGAAAATTGTCAACAGGACATAATCTGGGTGCGAATTAGCTGAAATTACGCAGAGGGAATGTTTATTTTGTTGAGATGGGGAGTCGGAAAATTCATTTTCATGTTTAGTGAAATCTTTACGGGAAAGAAATCAGCATAGTACGTTTTACCTGCCAATTTGCTGATCCAAAGGTTTCATCCTGAAGAACTGAGTTTCGCCGTGCGCTACATGAAGCGACTCCTCCGGGGACAAAAACAGAAGCAGCCGTGTCTGAGATGTCTGATTCGAATAGATAGTGCAACCTCATTCCGTTCTCCAGAACAGTCTCTCCCCTTGGGGGTCTGCCGGGCAAACAGATATGGTATCAACAATCACAAAACAATCAAGCTGCCTTGTTCCTTAGTTCTCGTGACTTCCAAACCCACTTCCGGCCCATCCTCTGTCTAGGGGCTCTTGGGGTCAGGCGAGGTGTGGAGAGGGGGCGGTGCTTCTGCCGCACACGAGGAACAATCAAACGTTTACATTTTACTGTTAATTATACTTGTAGACAAGCTACATAAAACCGTATTGCTGAAGCACGTGTACGGCTTACATATAGAGAAACACCTTTAATTTAGGTCAGAAACTGTAAGAAATGCTTAAGAACTGTGGAATAGTCTTGCTGTCCCTTAAACTACTTTGCATACAAAAACCTTGCGCTATCCTATGATTTTTCCTTTAAAAATAATGTTTGCTTAGCAAAGGTTTCGGGGTGTCGAGACTCAGAAAAATAGAAGCTTTTCCCCACTGTCCGCTTAAATCGGGCACAACACAGGGCTTGTTATATTGCACTACTCAGCTGTATCTAGTGTTTTAAATGGAAATATAGAAGTGCAGGTAGTCGTCACTCTTTAGAGTACCTTCTTGCTCCTGAGAAGTGCAGGTATTCTTCTATTAAATGAATTGCAGCAGTGCAGGTACTCTCCCTTTCAAATTAAAGAAGTAGAGGTACTTAGTACCAGACAGTACCTGCCCATTTAAAGCACAGGTTGTATCAAGTTGTTCATCAGAAGAATGAATGACTGAGACAGCCCTGCATGAATTAAAATGGCCGAGATGCAGATAATGCTGTTACCTCTGCAAAACGTACTATCTTCTGTTTAATCAGGAAAAATCTCTTCCGTATTATGTTTACTGTTGATTC
Source organism: Pleurodeles waltl (assembly GCF_031143425.1). Taxonomy (NCBI): domain Eukaryota; kingdom Metazoa; phylum Chordata; class Amphibia; order Caudata; family Salamandridae; genus Pleurodeles; species Pleurodeles waltl. The sequence continues at coordinate 486,553,774 of NC_090442.1, read as the reverse complement.
ACAGCTACAAATTGACTCTTCCCAGCGTGTGAGTGTAAGGACTCCCCAGTACAGCCTCAGTGGAAGCAAATATGAGGAAAATGTTATGAGTCTGTGTGGTAAGAGGCCCCTGCACAATTCTGTGCTACTTTCAACGTGGTCCTTGAGTGAAATGTAATTTTCATTCGAATTACTCTGACGCCATGGGCAGGACCTGCCAATACACGTGACATAATGAACCTATAAGCAAATGTGGCAGATGCCCTCTAACATGTTTTGCAGTCTCCTCTATTGGTGACACCTTTTCGCATGTTTTGTAAAACAGAATCTTTTCATCTGAAGCTGAATTCATATTTCTTTACCCATATTCCATTAACATTGTTATTTTAGTTAAGTCACCAGCTGGCTGGGGTGCACCCATGAAGACTCATCCAGGTGTCCGCCAATGTGCAGACGCATCATTCGCAGATGAAACCTCAAAGACTCCTGCCTCCAGGCTCATTTATTGTGTATCCCTGTGTCTCTGCGTGCCATTCGACATCGCATTTGATGCAGCAGCATCTGCAGACAAATTCTATACATGTGAAGTGAAGTCCGGAAGTATAAAAGTGCGGTGTGTTAACTCAGCAGCCCCACACTACCTCCCTTAATATTTTGGGTAAGATAAATGCCTAAGAAAGGAGGTTTGGGCCTGCTCCAAGAAAAACTAATATTACTGATCTCAGGGCTTATAAATTCACCAACGGGGTGGGTTTTCCAGCTTTCCGCTAAACAGTAACCAAGCTATGACCACTCTCTATGAAGCAGCGATCGCTGCAAATGTCATGGGGGCTTGGAGAGATGGCGGGGATGGCGGAAACAACTTTAAAAAAAATTACCGTTCTCATCGCCGCAGCTCGGCGCCTCCTGCCGCCTCCCTGTTTTCTTCTGGTGTCCCACCATTCACTGGGACACCAGCACAGGCTTTCTAGCATGAAGGCAGTGCCAGAATTGGTTTGAGCAGCTCTGACTGCCGCTGATACACTGTCCTGGGTTCTGTGCAGTTTCTCAAGCCTGGCTGTATACATACTTGGGATGGAGAAACCTACACCTAAGACCGCCGGCCAAACACACATGCACACTTAGGTGCACTCTCTCCTCCTCCCCGCTGCCACTCCCCGTGACCCAGCCCCACCCCTAGAAAAATGAAACAATATTAAACTATTATTTTATTTGTCATCTCCTGGGTAAGGGCCAGGGGGGTGACGCTCCACCGCCATTGCGGAGGAGCTGCCCCTGCCGCTATGTGCCAGCTTTGAATCAAGTAGAGATTCCTGCCTTCTTGGCAAAGAGGGAGCAGGTTTGGGCTTGCTTATCAGAGTTGTGAAAGGCATCTTTGTGATTTAGCTCTGTGTGATAGAAGGCTACTGTGCCTGCTGTTGGTACCATACCTGTCTGCTGCTGGACCATCTTTCAATTGACTACCCTTTCTGACATGGCTCTTGTGTGACCTTAACCAGGACACACATAAAAGACCACTCTTGCATTTACCCTGCCAGGGAATTTCTTACAGGGAGGACACCACAAGTTATTAACAAACACTGGAAAAGTCAATGAGTTTGGCTTTTAATGGAAACACGTTTTCATTCAATAGCGATGTTATATGTGTGTGTGGACTGGTGATTGGATGTATGTAAGAATGAGTCAAAACGTAGATGAATGGAAGAGTGGGTGCTTGAGCAAATGCATTGATAGATGAATGAAAGCATGGGTGATGAATGAGTGAGTGAATGAATGAATGGAGTCTGGCAAATGAGTGCCTGGAACAAGGAGTGAGTGCATGGAAGGATGAATAAGGGAATAAACACACTGATAGGTGGCTCGAGCTAGAAGGATAGATGCATGCACATATGAATGAATCGGTGAGAGAATGTGAAACTATGGATGAAAGGGTGAAAAAGTGATGAATGCAATACTGCATAGCTGGATAAATGTATATGATGAGTCCATGGGTGAAGGTCCAGTATTGGGGTGAATGGTGTCCCATTCATGACAGGACACAGGGTGGCCTTTTCTTCTGCTCAGAACATATAATTCTTCTATTCAGCTATGCACCCAGTGATGCGCCCATTACACAGAGCCTTGCTGCTCGCCTCACACATAGCCCAGTGTCCCCCACTGAGACCTTTCAGTGTCATGAGACCATGTTAGTGTTTTAGAGTGCACTGAACCAGCACTTTGGAATTACAGGAGGAAAGTGGATGGGAATAACTGTCCCACAGGTTCACAAATATACTGGCAGACACCCAAGGTTGATTAGGATACTGATGAGATCAATACACACGGGTAAGTAGTAATTGCTTTGTATGGGCACTTGGCACCCTAAAATGTATGTAATTGTAATAGATAAAAAATACATTTTTACAGAAAAGCAGGAAGATAGCGATAATGAAGTAGTATGTTCAATCTCTCTGCCCTCAGGCGTTTCTTGGTCCCTCTGCCCTTCACCATCTTTACTCTCTGTCCTGTCAGCCTTTCTTGTTCCATGACCCTCTATGCCCCCCAGTGTCTCCTGTGGACTCACCTGAATTGCTGTGCTCCCCCCACGCCATCTCTGCCCCCAGTCTCTCTGTCTCCTCTTGCCCATCCATACCGACATCAATGCCCTGTGTGCCCATAAACTTGCCAGTTGCCTGCATGCACTCAAAAGGGATGAGGACAGGGAAAGAGGGGAGCCATTCCCGGGGGAACAAGAAATCAGTAACTTTACTGAAAATATATATACTTGTGACTATTCTCGGCAGGGGCAGCACAGACAATTAAGTCTCTACTACAGTGCAGCAGGTAAGTTCTGAACAGAGCACCCAACCAGTGCGTAACTGGCAAGTGTTCCACCAGAAATCCTAAAACACACTCAGTATGTGGCAGCCAATCGCTAATGAACTCTGCAAACCTCCCTTGCTAAACCCACCAACCCAAAATCATGACACATTTCCACGGCTACCAGGGTTAGTGTTAACAAAGTTGAGAGTCTGCAAGCTTCTGACTGGCTTGGACGCTGTAATTACAACAAAGATGACACATTTTAAAAGCATAGTCAAATTTCCTGAAATCTACTTCTTTTACAATAATTTTTAAACATAAAATTAAAGGTAGGCAATATTTTAAAGTATGATCTCGATGATGGGCAAAAAAAGTTTGAACTTCGAACTTTTGCTAAGTTTTGCTGAGTTGGTACACTCTACAGAACACTGCTAGTGGGAGAAGTGAACTAAAGATTTTGCATGAAAAATTGTCATAATTTTTCTTAAAGAGTGGAACCTTTTTACAAAAAATTTACCTTTTGACCATGAATTTCTGCTGCAAGTCTATGTTTGGGAGAAGTGCTTTTGTTTCTTTGAACCACATAGTGCGAATCTCATAAAAATTGCAAAGTTTGAAAAAAATTACATTGCTGTGAAAAATATCCTCACAACCTTGCATGCCGATAATTACATTTACACTTGTAATAGTTAGGAAGTGAAAGTTGCATGCATGTTACCCTTCATTCTGATAAATTTTCTATACTCGGTTTATGACATGCATAATTCTAGCACAATAATCTTCAGTAAAAGCTCCATGTCGTTGCAACTGAATGATCATTATATATAAAAAAGGAATGAGGTAAAATAATCTTGCTAGCTATGCGAGCAATCTATTAATGCTAAGTTTTACCCAAAGGTCTGGAAGAGCTAATGACTGGAATTCTCATGTTCTGGATGCTAACTTCCACCGGAGACTTTTTATTTGAATTCCAAACGTGTTTTAATATTTGATCAGTATTTCAAGAGATTTCTGGGACCTGAAGATAAATGATATAGTTTGTATGCTCAGTTCATGACCCATTCCATTAGAAACCCATTAAGCTCGTTTACTTTGGTTTCTTTGTTAGAGAACCAGTCCTGTGAATCTACCTATCAGTGTTTCTTGGATCTGACCTGCTTTATTCTTGCAGAAAATCTCCTCAATTGATCATAACTTATGCAAAAATTTTTGACTGTGGACATGACGGACCCCAGACTACCGTAGGAGTTTATTGGACGACAGCAATGGCATCTGTACATAAGTGCGTTTTGACAGGACTGTGTCCTGCTAGACAGCAGAAACCGTTCTTAGTTGATAAGTGGTGTTTCAGAAGGTCTGCAAGAAAACACATTGAAAAGCGAGTGGCCCGGTAGTAACCGTCCTTATGAAAAATTCTGAATAGAAGTTTGGAATGTCCATTGGCCAACAAAATGGGTCCATTTGTCAATGTACAGCTAACAGCAGCCCAGCCTTAATGCCTTTTAGTATCATATGCCTTCAATGCGTTGATAAAAAGCAGCTGAAAGTGCACCAGTCAGCAAATGAGTTGCTCTGCCATGTTGCTACTGGAGCTCGAGATTAAAAGCGAAGTTCAATGTTGATAACTGGTCTGAAGACTGCTCGGACTGAAGCCATCCTCCTCCAAATGGGTGGTGTTATGCTAGGGTGCTCACCTTTACAGAAATTGTAGCACTGTAGATGAGAAAACATTAACATCAATGAGACACAGTCTGATGGGTAACTATCCACGTAAATAGCAACACTTACCAGGGTCAGACTGAGGCAAACAAAGGCCCAAGGACCAAAATAAAGATGGCTCCCATTTGCACACTGGGGCTGCTTTGAACTTGTAAAGTCTTGCTATATAGATGCTTTGCAAGGTATGGGACAGCACACACATTTGCGCTTTCTTCATGCAATGTTTGTCAATAAGCATTGGCAAAGTGAATAGGCAGGAAGCTCTTGGGGTTATCAATGTGAATGCCTTTTAATCATGTTGTACAGCAGCAAATTTGCTTTTCAGCATGGCTGAAAGCCATGGAAAAATTCACAATGATGCAGCCGGCACCAGTCACATCATATCACTTTTTGTTGTGTCAGGAGGGGCGGAATAATGTACTGAACACAGGGGTGAAAACAGAGCGCATGCGCTGTCTAGCCGAGACGTGGGCTGTTGCCCACTGATTGTAAACAACATATCTCAAAGCATCAGTGCATTCGCAGTCCAGCTGAGACCTAAGGATAGTGTCTCTTTAAAAATTGACCATTCTGGCGGATGGTGTTAAGGTGGTACTGCTACCACCAACAGCACCACACCAGTAGACCGCCGCCAGCCATATTATGAAAAATAATATGACCTGGCAGTGTTCTACTGGCGGGCACTGCTGGCGGTAGCAGCGCCCCCTCCCCTGCCGGAAGGCCCTACTGGATTCAGGTAAGTCAGGTTTCTGACAGGGAATGGTGGTGGGGAGTGTTGTGTGTGTGTGTGGGTGTGAGTGCATGAATGTGTGAGTGTGTGCGTGCATGCAAATGAGTGTGTAGTGTTGCTTGCGTGTGTGTGTGCATTTGTGAGATGTCTGTTTGTCAGTGTGAAAGTGGTATGGATGTGTGCATGAATGAATGGATGCATGCGTGTATGCCTGTGTGAGTGAGTGTGTGTATGCGAGGTGCGTGTCTGCGTGTGTGTGTGTATGGGGGTGGGGGATTGGTAGGGGGGAGCGTGGATGGAGGTGGTTGTGGGGGGCATCTGGAGAGTGTTTGGGGGGGGAGGGGGTCTCCTAACAGTGAAAGGGAAGGAATTCCCTGTCACTGATAGGCCTACCGCCATAGTTTTAGTGTAGTTACGAACGCCACGGAAACCATGGCGGTAGGCAGGGCTAAAATGCATGAGGCGGTACAATAGCAGCCGCTGAGCTGGAGATTCTTATCTCCAGCCCGGCGGCTGCTACCACCATGGCGGTCGGAGTGGTACATTGGCGGGTTGGCCTGTTGGCGGTACTATCGCCACATTATCACCGACCGTCGGGGTCAAAATGACCCCCCTACGTGAACTAACGTAACAATGACATTTTCCAGATTGGATGACTAAGAACAGCCCGTCCCAATGGATTTGTTTCCTAAAAATCACCAGATAACTCGGAGATCATACAGAGCCATACAGAGCTTCTATTTTGACTGCTGTATCTAGCACAGAATGGGTTTGGTGGCTTGACTGCCAACCAAGAATTCTCCCAAAAGCCTACATGCGCTCTGTTCCTTTTCTTCCTACCGTTACACTTTAAAACTCTGTGACCCAATACAGAGACCACTCTGGTGTCTTACACATGACACCAACATTTTTCCTATATAGACCCCCACTGTAATGCAGCACCCTTCCAACAAAGCACTGCCCTACATTGTAGTGTGGGATATGTCTAATAATGCCCCTTGGCATCGTTTCAAAAGATTGGAAGCGCAATGTAAATGTGCACGTGGACTGTGACAGATGTGCAAGTTCCTTTGCCATACCTTTCTATCACAGCATTGCATGTGTTAGAATACTACCCAGATGGAGGTTTATCCTTTCAATTTGTGTTTCCTCACCTTTTACAAATTTTATGCGTGCTGGAAACGAACTGCAAACTTGGAAAGTAAAGCTGCTGTGGTCCCCAAGAGGTGTGCAGGCACTTCGTCTGCAGGTCTTGGGTTGCAGACTAACACAGTCACAACACAATCAAGGTGGGATGGCAGATGGGGGCTACCAAGGAAGCCTGACCTCCATAGACCTAGTCTGACCACCTACATAAAGTCGAGGGGAGGCAGATTGTTTGTGTGGTCTTTCATGAGCTTATGCCATTGGTCAAGGTTGTATGTCAAAGTGGTAATTCACCATCGGATTGTTTTCGTGTCCTATCATACAAATAATCAGTACAATAAGAGAGCAGATGTTTGAATGTGCATTAGTGAGAGAATGCAAGTTGCGAAATACAGTTTTGCTATCTCAGAAAATGTGAAATATAGAAAATGCACGCAAAGCAAGTCTGTTTGCTCTTGACATATTTGACATTTGAGCATGTCTATTACAAACAGTGTCTCTTCTATGTTGTTTTTTTCTGGATAAACCCTCTCAACGCTTCATAGTGTACCAAGCCCATTGAAAAAATATTAACGTATCTGCTTTCTAAATCCGTTTTTAGCCTAGCATACAGTATTTGATGTGTATTTTCATAAGGTCTCTGTTATATGAATATACTTGTTTCATTTTTTAACTTGGAGTTAATGTTCTGTATTTGCATACCGTCCATTGAAGGTTTAACAAGAGCATAATAAAACAGGCAACTGGGTCTCCAGGAACCTTCTTTTCATAATTTGATAGGGATGAGTGGAAGTCAGTAAAAACATTGCGGGAAAAATATTTGCAAACATGAATGGAGGGCAGGTGGAAGGGGACGGAGCACCTGTGTGGAGTGCTCAGAGACAAATAAAAAGTAGCTCCTTAAACGGGAGCAGTAGTTGGACACAAGTACTTGGGGAGGGCTAAACTCAAGAAGAGGGACGGCAGATGCATGCCATGGACAAATGGGACAAAGGATACAAGAGCAACGGTGGAATGAGCAAATGTTAAGCCTATGGGCAGGCTAAAGCCCACAGATTGTAAATAACATTTCTCTTCGAGACAGTGCAGGCGTTGTCCAGTGAAGACCTAATCAACATTAAAAAGCTGCACACCACACAATCCCATACACACCAAAGGAAGCAGCCATATTGTGCCTGTCATTCCTGACCTTCTATCACTCCCAGATTGCTCACGCTAGGGACTAACAGTTTCAACCATCAGTATTATTTGGTATTGTAACTATCTTTGAAACCAGAGTTCATATTGTATCCTTTGTTATTGTATTATTTGGTAATTATTACCATGTTCAGAAAACTTCAATCTCCCTTCTCTTCTATATTGATGAAAGAGAGATAAGAGAGAACTAGTACAGGGTTTACTCATATATGAATCCTACAGGCATTCCCAGAAAGTAAATCCGGGCATAATTCCTTTCTTCAGAGGGGACAACCTTAATTTGGCTCCAGTACACTGCCCAACTGGTGCAGCACTACCTCCATGCCAAAACACAATGAGTGTGATCCAAGAGAATACTACCACAACATTCGTATGATGCACTAATCACTAATTAATCAAATGTTTGATGTTTACTACAAATTTCCCATTATTATCTTACTCTTGCCTCCATGCAAAGCTGAAGGTGACATACACTTGCTTTGAAGTCGAGCATTTCAATATCTCATTGATGACGTTTTTGTATCAATATTTCTGCATTAGATGTACCTTGGAGGCTTCTTTACTGTTAAAGAATTGAGTTGAATAATGAGTGCAAATGTTTGCACAGAGTTAATTTGGTTTTCAGATGCCTTTTTGTGCCACATTAATAGGATACACAACATTTCCCTCCGTCAAAAATCACCAGCATATAAATTGTGAAAAAAAACTTTATTTGATGTTGCTATTTTAAGCTGCTATAATGTGCATATCATGAAACAGTCATTCATTGCATGCAAATGTTAATTTTAGTACTTGAAATCTTTTAGTTTGGAACCATGTGATTTGTAGTGTAGAACAGTGGTTCCCAACCTGTGGTCTGGGGACCCCTGGGGGTCCGAGAGAGCCTAGAAAATTAAAAAATATGAACAAATATTGACAAATTAGGTCCCCAGCTTCCAGTAATGATTCAGGCAGGGGTCCCTGGATTCCCATGATGATTCAGTGGGGGGCCCTGGGTTCCATTAATGTTAAAGTGGGGGCCACAGAAATCAAAAGGTTGGGAACCACCGGTGTAGAATATATGTAAATAAATTGGATATAGCATCAACGCCTTGCAGTGCCTCTGCTTTGGCCCTTACATATATTGAAATAAATCACTAACCCAAATTGTATGTAGCATCTAAATGTCTTTGAAATTATACCATCAGCATACAAGTCAATTGTCCTCTGTAGGTTGAATTTTGTGGACTTATAACAATGTCAGGAGTGAGTTTTAAAGTATACCTCTTCAGGTCTGCCATTGCGGTCCTTCACTGTCACGAGCAATGCTTCAACCAGGAGCAAGTGGCAGCAAATCGTTATTGAAATGTTTAAAAGCCTACTTCGAGCATAAAACTCGTATTTTCCATATGATGACATGGAGATCAGCTAGAAAAGGTATCCGAACACTGTTGCAGTATTTCTCAAAACTCTCATGCAAATGGAAACGTAGTGTCATCTCATCTTGCTCTTTACATATTACTTCTTTTACTAAATTATTGTGATAATGTTACCTATTGTTTTCTTGAATGTATTATCGTTTTTTACTGTTTAAATGCTTTACTCACATTTCTCTGTGGAGAAGAATCAGTGTGGTTAGCCAGCTCCCAAAAATCTGAGCATGTATGATAGCTGTTTGTTATTTGTACACCATGAACTATATCATCTCTAGCAATCGCCCCGTGGAGAAGGTAGGTAAGGGAGACGCTTTAGACAAAAGAGAGAATTAAAGGAAACAGAAAAAGGGACCAGGAATGAGAGATCCGCTGAGTAGTAAAACGAGATAATATCAAAATGAAATGCCAATACTAATGAAAGAAGACTCTCTTTCAAAAATTGAGAGTATTCCTCTTACCCAATGAAATCCAGGGCCTGTGCAGCTGTTGTCCACTTCATGCTTTCTTCTCGCAGATTTCAACAGATACTGTCCCTATTTGTTTATAAATGTATTAATTTATTTATTTATTTACGTATTTATTTATGGTGTTTCCTAAAATGTAAACGTTTTCCAATGGTGATAGGAATGGAATGATTAAGTTCACAGTTAATAACCACGGACAATATTTATAGCAACTTGTGGTAAAAATTTGACACAGATAGGAAGAAGAGACACAATAGGTTGCTTTTACAATTAGGACAATAGGAAGAGAAAAATGGCATATCAAAGGGAAAAAATGAAAGAGGTGGTAGCTTGGAAAAATAAATGCAAGGGGACAAAATAAGTAAAGTAAGTCAAAGCAAATATGCATACATACCTCATATATCATTCAACAGAATAAAGGAGGGCAGATTGTTTGTGAACAGCAAGCAGAGGACTAACTGGTTGATGCCAGTGGTGATGAAAAGGGGCACATTAGAGAGTGGGTGAAATGGGAATGAACCAAGATAAGTCACAGAGTGGTACTATAATAATTAGTGGACCACCTAGAAAGCAATAAAAAGTGTAGTACATCAAGGAGGGAAGCAACAGAGGGGACCCGATGCCATGGTAACAACCAAACCAGACCTAGAAATTAAGGGAACATGTTTTATACACAGTTGAAATCAAAATGTCCCTGAAGTAGAAGGATTTTAGGTTCCTTCTTGAATGTTACAAAGCTGGTAGTATGATTTGTAGCTGGAAAAGTGAACTTCAAATCCTCATAACAATGCCAGAGGGGAACTGCCTTGCTTGAATGTTGCAGGCTTGATGAGACAAGCTTCTGAACTGCACAGCCCTCACTGCCTATCAGAGAGTTTCAATGTCTCTGCCAAAGAGATGGGTTAACTCTGTGTAGGGCTTTGTGTGTGATGCAGACGTTCTTGAATTGTAATCTTGCTTCAATAGGAATCCTTTGTAAAGTTAAAAGAACAGTAGTTAAGGGGTTTATTCCAATTCAAGCTCAAAGTCATGTACAAAACTTTAAGGACAAAATCATACAAATAAAGAATCACCAAGGGTTGACCAAGAGACAACTTTGCCCATTTCTAAATAGCATTAATTAAGTTCAAGTTAGAAAGTAAAAGAGCTGAGCAATAAAGAGTGAACCCCACTGCTACCTAAATTTGGGAAATACATTTGTGGGGCCAAACACATGTGAGCAAAAGATAAAAAGCACAAAAAGGGCAAAAATAATTAGGAAAAAGGTAAGCTTGATCATCAAATAACTAACTTGGGTGGGGAGTCTTCTGTTAGGACACAAAGGAAATTTTCTAACTCTAGAGGTGCATCTTAAAGGGCAAAGACAGAGAGGAAAATACCTCACCCTTGGGCTCAGCATTCAAGGTTTTTCATCTGCTTCTGTCAGGAACTGCTCAGGACTGCATCTGCAGGTACTCTATCAGGAACTCTCACAAGACTGCCCCAAATCCAAATGTTCATCAGTATATCAAAAGGGCCACATCAATTCCGATTTGTCAAATGTTGAAAAGGTTGCCATCCAATAGAAATTGATCACCCAACTCCAAACAATACTCTGCTTTTTCCCATATATGTCAGGAGAACACCATCTCTCCATCTGATCCCATGCAAGGTTCCAACAAATCTTTAAACTTTTGGCTCATAGTCCAGGATGTTCCTTCTTCAAGAACGAAATGACACATCTCTCTGTGCCTTCAACAATGCATTGTTCTATTACCAACTAACTTATTATTATTACAATAAATGTGGTGCACTGCTACATTTTTCTAACTTTGCATACATGTTTAAAATATAAAGCATTAGATATCCAATATTGTTTACATATAGTGCCTTGAAACCCCATGGGTGAGAAGCTGCGCTTTATAAATGTTGATTGATTGATATATTCTGTTAATGCAGTGTCTAACTTGCTTGATTACATCACTTTAATTCGATTAACATTCAATAAAACTCACATACCACCAAGCTTTCTATGATTGGGTTAAACATATGCACATCCAAAATCGCTATGTTTTGTCAATTCTACATTTCAAATGTATAATTCTGCGCTAACTTGTTGCATTTTCCTAACATGTGAAATTGAATACTATACCATGAGGGACACTCCAACATTTCAGCTATATCAAGAGTGACAGTTGCAACAAATTAGTGGGCTCAGGGCTCCTTGGTAGCTGCCTCTGCTTCCCTAGAGGTAAGCAGTTTTGGGTGGCATTTTATTTGAATGTGCAAGGAACAGCCCTACTTGCAGTAGTGAAACACGAGCTTGAATTCCTCCTTGAGTGGGTAGTTAGCAGCAGCCTCTGACCTTGTGCAGGTGCCATGCCGAGCTGTGCCCTTAGACAGGGCTTCACTCAACAAAGTAGTTTTTTCAGTTGCTCATCAAGCAGTTGTGAACGGTTCAGAACCCCTAGTGGACAGTGGTGGCTCGTGAGAGGAAAAGGGGCGTGGCAGCGTGTGGCAGGGGGTTGGGGTCGTGACAAAATAAAAAAAAATATATATTTTTTTTTAAACGTACTTGTCTCGCTGTGCTGCACCATGCAAATCCCCTCTGCTTCCAGCCTGCCCTGCCTCCAATCCTACCGCTGCTTTCATGCTACTGGCAGCATGAAAGCAGTGGTAGGATTGGATAGAGTGCCCAGCCAGGGCGCTCCGTGGCAGAGTAGGAGGCTCTGCCTGCTCTCTCCAATCCGGCAACGCAGTACCGGGTTGGAGAGAGCCTTGTGCGAATGTGTGTTTGGCTGGCCAGCCGACTAATCACACATGCTCGCCACAGCCCGTGGCCCGTCCCTTTTTTGATAAAACCATAATAAACATTGTTTATTATGGTTTTATCATCAAAGTTTAGCAGCTGCTGCTGCTGCCGGTGGGACGACGTTCCTCCACCATAGCGGAGGAGCCACCCTTGCTAGTGGATTTGCCCTAGAGTCTGTGCTAAGGTCTTCTGACTCATGGTCAGCCTCCCCTGACTTTCTGAAAGGTCATAGTAGCAAGCCTTTTAGCCTGCTACAGTGATTATGCTATCTATCTCTGATTGTACAACTAAACAGAAACAGGAGCCGGAATGAGGGAGATGAATAGTGATGAAGAATACTCTGTTTTGGGAAACAAAGGAAGGGAAGAGTTTACCTTAACAGACTTATTTCATGCACAAGCCACACACACGTTTACGAATTACATCAAAACTATATGAGGTCGCATTGATTATTTTAAATATTATGTTGAATCTATAACCAGGCTGGATTTGTTAATAAATAAACATGAAATCACAGTTTCCAATTGGCTTTGGGAAATAAAACAACAGAAAAATAATTGCCTCGTTGTAGCGTTGTTTGATGAACCTACGAAGTACAGTTTTTGGTAAACAAACTTTCCAAAGTGTAAAACAAGTGCTTAAATCTTAGCTTTGAAAGAGGAGGCAGAGGAGGCTGTCATCCACCCGGAAAATAAATCCTGTTTAGAAACTGTCTACTCGAAAAACAGCAAGAAACATGACTTTGAACCCCACCCCCCCTTCTGTCTGCATGCTGTTAGAAATGTATTTGCTGTTGTACGAGAGCTTGAAAGTAACCGACTTCATGCCTGTCTTTCCTTTCTCTTTTTTCATAGCAGGAGAAGCTCGGTGATATCTGTTTCTCTCTACGCTACGTTCCCACAGCCGGCAAGCTCACAGTAGTCATCCTGGAGGCAAAGAACCTGAAGAAGATGGATGTTGGCGGATTATCGGGTGAGTGGGAGGAAATGTAATTCTGAAAATCTAATTGGAGGATGACACCCATGTACAATTTAGATACCTTGTGAGTGTATGTACTTTACAGAATCCACCTGATACTCCTGTGACGTATCTATCTAGCTATCTATCTATCTATTTATCTATCTATATACACCATAATTCTATTGATGATGGCAATCAAAAATAAAAAATATGTAACACACCTATCATTGATTCCATTTCGCCTCAAAAATGTCAATCGATTGCCCAGTTTTCAAAATGCAACCTTCCACTTCATGTCTTCATCTTCTCTGGATTTACAACATGATTGGCTCAGTAAAAGTTTCATGAATGAGTTGGAAGAGGGTTTAATGAACTTTGATGTATACAGTTCTTAGACATATATCCCGGTGCTCACCTCACCATGTGATGATTCACTCTGACTCAACAACAGCCCAGAATGGAACAATGGAAATGTCAGAGGGTTTTCTGTGTTGTGCTTGAGAAATAGGCTTGTTTATGGCTGGCATTCAATTGTGATAGCATAGGCATATATACTTTCAAAATCATGAAGGCTTTAATGCATCGTTCTTCGGAGTTCTATGGAATAAATGTATCTTGAAACATGGTAAAAATTGCTTCTTTTCTGCTGCAGAAGCGTTGCTATTTCAGAATCATTAACTCTGAATGTTAAAACCCATCCGGGTTGGCTGAAGGAGTTTTACCTGTTGGGTGAAATGATACTTTGCTAACCACCTCACAGATAAGCAACTTCGTAGATAAACACAACTTCTTTGGGAGTTGGGATGTGAGGAGGCTGTATTATAGCTGAATCTTAGTTTGGGAGAGAACATCGTCTACAGTACAGCCTGCATATAGTCTGGCCAAAAGACTTAATTGAGATGACTGTCCTCTGGTTTAGTTGAACATAGACTTCTGAGGCAGACTTTGACTTGAATAGGTAGCCTTTTTAATCCACGTATGTTTATTTGATTTACTCATCCTGGTTTGGTGCACAAAGTTGCCTCTTTCAGACTTTGAAGATAGCTCAATGAGCTGAATGTGTCCCACTGAAGCACGCAGTGAACTGTGGCTCAAAATCTTGAATCTGGGCAAGGCTGTCTCAACTTGCCATTCTTCTGAGGTTTGTAAATTGAGTTCCACAGCATTAGGTATTTAAACACTTTTAGGGTGCTTAGAAATGGTAGAAAGATAACAAGAAGTTATATTTAATAATATAGGTATTAATATAAGTATTCAAATATAGCCTGCTATGCACTTTTTGGTTCTGGATCTCTTTAGCAAGCGAACTCTTCAAACAGAGTTTATATTAGAAGTCTGGGGCATAGCCCACTAAGGGTTTATAAAATTCCTGACCAATCAAAAAATATCTACATTTAGCAGGTTGGGTTCTGTCCCAATTCTGCGTGGTTTATCTCATATTACCTATTCTGAATGTACTAAACCTTCAAACTATTCAATTAATGCTGTTGTCAAATCTGAATAGTGCTACTGGAAGCTCTAAAAGTAGAAAGATTTACAAGTCTTGGGGCTTCTTTGCAGGTATATGATTCTTGCACAAAAGGGACAGCCCTTGTATATTAAATGGGTACAGTGGTGAAACAAAGGCCCCTGCAGCCCCTGTGGTGTGGGGGCCTGAGCTCCCGGGGGTCCCCCTCAGCACAGTACCTTGGCATGAGAGCTCCTTTGTGAGTTTGAAGGGTGGAGCCTTCCATGTAATTTTCAGCGAGGCCCCCTAAAGTTTCATTATGCCACTGAGCAGGTATTTATATGTGGTTTTAAATCATACCACCAAAACTCTTGTAGCAGAGTGCTTTTCATAGATACTGGTGAACAATGATTTCCCGAAAAAATATATGTATAATAAATACAAACAGAAGCAAGGAGTAGGAAATGTTATTATTTCAAAAATGTGACCCAACAACATAATATCCATATGTACATTAGCAGTGAACAATTGTGGAAGAGAAATATTCATAGCAGAAATTACTACAAGGATAGGTGGCTGAATATAGGCATTAGCAAACACACCAGCAGACATTTAGACAATTAAAGTTGGCAATGCCATTAAACAGCATTTCAGCTCTTTTTGCTCTTCAGTGGTGGCAGTTGGTTAGATTACAAGGGGGATAGGGTTCCATACAGTTTTCAAAAGTTTCCATATTTTGAAAACAATCACAAGAGCACACTCTTAATCGGCCTGGACCGCAGGTGAAGGAACATAGAGATTCTCAGGGAGTCAGGCAGAGGCCAACAGCAAATTCCAGTCCAGGTCCGGTTGCCACTGGTCAGCTGGGCACTTCAGTGAAAAGCTCTCTTACAGCTTGTACCCATACAAGATGTCAGCCATCTAAGCCCTGGATGCCGCTTCCTCATCCTGGGCACATGAGGAAGTAGGTCCAGTCTTTCGGGGCTCTTTCTGGTCAGAGACAGCAATTTAGTCCTCTTTTGATCTTACAGTGGTCCTGAAAGTGTTATAAGAATTGGGTGGAACTAAGTAAGAAGATGGTGATTTTCTACAGTGAACATATATCCATTAATTGACGTCAGTAAGAAGTGATGCTTAAAATATGATGATTGTGGTTTTAGTTTTGTTCATTCGATATTATGTTTATGTTGGCAATTACGTATATGTATTGGTAAGTCTATTTTACAAATTTGTGAGATTCACAGTAACAAATTGCAGTTGTTTCGACTCCTGACCTCTCAATATTTAGGAGGAGAATTGTAGTTAGTACCATTGATAAGCCTAAATACATGCAAAACCCAGATAGTTCTATAACTTTTACATACCACTTACTGTGAGCATTGTACATTCCAGAATTGCTGTGAGAGTGTTCAATGTGCAGGGCCTGAAAGGCTGCTAATGCCCTAATCTCCTCAGTTTGAGGAGCAGTGCATCACTTCCTCCCACTTTTTTGATTATCTGCCTCTCTACTGCAAAAAGACATCTCGGAAACTGGGAAGTCTTCAGAGCTAGTTCTCGTGTATATGAATAGAAGCTTCACTCTTTTTTCTCTTATAACAGTATCATGAAAAGCATTTCTAATTATAGTGAAAATTCCTAATATCTAATTTACAATAGTTATATTAATATAGTAGTGTACCATTTCCCATTTCTTATACACTCAGGTTGTGTAGGACCCTCAGGTTCACATCAGGACCTCTGTCATCACTGCCTGCTCCTTAACTCCTGGGCCATGCCAAGACCATTGCGTAATAATCGTGGACCATAAGTCCTGTAGGGCTTTCATCCCCCTTAACATTGACTTCTAAAGTTTATGAAATGTAAGCGTATTTACCCCAGTCCTATCATATACTGTTTTGTTGGTATCCTTAGCACGAACAGTATCTCACAAAACAATACTTAACCAACAACGAACTATGGGCGTTACACGATAGTCACTCTTGCGACATTTAGGCCCGAATTAAAGAAAAGTGGCACTGCGCCCCTTAACGCCCCCATACTGCCACCGTGTTTGCGCCACGTTTAATATACATGAACCATGGCACAGGGTAAGGGCAATAGCATCGACATTTTTGACGCTACTGATGTACTGCGCAGCATTAGCGCCAACATTTTGGCGCTAATCCTGCAGAGTACATAGGGGTCCTTTGAAAACAATGGTATGCCCCCTATTAGCGCCTGCTCTGTGCAGGTGTTAAAAATAGCCACTTAAAATTGTGCAGTGGAATCTCCTAGATTCCACTGTGCCGTTTTTGCAGTCCTCCTACAGGGGGAACGCCCCCCTGGTTTATATTATGCCTGGCGCAGGCATAATGCAGCACAAGGGGTTACAAAGTGGCGCAATGCATGCATTGTGCCACTTTGTAAATATGGCACAGCAAATTTGGCCTCGCTGGGCCACATAAGCATCTTAAAAAACTACGCTAATGTGGCACAAGGAGGCGCTAGGCCCTCTTAAAACTGTGCCTTAGAGTGTTGTTATGTTAGACTATTTAGCACCAAGAAACTAGCAGATGAATAGACGTTAAGATTAACTGTTGAGAAATAAACAAATCCATAGTAACTTAGAGCTGTGTTGTCGTCCGTTTTTCTGACAGCGCATGTGACTAGGGGCAGTAAGAGATGCTTACTTCATTTCTTATCCCCCTCAATTTTTCAGACATTGCTACACACTTTAGGAGTTACTCCGCTTACATCGACTGAATATACAAAATGTCAGGATTGCAAAGGAGAACGCACTGCTCTCGCAAGCCTTAGAGCGAGCGTTTACTGAGCGCATTGGAAAGAAAACCTCAATTGCCATTTCAGCAGCAAAGCCTGTCAAGCCGGAAGCCATTTCCGAATCTGCATGACGCTCCCTGTGCAATAATTACCCGTCACCCAAGGCTGGTGTGAAGAGCCTTGTGCAGCTCGGCGTTTGACCATGCCCTGGAACTACTCATTAGTTCACGGTTGCCATTTGCTATGTTCAGGAGAAGGGGAAACTATTTCCGCAGTCAGGGCAAAGTAATAATGTGATTTCTATTTGGCCGCGTACAGATTGTACCTTAACAGCAAAGACCTTATGAGCATTCTCTGTTGTCACCTGTGCCCACACACAGCACGCATCTTTACTGAAGGTGCGAACATTTGCATATAATTGCACATACAAGATAAGGCGATGTTTGTATTGGCCGAAGATGATGTGGCAAATAAAATGTACCCCTAGGCAGTTAGCAATAGATGATTGAAACGTATGCTAAAATAAATAATAAAACACAGGCAGGGTATTATAACTGCCCCTTTAATGACGTTTGAAAATTAAATTGATTCTGAATGTTGTTTCCCTTTTTGTCAGTAGTTAGAGACAAATCTTTTAGGTAATGCAAGGAGGTATATGACTGCCACAGAGGACTGTTATTCCATTACCCAGAGTCACGCCCTCTTACAAATGGTCCTCAACACCTACTATGTTCAACAATAAAATCTGCACCCTCAGATACATTTCGCAGGTCAAACTACCCGATATTTTTAAGGGGAAAAATGTCCAGTAAATAACATAACCCGTGGTGTCATAGTTTAACTGATGCAATAAGTATTGTACCTAACACTTTGCCACTCATAATGAGGCATTTGTGTTTTTTTCTAATAATGATACCTGTTTTTATGTATATCAGTCTTGTTTCACGTTAATATAGCAAAACCCAGGCTTTACGTGCCTGTAGTTATTTACCCTTAAAAATACTTCCTCATCTTGAAGATTAGTACTGTTGACTTTTTCGATGTCTCTAGCAGGGGCAACTCCTCCATTAGGGCAGAGGAGCGTCACCCCCCTGCCAGCAGCAGGAGCTGCAAACCTTTAAAAGGAAAACTATTATAAACTTCGTTTATTATCCTTTTATTTTTAAAGGGGGTGGGGTCATGGGGGTGACAAGCAGTGATGGGAGTCCACAGGGCACTCCCCTCAGTGCGCAGGTATGTTTGCCTCGCCATCTCTGGTCCGGTCGGTCAAACACACATGCGCACATGGGTTCTCTCCAACCTGGCACTGTGTTGCTGAGTTGGAGAGAGCCGTCCCAGGCTCCCAGTCTGCATTGAAGAGCCCAGTCAGGGCCCTCCAGCCAATCATAACACTGCTTTGAGCAGCGGCATGATTAGTCACAGGGCAGGCTGGGATCCTGCAGTGTAGTGAAGAGTGGCAGAGAGCGGCGGCGATGTTCAGGTAAGTTTTTTTACATTATATTTTATTTTTGTTTTATCCCCTGCCACTTTTCCAAGTTGCCTGCCGTGACTGGTCACTAGTTGGATAAATCAAGACATTTCTTCAATAACAGATCTCCACTGGAGGAATGTGGCCCCTATTTTGCTTTACTCAAACCACCCTTTATTGCAGTCTGCTTGAAAAGACTCTTACAACCATGTAAATCTCGCCCAGCACAGCATACTAGACTTTAGACATCTTCATTGTTTCCTATGAAAGTTGTTGTTTTTTTCTTTAAAAAATTCGTCCCTCGCGATCGACTTTATGCATTTTGGTCATTATTGTGTAATTTTTATCATTATATTGTATTCTTGCAGACTAAATAGCTCTGCAATTTTTATGTTCCATTTTTCAATTTTAATGTTGTTTGGTGCTGCGGTTTCACTTTTCTTTGAGAGATGTCTGTGTGAGGCACGGATACCAGGTATAAGGCCAGGATTCCTCAATTAAACTTCTTTTTCATTACTTTCTAGTCACTAGATTGTTTATCTTTGTCTGAGCTCATCATTGCTCTGTCCCCTAGTTAACAATTCAATTTCCAACACAGGTACATTGACATTTCTTGTGGTTATTCCTCTAAACAAACCCTTCCTTTACTGTTCATGTTTAAATTCACATTTCAACTAACCTCAGTACAGTTGCACCCACTATGTGCTAACAATGGGTAGCTTGCTGCATCCTCACTTAAATCGGATCTTCTAAGACACCGAGGGCCAAATTTACTACCATTCCACACAATGCAACACAGTAAGGGAAGCTGCTGTGCTGCGTTGCTTCAAAAGAAGAGACGAGTTGTGTTTTCTTGTAGCACTGGCACACTTCTTTCTGCCTATCACTGACACAGGTACCCTTGCACCACAATGCAAGGGTTCCTACATTGTGGTTAGAATAGTTTTTGTGCAGAAAGGGATAACTTCCTGCACAACATCTATGCTTAGGAGTGTATTCTGCTTTGTATGTGTTCTTTTTAATGCAGCACAGATGCAAAGAGCAAATAATGAGGAGAAATAAATATATGTTGCCTTGTTATGCCAGCCACAGGTAGGCTCACCATTTGGTGCGAACCCAGATTGACAGACTTTAGTAAATCTGGGTCTATGTCTAAATCCTTGAATGGATGCACAGGATCCCCCATGCTCCACCCATGGAATAACTCAGCGACGCAAGGTAATGCAAAGCAGATGACATGCGTTGTGTTACTTTTGTATTTTTTTACTAAACTATGCAAAGCCATGAAAATTGGGCTTTGTGTGGGCCACTAAATCCCAACATACATTTTTCATCAGGCTGCTTCAAAAAAAGCGACGCAACCCCAACGAAAATTGTTAGTAAATCTGGGCCTCAATATCTCTTTCTCTCTCCCTATCCCTCTTCTCCTCTTTCCATCGTTCTTTGACAATTATTATCCCTGCTGTCACCTTTGAACAAGAATTGCACATCCTAATGTATGGACATGTAGGGACAGCTGATGTGGTAGAACTATCCTGGACCCTATGTTGATGCTGTCCACTTTGCTCTATAATAGGAGTAAAATGTTGCAGCAGCACAATGTCTTAAGAAGAGAAGTATTCCCCGCTTGCCTATTGGTTTATTGCCAGAAGAAGCTGCACAGTGACAGAGCATATTCCCATTCCCTAGCTCACCTGTAAATACGAAATGTAGAACATGAATCAGAATGGGGAGACAGCATTTTAAAATCTTTCAGACGACCTGTAATTTCCACTTACTTGGCAGCTGTACATTTGGGAGATGAAGAGGGAGGCTGCAGATTCTACCAGATGAGCTGAAGGCCTCTCTATCAAAGGGTGTACTCTTCTAGGTAGTGAATCTCATGTATTTTGCATGGGTGTCATGCCTCACAGGTATTTTCAACGGAGCTTTTATTTTCTGAAGCACAAAAATTATGGTGTATTACTGATAGGCAATTGCATTCCAAAGTGACTTTAATTCGCACATTTCCTATAAATCAGATGTTTATTGGAAGGCGTAATCAGTGAAACTGATAGCATGCTCACTGAGTCAGTCAGCATGACGAGTTTCAATGGGACATCATTCTGATGGCAAGATTTAGTGTACACAGTAAACTTGATTCAATTCGACACCAGTATAGTTTCTTTGATGATTATATGTCTCTTGCACAGTAACGTCAATGGGCAGTATCTTCTAAGTGCATGCTCACGCCACAGGGCATCCTTACAGTGAAAATCCAGGAATGCCCTCAATAAGTGGCACAGCAATTCTGATGGAAACATTGTATATCAGAGTAATTCAAATAAAACACTGGCTCTTTAGACAATGTCTTTGTATAGTGGCACAGTAACTAAGAAAAGCACTTTGCAGAGCACAAAAACTCCTATGTTTGGCTTATCTCACGTTATACTAAATGTTATGATGGACTTATCACCCAGCAAAATACTGTTATTGGGCATCTTCTCTTAAGCTCTGTTTATCTGCTTCTACAGTTTTCAGTAATCTGCAAAGGAATGAATTCCAAAAAAACGACATACATGTGCAGGCACCCATCAAATTTGCATAATAAGACCGGAAGTAATAAACAAACAGATATGATTATCAGTGACTCAAAGTTGGACATGCATACAGTCATTCGAATGGGAAAGCCTTACAATTGCACAGAGTAACAAAGATCAGAAACAGGCTATTGTTAAACATGCACTGTTAATCGGAATAACACCTATAATCAGTGATTGTCATTCTTCAATATAGTTTTCTAACAAAACAAACAAATTCCACCATAACTCACCTGATGCTCTATGGCTCAATTACGACATTCCCACAAGGAATCCGAGGTGTTTCATAATATTGTGCACAAAAACATATTACACATGTATCAGAAGACTGTTTGACTACTACATAGGCGGCTGTGCAATAGCAGTACCTAACTAGCGGTCGGGGCTTCATGCAATGCTGAATCCTAATCTAAATCCTCCTCAGGAAGAAGTCTCTGCTCTGACTGTGTTTAATAGTGCTTGTAACTCTCTATCAAGAGACGAGCAACATATTACTATGCCCTGACCGGTTGGGTGGATTCCATGTTTGAGAATTGAGCAATTGGCAAATAATATCAAACAGTCCACTCAAGTAAAATACTGCTGCATGTGGATTAGAAAGACATTTCTTCTAAAGACCTATTTAAATGTATTGTCTCTCTGACAGTGGGCATTTATTCAGTCTTACCAATCAAATGTTTTGTCTACCTTCCCTTGCAATTGGTTCAAGTGCTCACCCTTCAAAAGCATGACTGTGTTATGTCTTATTAAGGTTTACCCATTTATATTGTTTTCATGGTTTGGGTGGTTGGTCGGTCAACATATCTAGCCTAGAGTCAATATGCTACCCTTTTCATGTGGTGCATACACCTCAGTGATCCCATGAGCATATATATATATATATATATATATATATATATATCAGGGGCAGGGGCAACTCCACATTAACTCATCTAAAACAGGCTTGGATTTTGACATTTGTTGCGTTGCCACACTAACACTAAAATAGTAAAATCAAGAGATATAGTGCCTTTGTGAATTCTCTCTCCCTGATTCGCATTTCCAAGGTTCCTCAGGACTTAGACGGATAGCCCTGTTGTAGTTTACATAGCATACACCTCAATAAGAACCATTATTGATTCCAGATTGACATGCAGTACTTGTTTGCAACACCTCACCAGTCTTGGTTAGCATGTGTTGCTATCAAATGAAATTGGTGGTTCTTTGCTTTGCGTATGATACATATTTTGATATTTATTTGTAATACTGTACCTATTGTCAATATATTTTATATTTTCTGATTGCATAAGAGCTGTTTTCATCGTAAATGTCATTGAACAGGTGATCTGTTTTTTTAATCATCTATAACTGTACTTTCACTGATGAAAAATACTTGCATGAGTGAAGGTAACTAGCTAGCCTTTATAAGGATTGCATTTTCCTGCCTTCGGGATTTTGCTTTTAGATTATATTATAGCAGAGTGTCAGATGAACTGGTGAATTTTGATCTAGCGTTTTCTGTTTAACCATTAATCTCATACCGTTGGTATTTTACCATACAGCAGCCAACAGGTGATCATATATGATGGATTGGATGGTCAAACCTCTAGTATGACTCATTCTGCAATGTGCCTGATTAGGCAGATGTAAGGTTGCAAAGTATTAACTCTAGTTATGTTTCTGGGGTGCATATCTTCATGTGTCTTCCTTTGCTTGGCATCTTGTATTCAGTTCTTCTTTTCCTAGCGTGCCATAGTATCTTGTTTCCTATCCCTTATGCTCTTGGATCAGCGTATAACTGAACCTCTGTCCCATTGTCCTTGTTTTTTAAGTTGCTAAGTCTCCCTGTGCCTTCATCTGTTCCTTCATCTGTGACCGCTTTCTGCATAATGATGGGGATGCTCTCTGTCAGAAATTTTAACATGACTACTGCATCCCAGTTCTGGAGCCTCCCCATTGTCATTATCAGTTTTAGCTGACCATGGGACATTTAACGTTGGTTTCCTAGACTGATGTTCTAGAAAGTTTTGTTAAATGTGAGACTTTTGTGATTGTATATGTCTGCCTTAACTAAAGTCATTTTTTACTTTATTTGATACATAGTATTCTTCGAATAGGTACAATCATGCCGGTATTGCTCATCTCGCGTGAAATAAACTGAAATAAAACACCACACAAGTAAACATTCGCAGTAGGGTTTTCACATTGCAGAAGCTTGCTTTTAGTGCCAACGATTCACCTTGTGGGCCAAGAGAATGAAACTTTCATTTATTAGAAATCCACCTCCCCCCTACCCCGTCCAAGGCACTTTACTTGGGTGGTTACAGCACATTTATAAACAAACTAAGAGGGACATTTTACTGCCATCTGATGAATGCCATTCTTTTTATGACATTTTAATTACATTTAAAAGCACACGCGAATCAGCAGTTGATAAACATATGGTAGGTACTAAGACAAACAATAGTCTTAAAGCCCTTAACGTCCTTTGCAGCTGTTTAGAGAAGAAACTCCCATTTTATCCATTCAGTGTTTAAGATGTGCTGATGCTTCGGGGGATAATTTAAAAATGTCAGTGTATGAATGTAGATGAGTTTACCTATTATGACATTTGGTATTTATCTTCCTTTTGTTCTTCATCGGCGGCTCCTCGTATGAATAAAAATATGATTCTTCATTTCTTGTAATATTAACTCCATCCTCCGCCCCGCGCATCCCTCGTCTCTCGAGTTCCTTCAGATCAATGGATTCTGATGATATTAACAGGGACGTGAGGGTTTAAATTAGGTGAAAGAACAAAACTCGGCCGAAAGTCAATGGCCGAAGACCTTTCATCATTTTGAGTTTTTTGCAGTAAAATAATGAGGCGAGGGAACAAAAGCAAGCTATGATTGCAGAGCTTGTATTGAGTCTAAATATTTTATTCAAAGCCCTTCCTGAGGCATTATCGCTTCATAAAAGCTAATTATTTCAGGAAATCTTCTCCTACCCTTTATGGGCCCTGCCCATGTTTAGAAGATATTCAGACTAACAAGCTGCTGAGTCATATACAGAACATATTAACAAAATTGAAAGGAACCAACTCCTTTAAGGTTATTTAGCTTTATGATACAAGCGAAAGCATCATGTTTGCTCCATTTCTTCTCTGCCATTTTCTGAGTTCCTAAACTTACACAGCATATCTTTGCTTTAAAAGTAATTACAATATAGAGCAGTTGCAAACAAAACCTACTGCATAAAATGTTTTAAACATATTAATCACAATAAAAAAAGACAAGAGGAAGTATTTCAATTAATATCATATAGATAGGTGAATTTCTGGCCATGCAAACGAAGCATTTCACAATTATAACAAAATGAACAAATTGAATTAGACAATGAGAATTACATTTTCTATACCATTTTACTATTTTTAAATTTTTTTAAAAAATCTACAAAATACTAATATCACCTCCCTAAAATATTGGACACTAAAATAATATGTATGTTGGTGTCTCTGCAGGGCATTATATTATAATAAGTTATTTAGGGATTGCTTTATCAACCTCTTAAAAAGGGGTTCTGGAATAAGCCTTGCTATTTATCTCATTAGATACCTGTAGTTTGAGAACTGTGAACTTTGACCAAATACTGTTGTTGTCTGTTGTAAACCTCTGTTGCCTAATACTAGTAATTCAAAAGCATTCTCTACACTTAATTTATTTTCGCTATGTTATAAAGTGTCAAAATATTATTCTGATAATGCAACACCTTTAGCATAATAAAGCACAATTTCCAATATTGGAGGCTTCTCAAATAAATTTGACAAGGGGCATTACATGTATATTAAATTAATAAGTTAAAAGTAGACCATAAGCAATAAGGCTATATTCTATTTTGGGCACACAAAATTGATAAACAATTAAACTTGTGCTTGACAAGACATGCATTTGTATACCTCAAGTTCTCTTCTTCTTGCACTAAGTAGGGTCATCTTTAGCTACTGGTTGTAAAAGCCATTGTAAATGATGAGTTTTACTAGTAGCATTATTGTCATGCTTTGCCAAGTCTGTCAGGCAGCAAAGATGAAACCCGATGTGAGACTACCTGAAATACTTGGGATCATGCTGAAGGTTTCTACATTACATGCTGCCCTTTAAATCTATTAATCATTCAGTTGGTGTAAGAATCCAAAGAACAGAACTACCTATGTATTTCAACTGCAGTTTCTACATGTTGAGATCTAGATGTTCGCTGAGCATTTTATTATTTATATTGACCTGATCTCCTGTGTCTGACCTAGCTGTCCCCAACCCAATGGTGTGTTAATGGATTAAGCATGTATTTTTTGTACTTTGCAAGTCTCTTTATTTTCAGTCAATCAAATCACTTTTTCGGGTTACTCAATTTTAAGAAAAAGGCATTATTGAAATAACAGTACCATATTAACAGGTTAATTACAAAATATAAAATTATAGTCATTGCTTACCTTTGCTATTATCATTTGTTACAAACTTTCCCAAAACATCCAGTGTCCCTTTTCCACAAGAATACTTCTGTACATTTGCACAATATTCAACAACTTGGCAAAGCTCAGTATAATCACCTTTCATGCAATTTATGAGAGCTTTCAATACAGAGCACTGATTTACTGCTAAAAAAGCAGGAATGCAGGAAGTATGATATGCATATATCAATACAGACACAAGTAGATATATTCCAGTTTCTAAGGTGCATGCATTTAAAACAGGAAATCTAAGATAAAATCCCAGGTGCCTCCCAAATGACTAAACAGTATGATCCTGGGCAACACGTTACCTTTCTGTACAGCAATTTCCTTAGATAAGTTACCACTAGACTTGATTCAGTTGATAAAATGTTCACTACATTTAAAAACATCACACATATATATGGTTCAATGAACTATGATGTTCTGACGTATAAAGCAAGAACATTTATTCAGAAATGAGTTTTTTTATTAGATTTTTGTCAACAGAATAAAATAAACAGTATAAATAATCTACTCTACCTCCTTATCAGCTCATTGTAGGCTTAATACAAGTA
This sequence comes from Pleurodeles waltl, assembly GCF_031143425.1. Taxonomy (NCBI): domain Eukaryota; kingdom Metazoa; phylum Chordata; class Amphibia; order Caudata; family Salamandridae; genus Pleurodeles; species Pleurodeles waltl. Next base: position 486,527,295 of record NC_090442.1, on the reverse strand, counting down.
AAACGTGGCACATGGGTTTGAAGTGAGAACACAGTAACAGCGGATGTGCAAAAAATGAACATTGTTCTTGGCCCCCAAATAATGTATTACAGCTCTATTGGTACGGCAAAGGAACGTTTCCATATCTTGTCAATATTCAGAAACTATGTATCCTTCCTTCCTTCCATAAACCAGGGTATCAAAATACCTTGTAGGCAAACTTTCCTTAGGTAAACTATAAAAACAGGAGAGTGACAAATTCTCATAGCCAAAGTTACATTTGTGTTAAACCTTTACTGTACTGATAATATATTATATTGTGGGTGTGTTCCTCTGCATTGTAGAAGTTATACCCACTTGTTTAATTGCATCAGCAGTTTCAACCTTAAAAATTAAGCAGGCAATCAAAACCAAAGATCATTGATCATCCGAAAAATCTATAGTTTTCATCTTTGTAACCCTGATAATCAATGTTTCTTGATGTTAAACTCAATGTTAAAATAATATTTAAATAATGTACTCATTCAGTAGCTTTCACTGTTTTAAAGAAATTTGGGATTTGGGAAATGTGAGCTGTATCATCAGCATACACAAAAGGACTGGAAGCCCTGTTTCCTCACATCGGGTAGTGAGTAATAACATTTATCTGAACAGAGAGGACTCTTACAAAAACCCTGCAGCTACTATACTGTAATGCACAAACCTGCTGTAACCCTTTATTCACGAGAAACTTTGAGAGCAACATATTTGGACCTCACAGAAGCTGACGATGGATCAGACTAGAGGAGAGCAAAGCATTCAAGCAGCCCTTAAAAGTCCTCTGGGATAGGTAGTTTTTTTTAGATATTTCCCATAGAAACATAAGGAAATGGAAATGTGGATAGAAACAGTTATTAAACAGAATGTATCACTTGGTAATGAGGGAAGCAGCATTGTCTGAACTGGACGTATAAAGCCAATACAATTCTGTTTCACTCAAGAAACTGAACAACACCTGCTGCAAATAATTTACTACTGCTTTTCATGAATGAGAGAAGATTCAGCTAATTCAAATACCTTTTATGCAAAAAGGGTTCAACATAAATCTTAACCAACCTCTTGGATTTGCCTAATTAAAAAAAAATCACTTTACAATTTATTTGATAAAATATATACCATATTTCCAGGAATGAGATCACATCTTAAAATCAAGCACATCTCCAATTAATACATCATAGGCCATAGAGACTGATTATAAATTATCTAAATATTTCGATAATTTTCTCTTTGGCATTTGAGTAACCGAACACACTAGTATCTATGCTTCTCTTGAATTGTTTTGTCTTTTCTTTTACATTTATTATTACTATACTCCAGCTGAAGCATATTTTATTTTCTTGCAACCATAGTTCTTTCCTAATAAGTGGTGGAATTCATTCCCTTTGACACCATTGATCTAAAAGAAGGAGATGCAATTATATCTAGCTTTCTTATTCTCTGTTAACTGCTACATGTTGTGTAATTGTACATAACATATATTGTTAGTTGACAATGACAACTTGTTCACACTAAATGGTAGCATTTGAGTGTAAATTAGACCTCTCACAATATACAATTCTATTATGAGATCCATAGTTTTTTTTTCTACTTTTCAGTGTCCCTGGACTAAATCCAAGATCACTTCATTCTGATCAACCAGCACTAGGACAGTGTGCACAGATCAATAATTTATCTCAACAATGTGCTAACGAGGCATAAATTATCTTATTAAAAATTATTCTTGTTCCATAGATTATTTCATTTTTTGGGTTCCACAGAGGAAAATCTGTTGTGAACAATGATTTATTTAATCTGTCTTTATGTTTCTAAATCCTCCCATGAATGGCAAATACTGCAAATTTACAGAGATTAAATATACAGTTATCAACTGCGCCAAAGGGAAATAACACCACTTAAGACAGATAAGTTAGATAATGAGAACATCTCTTAAACTCATGTCCATTGCTTAATCTTGATGAGAGGTGTATCATGAATAGCAGTGCTAATTATATCACACATCTGACAGAAATTAGTAAAATCATTTAAATTAAATAACAGATTAGAATTCATGGCATCCAAAAGTAGATCACAGTTCTCCTCTTAAACCTAGTTTCTGTGGTACTTAAACTTGGTTATTCTGGATCTTCAATATTTTTTATATCAAACAATGTACAAATTGTTTTGATTCTCTCAAATAAATAACCTTTTGATGGAGAGTACATTTTACTGATATCATATCTTGAATCTGAGGCCATTTAAAAATATCTTTATGGTAATAAAGGACTGATCAAAATGTTGACAGTTCAACAAATTTAACAGTATCTAAACAACAAATGGTGAATGTTTTAAAGATCATTTTGCTTTTGTGTCATAATAATAGTAGCCTTCTTGGACTAGTTAATCTAGCTTCCATGTTTCACGCAGCCTACATAATTTATATTGCAGTACATTACCATAAAATTAATAACTAGACAAATGTTTTTCTTTGTCTGCAATAATCCTTCTCAGTAGATACAGGGTGATGTTAATTAGCAAACACTGTAGCCCTGCATCGTATTTATTAACATCACTGAGAGCCAATTGATCATAACATCCTCTGAAGGATGAGTGAAGGGGAGCAACAGCACTTGTAATTACCAATGAATAATCACAGGAATCATAATCTCTTTTTTCTTTTAAGCTTTAAAGAGGCTAATAGATCATGGGACTGTTTAACCCCTTTGAAGTAAATGTGTGTGCTGTCAACTCATCTTATTGTTTCCACTTTCTGTATGGAATTCAGCATTAAGGTCAATCTTTGCAACTCAACGTTATCAAGACCAACAAATCTTGATTAAAGCTTTGCATATTCATTCCCAGTGGATACTCTCTTTTTTCACAACCACAGCCCACATTTAATATGACATAGTAATGAGCTTCTACCATGACATGACCACAATTCAGACTGGCCAAGGTATGTACAGTGATAATATCTAATTTAACCCTTAACAAACCAATATTTGTCCCACCATTAGCAAGTAATGAGATGATTTTGTCTTGCAAATTTATTACCACCCTTAACCAAAGGAAAAATCTCTGAACTCTTCTGGAATCCTCTTTACATTACATGTTGTTTTCAATATGTAAAAAAAGTTACAGTTTATGTATTAACTTCTTCGTTAGAAATGGCACCCAGCACTACAATACTTTTAATATCACTCAAATTAATTTATTCTTAAATTACCTTCCATGCTTTTATCCCCATCCTCTCCTGTGCCATCTTTCTGTATGATTTCATTTTTCTTATATTTACTCCAGTTTTTCACTTTCCACATCTTAGGGATGGAAGGGCACTACTTAATCCTTGAGTCAAATTTACTGCAGGATTTGTAATACCGTACCTTTTGGGTGGGTTGTGGTCCCACTTTGTTTTTTTCTTTTTCAAGGATGACCAGCTTTATGTTCTTCTTGTGACTCACTCTAGTAGACCTCCTATTGTGTTTGATACATTTATCACTAAATGAGTATTTGCCTGTAACAGTATGCTTCCTTAATTGTTCATTTCTGTGTTTAAGGTTTTTTTTTGTTTGTATAACCTCTCAAGCACTTCTGTGCATACATGTATATTCTCCACTGGCTTAAATCTGGACGAGACGTATCTAATCCCCAGCTATAATCCCCTTTCCTATAAACATACATTGCATAAAAAGCTAAATAAGTTGATAAAAGGACCACCATTATTGCACAACTTCATATCTGTATAGGTTAAATCAAGCTGGAAATAAAAAGTCAAGCTGGAAATAAAAAGAGTGCTAAATAGAAGTGTGATATCCCAGGTACAATTCTGAATTGTTTTAGAAAAGGTGGATAAAATATTCCCTTCATGTAGGTAGTAATGATGTCTGACAATGTATGTCTTTGGTTTCTTTCTGAGCAGCACAATGGAAGTGGATTTATGCTGCCATTTAAAATTGTTTTTACCCGAATAGAGGTGCACATGGGAGATTTTTCACTCACCAAAGTACAAGAAAATACCACTAAGGTCTCCTGCATTAAAATTCTAATTGCCATAGTTTTGTGTACTATTTAAGATGTAATACGTACTGTTACATGAAATGGAAAATATTTTCCTACTTCCTCAATCACTATTAATCAAAACACATTTAAACTTCACCTTTCATTGGCAGAGATGAAGTAAAGTAAAAAGGCATCCAAATTAAAAAATATATAAATATTCAAAGAATTATTGTAAAAAAATTTAACTCTAAATTATAAAAAATTAGATTGATGAAAAGTTATTAACAGTATATACAAAGTGACAGGGTGCCTAGCATTATTAAAACATGCATTAAATACAAACTGTGCCATATCAACGGAATACAATACTTCCAAGTGTTTAAGAGCCCTAGCATTTACAAAAACACTTCATTGCTGTATGGGACGTTTAGTTGATTAAATGCCTAGAATGAATGCACTTGTTACATGTGACATAAATTCATTAGGACCTTTAGAATATCAGAGAGGCAGTAGAAGGACATATCAGAGAAGCCACCATTCATTGTGATACTATTCATATCCAGATTTCTTTTTTAAGTATTCTTTCTATCTTTATGCACTGCCAAAAGAAATGATAATCGGGAAAATGAATTTAAAATATCTTTAATATGTGTATCTGTTATTCTTAACTCAACTTTGTGTGGAAGCTAAATTCAGGGGCTAGAAGTGCTATATAAAAGCAAAATGCTTCATTTTTGTTTAATGGCTTCAACGGTCACTGCTTACAGGACTTAGGGCCTCATTACGACCCTGTCGGTCATTAGACCGCCAGGGTCGCAGTGGCGGTTGGACCACCGCCAATGCCGCGGTCCGAGTGCCATATTACAACTGCTGTGATACCGCCAGCAATGCCAGATTGCGACTTCATGTCGGCCTAGCAGTGCTGGTTGCCCTAATCTGCCCTGGGGATTATGACTACATTCTCCCACAGCAATTTTATGGGGGTAAAGCCACCATGAAAAAGCTGTCAGAGGCGTGCTGCAGGGGGCCACAGGGAGGCGCCTGCACTGCACACGCACTTGGCATGGGCAGTGCAGGGCTCCCCCGGCCAGCCGTGTCAAAATGTTCACTGTCTGCTTTGCAGACAATGAACTTTGCGACTGGTGCTGATCCACCCTACGCACTACAGCATTGCCACTGGCTCTGTTACGAGCTGGAGACAATGTTGTAGGCCATTTCCAACTGGGCGAGTGTGAAATTTATAATTGGCCCGGCAGGGAGGCTGCCACACTTGTGGCAACCTACCCATCAGGACTTTGGCAGATGGGCTTTTCCGTCCAGCAAAGTCTTAATTAGTGTATTTTAAGTGCAAGGCAATCAGAAGAGAGAGATACGAAAGAGCCTTGATATTCAGCGTGTTCCTACTACTCACAGGCCCCACTCAGAATAAGGGCCTGCTTTAGAGTTTGACGGTAACTCCACCACAAACATAACAATTGTTTGTTTTCCTTTTTACAAGTGCCATAGGATATAATGCTTTGTAATAAGGTAGATGGGACATCAATCACATTTGTGACAAAGTACCCCATCTGCCAAACTCTAATTGAGGCCCTGCATGTATCAATGAATTATCTAATTTGGCAGGATGTGAAATGAGTGACACAGTCTGTGTCCTACGAGTGCCAACGAGCAAAATTATGTATTGGTATTGTGTCAAAACAGCTCACCTGTAACAATATTTTACAGGTGAGGAGTGGTGCAATTTTCTTATTACAGGTATGTTCTGACGTGAGAATGTGGACACAGTGATGAGGTTTCCAGTACAGGCTTTAACATCCCGTTCACTGGATGTCCCCACTTCAGGGCAAACTATGATAAAGTTTTCAAAGAGGATGCCTCCCAATTGAATCTCACTATAAAGTGGACACGGGTGAGCTTTTTAGCTGAGTGCTCAAGAAAGTGTGCAGATCCTAACAGAAATAAAGTGCAAATTTAATTTGGGCAGTCTCCCAGTTTTGAAGTTTTTATCTGTGTTTCTTTTTGTAGGTTTTAGCTCTCGAAAATAAAGTGTGGAAATTATTACTAGGCAGATTTTAGATATCCTTGCTTCAACCAAGATTTGCTGCACCCACATGAACTCCATTCCTGCCCCAATCGTCACTGTTTTCCGATATTACATTGAAACGTAAAGAGTGCAAGCATCACCAGTAACCCTTTTATTTGAAGAGGACAATGAAACTGAATTCCTGGATTATTCCTCACTGTTTGCCTGTTATATTGATGCATCACTCATGCACCATGTCCCAGCATGGCGGCCTTTGCTTCTTGGTATTTAGTGGGTGTAGGCAGGCAACTAATTCTGACAGCATCACTTTTTAAACTCACCTGTGCATCGACCTAGAATTTCTTTCTTTGTTTGTATAGTTGTAAAAAATGCTGCTTTGTATCGGATATGAACAGGTATTACTGATTCCTTTAACAAACACACAATGAAATGAAAGAAGATATTGTGGTACCAATAACTTAACATAGACCCTTTGTCCTTGGTTACTTTAAAATATAAGTATTTTAAGCAGTCTACAGTACCATTTCATCACAACTTACCTCAGATACTTAATTTTTAGGAAATAGTTAAACATTTAGTAACAGCTGCGTGTAAGTTTGATATTACCGTTTAAATGTAACATCATGTGCTGGTACCGGGAGAGAAGCATTAGACTTTTCATGCTTATCCTGCCCAGATAGTGTAATTGTAGTGCTTTATTCAGCCTGTCTGAGGGGTAGCAGTGTAATCAGACATCAACCCTGTTAGCACTGGGGGTTGACAAGCCCTGAAGCACCGTGTTCTCAGCAGCGCCATGTTGGTCAAGTAGCAAAAAAAATCCAACTATGCCTAAATTCATCTGAAAAATGTGAAATGCATAGAGATGTATTATTGATAACGTAATATAAATGGACATAAATGTCAAATATCCGTACAATGTTCACTTAGCCAAATGTCACTTCTGCATGCTTGAATGCATTTGCAAATGAGCACCAGAGAGAAAAATCAATTGAAGAGATAGTTATAATGTTACAGAATCATGGGCTAGAATGTTGATTTTAATGTGTTTTCAGGATGGGTGATTGACCTTTTTTAATGAATTAGCATTAATAACATCAGGAAAATACCTTACACCTTTATTTTTGTCATAATTATAGCGATGCAGCTGTTTCCTTCTGCCTTTCAGAACTGGCTTTTCCCACTTCACCATGTTACTTTCATAGGTGTAAGTAAAGCAATGGAGGTTCGCCTGTTATTTTGATCATGAGGACTTACACTTTAAGTACAGTTGATTATACTACCACGGTGGCTATTAGTACTAAGCGAAAACTGGTAACTACCACACCTACTTCTACTACTAATAATAATAACAATAATGATAATAAAAGTCAAAATAATAAACGTAGTGAGGTAATTCTTCTAATTCTGTCATTACTATCAGTATTACTACTACTTCTACTAAGGATGATGCTACTAATACAACTACCACAACTACTTCTACTACTTCTACCGCCATTAATTATGATAGTACTTGTATCCAAAATAACAGTAGCAATCAAAGTGATCATATTTGTAGTTTAAATAATGCAAATTCACACTTTCTTAATCTTCTCTGATATTTCATACAAATTTCAGACAGTGTTCAAAATTGTCCCAAAATATGTTGTATACGAATTACATCACTTCAGACAAGACAACTGACCAGCAATTGGGGATTCAAAAAGTAAAACCGAACACTGCAATTCATGAATATAGATGCCAGGCCGGTGCACTACTTTCTGTAAAAGGGGCTATCCTTTTTAAATAATAGGTTGTGATATTTTAAAATGGCTGCATTTTCTTCAGATGTCTCCTGATTGAACTTCGCTTAAAAGAGATCCTGCCTATTCTCACACAAATGGATGCCAAGGCACCCATTGCTTCAACAAGTTCCAATCCACATGAAAATGACTACTGCAAATCACTGCTTTATTGACAATGTAATAACAGGGGTATTTCAGTAGCATTGATGTGTGGTGGGAGGGATATTGCCCAGGCAAATGGGCTCATGGTGAACCCCCATCATGGTAATTATAATCATCGAACATCAGATTCTGACACCACTAGTTCAGTAATCAGTAGCAAAATATCAAATAAAAATCTATTCAAATATGTTTGTCCTTAGTGATAGCTTTGACTAATTATTTAGCCATTTGCATCATTTGACTGTAGTTGACCAGAGTTACGGTATGCCCAAGTGTCCCAGGCAATCCAGCAATAACTTTCTCTATGTGTGTTTATGCAGATAACTTTTTTCAGTAATGTAAAATAATTGAGGAGATATATACTTTTGACTTCATGACTTTTTTCACGACTGACATTTCTTTACTTCACAGTGGCTTCTGAAACAAAAATATTTTCAAGTAAAAAAAAACTAATTTGGTTAAAAAGCCACGTTAGACTTTTCATCCTTGGCGTGGTCTCGCTTAACTTTTTGCCTCTGTTTCCCAGGTTGTTGATGTGTGCTGGACTCTGTTTTTGCTGCTTTTGTTACTCTGGGCACTTTACCACTGCTAACCAGTGCTAAAGTGCAAGTGCTCCTATACAAAATGTGTATGTAATTGGTCCATCCATGATTGGTATATTTGATTTACTAGTAAGTCCCTAGTAAATTGCACTAGAGGGGCCCAGGGCCTGTAAATCAAATGCTACTAGTGGGACTGCAGCACTGGTTGTGCCACCCACCCAAGTAGCTCTGTACTCATGTCTCAGGCCTGCCACTGCAGTGTCTGTATGTGCAGGTTTAAACTGTAAATTTGACTTGGCAAGTGTACCCACTTGCGAGGCATAAACCTTCCCTTTTCTTACATGTAAGGCACCCCTAAGGTAGACCCTAGGTAGTCCCAAGGGCCGGGTGCAGTGTATTATTAAGGTAGGACATGTAGGGGGTCATTCTAAGTTTGGCGGGCGGCGGTCGCCGCCCGCCAAACTTACGCCGGCAAATGACCGCTCTGCGGTCAAAAGACCGCGGGGGCCATTCAGACTTTCCTGCTGGGCCGGCCGGCGCCCGCCAAGGGAGCGCCCGCCGGCCCAGCGGGAAAGGCCCTGCAACACCGAAGCCGGCTCCGAATGTTGCAGTTGCACCCGTCGCGATTTTCACTGTCTGCTATGCAGACAGTGAAAATCATGCTGGGGCTCTGTTAGGGGGCCCCTGCACTGCCCATGCCAGTGGCATGCCATGGGCAGTGCAGGGGCCCCCCACGACACCCGTTCCCGCCATCCTGTTTCTGGCGGTGAAAACCGCCAGAAACAGGCTGGCGGGAAGGGGGTCGGAATCCCCATGGAGGATTCTCCCAGCCGGGGCTAAACCGGCGGAAAACCGCCGGACACGGCTGGGCGACCGCGGCTTTACAGCCGCGGTCAGAATGCCAAATGAAGCACCGCCAGCCTGTTGGCGGTGCTTCCGACGACATCCGTTGGAATGAGGGCCGTAGTAATGTGTTTTATATGTCCTGACAGTGAACTATTGCTGAATTCGTTTTTCACTGTTGCAAGGCCTGTCCTCTCTCAGGTTAACATGGGGGCTAACTTTAAATATGATTAAAGTGTAGATTCCCTTTGGGAGCAAATAGACATATGGAGTTTGGGGTCTCTGAGCTCACAATTTAAAAATGCATCTTTTAGTAAAGTTGTTTTTAAGAATGTGTGTTTGAAAATGCCACTTTTAGAAAGTGATCAGTTTCTTCCTTAAACCATTTCTGTGACTCTGCCTGTTTGTGGATTCCCTGTCTGGGTCAGTTTGACAGTTGGGCTGGTTGCACCTCTGACTAGACAGTGACACAAAGGGAGCTGGGGTGTAGTCTGCGTTTCCTGATGAGCCATCTGTGCTAGGAGGGAGGGAAGGAGTGGTCACTCACACCTGAAAGGGCTGTGCCTGCCCTCACACAATGCAGTCTCCAATCCCCTGGTGTGTGGCTAGGGCCTGGCCTGGGCAAGGCAGGATTTCACAATCAAGAGAGACTTTCCTTTGAAGTAAGTCTACTTCAAAGGGCAAAATGGGTATAACAGACTTTAGAACACTTCTGGAAACCAAGAGGAACCTCTGCCTGGAGAAGATCTGGAGAGCTGAGGAAGAAGAGCTGCCCTGCCTGTGACTGTGCTTTGTGGAGCTATCCTGCAGTTGCTGCTTCTGCCTGGGCTAGAGGACAAAGACTTGACTTTGTGTTGCCTTCCTTCTTGTGAAGAACTCTCCAAGAGCTTGATTTAAAGCTTGCCTCCCGTTGTTTGAAGTCTCAGGGACAGCAAAGACTTCTCTCTGCCAGCACCTGGAGCCTATGGAAAGACTCCTACTCTGCCAAATGGTGCCTATCCAGTTCCTGGGGCCCTGAGAAGAGAAGCTGGCAGCCCAAGAGTGAGAAATCCTCGCACGGACTGCTGTGCAGGGAAAAGAGCGACACAACTCCGATCTGCGGCTGAAACATCAAAGCGCTGCCGGCTTCGCAGCTGAAAATCGATGCTTTCCTGCAATGCGACTGGAAGATCGATGCCCGTGGCTGGAGAAACGAGGCGCAACATCGCTGACATAGACCGGTGAGAGCGCAACCCACGCTGCTTGGTTTTCGGACGATTGTGCTGCTGAATTTCTGACGCAAACACCGCTGGGGGTGCAAAAACGATGCAAGGCCTGCCCTGATCCGAGAGTGCTGACCGGATCGACGCATCGCTCTCCTGCGGACAGAAGAAATGACGCACGCCGACACGAGTAAAGGAGAAACGACGCAAGGTCTCACTTGTGAGTGAAATCGACACATCGCAAGCCCGTTATGGCGCACACTCGCCCGTGCGGGGTTATTTTTGACACACCCAAGGTACATTTTCATGATAACAGTGTTAGCATTGTGTTTAAAACTACATGAAGACTCTTTTATGGTTTTTAATTGATAACTTGACTTGTGTATTGTGAATGTTTGTAATTTTGGTCTTGTTTTGTTTAGATAAATATTTTATATGTTTCTAAACCTGTGTTGTGTCATTTTGTTTTGTTTTCACTAAATTACTGTGTGTGTTGGCACAAATACTTTACACCTAGCACACTGACGTTAAGCCTACTGCTCGTGCCAAGCTGCCAGGGGGATGCGTGGGGGTTAGCTGAGGGTGATTCTCTTTTACACTGACTAGAGTGAGGGTCCTTGCTTGGACAGAGGGGAAACCTGACTGCCAACCAAAGTCCCCATTTCTAACAAGCCATAAAAGCACATGATAAAAAAAAAAATATGTAAACATAAATCTAAACCTTTCCAACCAATGAGAATACCATATCTAAAAACAGGTCTCATAAAATATGCATCCACATTGAAAGAAGAACCTGAAAATCAAATCATGCGAAAGGGACACATATCTATTTCTAGTCTTCATAGTACAATGTACAACCTTAGCCACAGCAACCCTCAAATATTATTTTAAGATTTCTGATGCAATTCCTGTGTATGTGATGATCCTGAACAAGACATATAAAAAATAAATTGTTTCCAGATTGCTAGCAACCATCTGGGTACAAAATGGGTATAAATATGAGGGTCCGTGTTATTCTGATCCTTAACCAAATAGTATTCTTTCTTTTGTTACCATATCCACTGTGCTTTGTTGTATCAGATCTTCTTACTAAGAACATTTATGCCATTGGTAGCCGATGGCCACAGACAGCAGCCAGATGTGGAGTTGTGGAGTGATGTGAAAATATTGTTTGGTTGCTAGCCAATTCATTCCAGGTGAAATGCTTTTTTTCAGTTGTTGGGTGATGCTTGCAAAAGGAATTCGTCTTTAGACTGTGGTCAATAGAATTGACTCTTTAACCATTCCTATAGGTTCTAGTGACTGCCAGGTGGAATTTCTTGTCGAATCACATCAATTTATATGAAATATTATGGATACACTGTTGGTTCATTAAAAGCGGGCTCTGTGGCAAATAAGGATTGTAAGAAATGCCATTTTCCCCAAATTGTATATATTATTATAGTCTGGAAAGTAATGTCTGGAACATTATGCAACATTTTGCAAAATGTACTTTGAGTTATCTTGAGTGAAAGATCCCTTACTTCAAAAAGTCACTTGAGAAACCGATAAGGGGACTAGTTATAAGGAAAGAGTCTCTTTCAAAACAATGTCTGCTTGAACCTGTCCCAGGTAAGTTATTTCCTGCACAAACCAGTCTGAAGCAAAGAATTGTGCAAATGTTCACACTATCTTAATTTATGACCTTTAATGTATGGACGATGTGTGTCTAAGCAAGTGTGAACTCTACAAGCAACTTGTGAAATCCAGATAAGAAAGAGTCATCGTCCACATACGAAATTATTATGCTGACCTCTGAAAGGCCTATAAAAACTTCTTGCAAAAGGTTGGCTTCAGAATTTCCTATAGGGGCACAGATTGTCAGAGAGTATTTTGCATGTCTTGCTGTAACACGCTAATGCATGAGAGTAAATGCTTGATGTTACTGGTTACTTGGAACTGGTTGGTCTTAACATATTTTTTTCTGTCATGACTTAGGTAGACATATGGGCCTTCCCCACATTACATGATGCCCAGTATTCTATTTACTAATTCCTGGATTTGACTGCCCCATCGCTCTGTTTTCAGTTTTTTGTTTTACAGCTCGATACCTTTTGATGTTTGTTGGACTTTTGGCCATACGCATGGTCATCCCTAGTCTTTTTGCCTCCTTCCTCCTGGTTTTCTGACCTCTCGCTGTTGGCTCTAGGACTCTGAGCACTTTATCACTGCTGACCAGTGCTAAAGTGCAGGTGCTCTCCCATCTGAAGTTGGTATGATTGGCTTATACCTAATTGGCATATTTAATTTACCTATAAGTCCCTTGTACAGTGGTATCTCTATACCCAGGGCCTGTAAATTAAATACTATTAGTGGGCCTGCAGCGCTGCTTGTGCCACCCACTGAAGTAGACTTTCAAACCTGTCTCAGGCCTGCTAGCGCAGGGCCTGTGTGCGCAGTTTTCTGCCACAGGGACCTGGCATCTAAATTTACTTGCCAGGCCCAGAACTCCCCTTTTACTACATGTAAGTCACCCCTAAAGTATGCCCTAGCTAGCCCCATGGGCAGGGTGCCATGTATGTAGAAAGGCAGGACATGTGCCATATTGCATGGCCTGTCCTGGTAGTGACAAACAGCCTAACTTGGTGTCTCACTGCTGTGAGTGCTGCCTTCTCATAGGATTGCATTAGAAATGCCCTGCCTTATGTGTAAGGGGTATTGTCTGATTTATGAGGGGTAGCGTAGGCGTGTTTGGTATGGTTGTGATGGTGATAATAAATACTGCTTACTGGTGTGGGTGTATTTTTTATTACTATCACAGAAATGCCACTTCTAGAAAGTGCGCATTTATCTGTGCTTATGACTCTGGTGTTTTTGCAGCTTGACTCCAATCCACGTCTGGGCAGAGTGACAGTTGGGGCTTTGTGCATACTTTTCAGACAGCCTGTACACAGGGAGGGTGGAGGTGTCACAGAGGTGCATCTGCATACTGAATAGTCTTCCTGGGCTGAGAGAAGGGAGAGGCGGGGCACACGTGCATTTGTAAAGACTGTGCCCTGGCCTCACACAATAGGGTTGTTAACCCCCCACTGATGTTTGGAGCCTGTGCTGAAAGGAGAGAGGGGGCACTCCCAGAACCAGTTGTAACTGGCTGGAACCTCCTCTCCCTACCACTGTAAAACACTGTAAAAACTGACTATAAGTACAGGGGAATTTTCCCCACAATTTGAACATTCTTGGAACTTGAAACTGGACACAGGACGCTGATGAATGGACTCACCAGGAAACCGCCATGGACTGCTGCTGCTGTGCTGACCTGTGACCTGCCTGGTCACTAGGAGGAACTGCCACCAACTGCACCCCTTGTGCTGGCCTGTAGCTGGACCCACCAGCCCTGTACCATCCCCTTGATTATTGTTCCCAGGGGCAGGGTGCTGTGGCCCCTGACCCCTGCAACTAACTTTTCTTTTGCGCAAAGAAATCACCGCCGCAGCCTGGGCTCTAGATGGTTCCTAGCGCTTTGAAGAGCGCTTTTCTGTTGGCAAAGGAAGAATCACCGCCGCAGCCCAGGCTGCTGATTTTACCTTAGCGCTGTGAAAAGCGCTGTATTCTGAGCCCCGGATCACCGCCGCAGCCGGGTTATTTGTTTTTGGTCCAAGCGCGAGGATCGCGCTCATTCTGTGCCCCCGGGGCACGAGAAGGACCACCTCAAAAGAATCCGGAGCAACCCTGCTCCTAGCGTGCTCCCGGGGGACGCGCGCTTTCCAGAGCGCCCCCGGGGCACCAACAGGCCCCACCTTGGGCCGCGTCGTCATCCGGACAGCGAGGGAGAGGAGGACGCCTCTCCCTCGCGTGCCGGAGTCCCGGAGGACTCCACTATTAAATTGGGCCGGGCGGCTGCCTCGCCGGAGGCTCGCCCTGGCCCCCGGCTCCCTCGTTGGCCCCCTCGCGGGCCAGGAATATCTCAGTTAGGGGTCTCCCTTCGAGGAAGGGCCATGGAGGCCCAGGGAGACCCCAGAGGTTAGCGGGTCCCCCGGAGGGGCCTGTGTGGCAACAAGGAGGGGGTGCGAGGCGCCCCCCTCCTCCCTACCAGTGTTGGGTGACCTGGGCCCCCCACAGGAGGGCCGGTGGAGGCCCGGGGGGGCCCCCAGTGATCGCGGGCCCCAGGAGGGGCCCGTCAGCCGTACCGAGGGGGTGCGTGCCGCCCCCCTTTTCCCCAGGACTTTGAGGAGGCCCCCTCACTGCGCAGAGGAGCGGTGGGGGCCCCTTTCTTCTTTGTCTTCGGGGCACGGAAGGTGCCTCTATCCTTCACCAGGTACTTTTAAACAGACCAATAATATTATAATCCAAGTTCTTTCTACAGACCTTGCTAATTGTGATTTATTGCCTACCTGTTCTAGGATGCTTTCACATATAGGTGCACATGTTCCTTTTATGGGCATGCCTTGCTAATATGTTTTCCTAACTTGCCATAGGTTTTCTAATGTTCCTACTATGGGCGTTTTATGATATTCTTATGACAAGTGTGGTAATGTGATAACGTGTTTCCTGACTACTGCTAGTTTGCAGAGTAACTAATGTGTAACGTTCTGACAACTGCTAAGGTAGCAGGATAGTACTGTTATGTGATGTTGGTCTAATAATTACGTTGTGTACAATACAGTATATTTTCATATAATCTGGTGTTGTGTTTCCTTTGTGGTGGGGATATTGCGTCATGTGTGTGTGTGTTGTGCAAACGCTTTACGCATTGCCTCCGGGTTAAGCCTGACTGCTCGTGCCAAGCTACCAAGGGGGTGAGCAGGGGTTATCTTGGACGTGTAACTCCCTTGCCCTGACTAGAGTGGGTAAGTTCTGCCTGGCTGAGGTGCATACCCTAGCCAACCAGAAACCCCATTTCTAACATTGGAAGTCAGCGGTGAGGATAGGACTTGCGCTTGCACAATACCATTGTGACTCATTATTTCACTACAAGGATTGCGTTTAGACCATCACATGTTTGGCTTCTCTTAACTTTCTCTCTTTGGTCATTTTTCCTGTTTTCAGTTCTCACGCTTGGGTATTGTGGTTGTCACAGTTGAGTTATTTGTACCTTTTCAAGATGGGGCTTACCTTTGATTTAGAGGACCTGCCGTTTTACACGCAGGGGGAATTAGAGGGGTTCTGTAGAGAGAGAGGGCTGCCTGTAGAAGGGGACCTCAGGAGATCTCTGAATTTCTTTGAAAGGTTTGTGACATTTACCCAGGGAGGGAGTGTGCGTAGGGGGTACCCAGAGGATCCTGAGTGTAGCGAGGGTTCCCAATGGGAGGGCTCCCAGACCTCATCCCTAGAGAGTGGTAGAGAGACTGATCAGGAGGGTGAGAATGACCGGTTGGGGACGCCAGTTGACAGGGAAGGCCCCAGTGATAGGGAGTCCCTTGCTGGGTCCAGTGTAAGAAGCAGGGCTACCTCTCATTCCTTGACGCCTGATGAGCTAAGAGATAGGCGGGAAGAGAGAGACCTGAAGTTGCAGTTAGCGCGCCTAGCTGTTGAGGAGAGAAGGGCTGAGGTAGAGAAGGCCTTAGTACAGGAGAGAATGGCAGAGGCAGAGAGGGCCTTTGCCAGAGAAAGACTCGCTCTAGAGCGCAGTCTGAAGGTTCTGGACTCACCAGCGTTGCAGGTGGAGTCCAGTGGTGGCAGCAATGTACAGTGCTGTAGCAAAGATGTTCCTCACATACCCATAGATCTGGTACCTAGGTTCCGAGAGGGGGGTGACATACGTCAGTGGTTAAAGGAATATGAGAGGGCTCTGGTAGAGCGCAGGATCCCTGAGAAGGATTGGGGAACTGGCCTAGGGAGTTTTATTCCTGAGGAGGGGAGGGATGCCCTACTGACTCTAGAAGAGAGTGACAGGGAGGGGTACTCCGCTGTGAAGAACGCACTGATTGTGAAGTATGGTTTTTCTCCTGAGGAATACAGAAAAAGGTTTAGGGGTGGTAAGAAACTGTCCCACCAGTCTTGGGAGGAGTTTGTGGAGGATTGCTGCATTGCACTAGATGGATGGGTGAAGGGTAGCACAGTAAACAATTTTGAAGGGCTGTTTAATCTGATTCTCAGAGAGCACCTGTTTCGTTGTTGTTTTTCAGAGTTACGCCAACACTTGTCAGTGTGTGAGCTCTCTGACCCCAGGGAGCTTGCAAAGGAGGCAGACTTCTGGTTGCGTACCAGAGGGTCTGGTGTGACATTAGGGGGTGTTCCTAATGAGAGTGGTCTAGGTGTTTCCCAACAAGGTGGGGTGGGAAAGGAATGGAGTGTCCCAGGTAGGTCCCAGTGGACCGGGATGGGTGAGGGACCCCATGTCCCGTCTCTGAGGAGAGGGAATAGGGCTGGGCTGAGGCCCAAGGTGCCCAAGATACCGCCCCAGGCCCCTGAAGGTTCCATGAGTGAACGCCAGGAGGTGAGCCTAACCTGTGCCGTAGGGCCAGCTGTTCAGAAGGATCCCATTTTGTCATTAGGACTTAGGCGGGTGGCTGGTGATAGCGTTCCGCCGGTCCTGGTGTCTGGTAGTCTCGCTCTACAGCGGAGGAGGCGGAAATCCAGGCATAGGGTTGAGAGGGGGCTGCGGGCCCCAGTGGAGAACCTGGAGGGTCAGGGGTCAGCTCTGAGAGCAGAGCCCCCCAGGAATGACCTTGGTGAGACCATTTCTGGGCTGGGGGGAATCCAGACTCTGTCCGATGGGCAGAGGTCAGGAGACCTGCGCCAGCCAGACTCTTGTGTGGCCCTTGGGGAAAGTGTTTCCCTGGTGGGGGGTAGGTGTGCCCCCCAGGAAGTCCTGGTGCGCCAGGCAGTGGTTCAACCGCAGGGTAGTGACTCTGGGTTGGATTGCCAGATTCAGGGTGTAAACTCTGATCTGGTAGGGGGTAGGTGTGCTCCCAAGGAAGTCCTGGTTCGCTGGGCAATGGTCCAGTCTAAGGGTGTCGTCCCTGGACTAGATAGACAGGTTCAGGGGATAAACTCTGATCTGGTTGGTGGGGCGGTTAGTGTGCTCACCCCCCCGTGTGAAACTTCTGGTGGCTTCTCCCGAGGTGGGGAGACGCAGGACTCTGGAAGTGGGGTTCAGGGAGGGGGAAGCCCGCCCCGGACCCCGATGCAACCCAAGGGTGTCGTCCCTAGGTTGGGTGGTCAGTCGCCAGGTAGTGATCCTGGGCTGGTGAGAAAGTTGTGCAGGGCTGCTGTACCCAGCACCCTGGCAAGTGTGGATTCTGGTGATACCCCTCCTAGGAGAGGAGGGCGGGATCCTAGAAGGAGGGGTAGAGGGAGGAGAGCCTCGCCTCAAGCCCCTGTAGAACCTATGGGTGCGGACCCTAGGTTGGTGGATCAGTGGCAGGGTAGAGCCCCTGAACTGATCAGAAATGGAGTGGAGACAGTTTGCTTTGCACCTGGGGCTACCGCCCCCCACTCATTATGGTTTCAGAGACCAGAGGCTCCTAGATGGCCTGGGGCCTGGTTCTGGCCATTGGCAGCTAGAGAATCCCCGTGGGTTGGTCTAGGCCGCCTGGGACGCATTGACAGAGAGATCCCAGTGGAGTCAGGAAGGCGTAGAACTGGAACATGCCCCTGCTGTTGTGGGCCTGGGTCCTTGTTCTATCGCCCCAATCAGGAAAGTACATCAAGGTATTGATTGTTCTCCCCTGGATTTTGGCTGGTAGGGGGTTGTGTTGGACTTTTGGCCATACGCATGGTCATCCCTAGTCTTTTTGCCTCCTTCCTCCTGGTTTTCTGACCTCTCGCTGTTGGCTCTAGGACTCTGAGCACTTTATCACTGCTGACCAGTGCTAAAGTGCAGGTGCTCTCCCATCTGAAGTTGGTATGATTGGCTTATACCTAATTGGCATATTTAATTTACCTATAAGTCCCTTGTACAGTGGTATCTCTATACCCAGGGCCTGTAAATTAAATACTACTAGTGGGCCTGCAGCGCTGCTTGTGCCACCCACTGAAGTAGACTTTCAAACCTGTCTTAGGCCTGCTAGCGCAGGGCCTGTGTGCGCAGTTTTCTGCCACAGGGACCTGGCATCTAAATTTACTTTCCAGGCCCAGAACTCCCCTTTTACTACATGTAAGTCACCCCTAAAGTATGCCCTAGCTAGCCCTATGGGCAGGGTGCCATGTATGTAGAAAGGCAGGACATGTGCCATATTGCATGGCCTGTCCTGGTAGTGACAAACAGCCTAACTTGGTGTCTCACTGCTGTGAGTGCTGCCTTCTCATAGGATTGCATTAGAAATGCCCTGCCTTATGTGTAAGGGGTATTGTCTGATTTATGAGGGGTAGCGTAGGCGTGTTTGGTATGGTTGTGATGGTGATAATAAATACTGCTTACTGGTGTGGGTGTATTTTTTATTACTATCACAGAAATGCCACTTCTAAAAAGTGCGCATTTATCTGTGCTTATGACTCTGGTGTTTTTGCAGCTTGACTCCAATCCACGTCTGGGCAGAGTGACAGTTGGGGCTTTGTGCATACTTTTCAGACAGCCTGTACACAGGGAGGGTGGAGGTGTCACAGAGGTGCATCTGCATACTGAATAGTCTTCCTGGGCTGAGAGAAGGGAGAGGCGGGGCACACGTGCATTTGTAAAGACTGTTCCCTGGCCTCACACAATAGGGTTGTTAACCCCCCACTGATGTTTGGAGCCTGTGCTGAAAGGAGAGAGGGGGCACTACCAGAACCAGTTGTAACTGGCTGGAACCTCCTCTCCCTACCACTGTAAAACACTGTAAAAACTGACTATAAGTACAGGGGAATTTTCCCCACAATTTGAACATTCTTGGAACTTGAAACTGGACACAGGACGCTGATGAATGGACTCACCAGGAAACCGCCATGGACTGCTGCTGCTGTGCTGACCTGTGACCTGCCTGGTCACTAGGAGGAACTGCCACCAACTGCACCCCTTGTGCTGGCCTGTAGCTGGACCCACCAGCCCTGTACCATCCCCTTGATTATTGTTCCCAGGGGCAGGGTGCTGTGGCCCCTGACCCCTGCAACTAACTTTTCTTTTGCGCAAAGAAATCACTGCCGCAGCCTGGGCTCTAGATGGTTCCTAGCGCTTTGAAGAGCGCTTTTCTGTTGGCAAAGTAAGAATCATCGCCGCAGCCCAGGCTGCTGATTTTACCTTAGCGCTGTGAAAAGCGCTGTATTCTGAGCCCCCGGATCACCGCCGCAGCCGGGTTATTTGTTTTTGGTCCAAGCGCGAGGATCGCGCTCATTCTGTGCCCCCGGGGCACGAGAAGGACCACCTCAAAAGAATCCGGAGCAAGCCTGCTCCTAGCGTGCTCCCGGGGGACGCGCGCTTTCCAGAGCGCCCCCGGGGCACCAACAGGCCCCACCTTGGGCCACGTCGTCATCCGGACAGCGAGGGAGAGGAGGACGCCTCTCCCTCGCGTGCCGGAGTCCCGGAGGACTCCACTATTAAATTGGGCCGGGCGGCTGCCTCGCCGGAGGCTCGCCCTGGCCCCCGGCTCCCTCGTTGGCCCCCTCGCGGGCCAGGAATACCTCATTTAGGGGTCTCCCTTCGAGGAAGGGCCACGGAGGCCCAGGGAGACCCCAGAGGTTAGCGGGTCCCCCGGAGGGGCCCGTGTGGCAACAAGGAGGGGGTGCGAGGCGCCCCCCTCCTCCCTACCAGTGTTGGGTGACCTGGGCCCCCCACAGGAGGGCCGGTGGAGGCCCGGGGGGGCCCCCAGTGATCGCGGGCCCCAGGAGGGGCCCGTCAGCCGTACCGAGGGGGTGCGTGCCGCCCCCCTTTTCCCCAGGACTTTGAGGAGGCCCCCTCACTGCGCAGAGGAGCGGTGGGGGCCCCTTTCTTCTTTGTCTTCGGGGCACGGAAGGTGCCTCTGTCCTTCACCAGGTACTTTTCAATCAATCAATCAATCATAGTATTTATAAAGTGCGCTATGTAACCGTCAGGGTTTCGAGGCGCAGAGGGGGGGGGGGGGAGTGCTGCTGATTTAGCGGTCGAAGAGCCAGGTCTTGAGGAGCCTTCTGAATGCGAGGAGGTCCTGGGTCTGGCGAAGAGATGTGGGGAGAGAGTTCCAGGTCTTGGCGGCGAGGAAGGAGAAGGATCTGCCGCCGGATGTCTTGCGCTGGATTCGGGGTACGATGGCGAGGGCGAGGTTGGCGGATCGGAGTTGACGTGTTGGAGTGTAGAAGTTAAGTCTGGTGTTGAGGTAGGAGGGTCCGGTGTTGTGAAGTGCCTTGTGAGCGTGGGTCAGGAGTTTAAAGGTGATCCTCTTGTCTACCGGGAGCCAGTGGAGTTCCTTTAGGTGAGGGGAGATGTGACTTCGGCGGGGTATGTCGAGGATCAGTCGGGCGGAGGCATTTTGGATACGTTGGAGTCGTTTGATGTCTTTGGTTGGGATGCCTGTGTAGAGTGCGTTGCCGTAGTCAAGTCTGCTGCTGACGAGGGCTTGGGTCACCGTCTTTCTGGTTTCTGTTGGAATCCACTTGAAGATTCTGCGGAGCATTCGAAGGGTGTTGAAACAGGAGGAGGAGACGGCGCTGACCTGTTTGGACATGGTGAGGTCGGAGTCCAGGATGAAGCCGAGGTTTCTTGCGTGGCTGGCAGGGGTGGGCGGGGGTCCGAGGACGGAGGGCCACCATGAGTCGTTCCAGGCCGAGGGAGTGCGCCCGAGGATGAGGACTTCCGTCTTGTCGGAGTTGAGTTTCAGGCGACTGTTGTTCATCCAATCGGCGATGGATTTTTAGTCCCTCGTGGAGGTTTGTTTTGGCGGTGAGCGGGTCTTTGGTCAGGGAGAGGACGAGCTGGGTGTCGTCGGCGTAGGAGATGATGCTGAGATGATGTTGGCGGGCCAGTTGAGCGAGGGGGGCCATGTAGACGTTGAACAACGTAGGGCTGAGGGAGGATCCTTGGGGGACGCCGCAGATGAGGTTGGTGGCTTTGGAGCGGAAAGGGGAGAGACGGACTCTCTGCGTTCTGTCGGAGAGGAAGGATGAGATCCAGTGGAGGGCTTTATCTTGGATGCCGGCTTCCTGGAGGCGGGTCAGTAGGGTGCGGTGGCAGACGGTGTCAAAGGCGGCTGATAGGTCGAGGAGGATGAGGGCTGAGGTTTCGCCGTTGTCCATTTGATGTCTGATGTCATCTGTGGCGGCGAGGAGAGCAGTCTCAGTGCTGTGGTTTCGTCTGAATCCGGATTGTGAGGGGTCCAGGATGGAATTGTCTTCGAGGAAGTGGGTGAGCTGAGTGTTGACGATCTTCTCGATGACTTTTGCTGGAAAAGGGAGGAGAGAGATCGGACGGAAGTTTTTGAGATCGTTGGGGTCGGCCTTGGGTTTTTTGAGGAGGGGTTGGATTTCTGCGTGTTTCCAGCTGTCCGGGAAGGTGGCAGAAGTGAAGGAGAGGTTGATGAAATTGCGGAGTTCGGGGGCGATGGTGGCATTGGCTGAGTTGAAAACATGATGTGGGCAGGGGTCCGTGGGGGAGCCTGAGTGGATGGTGTTCATGGTTGTTATGGTTTCTGCCTCGTCCACGTGGGTCCAGGCGGTGAGGCGGCAGTCGCGGGAGGAGACGTCGGGGTGGGGTCTGGCGGTGGACGGGTGTTGAAGCTGTCGTGGATGGTAGCGATTTTCTGGTGGAAGAAGGTGGAGAGGTCGTCGCAGAGTTTCTGGGAGGGCGGGATGTCGTTGGAGTTGGCTTTTGGATTGGAGAGTTCCTTCACGATGCCGAAGAGTTCTTTGCAGTCGTGGGCGTTGTTGTTGATGCGTTCGGTGAAGTGGGCGCGCTTGGCGATGCGGATCCGTTGGTGGTGTTCGCGGTTGGCGTTTTTGAGGGCGGCGAGGTTGTCGGGTGTGCGTTCTTGGATCCATTTCTTTTTGAGCTTCTGGCAGATGCTTTTGGAGGTGGTTAGATCGTCTGTGAACCAGGCTGGTTTTTTCTTTCCTTGGATGGCGGTGGGTTTCTTGAGAGGGGCAAGGGTGTTGGCGCAGTCGAGGATCCATTGATGGAGGTTGATGGCGGCTGTGCTCGGGTCGGTTGCGTCGGGTGGAAGGTTGTTGATGAGGGTGCTGGTCAGTTGGTCTTGGGTGACTTTGCCCCAGCGGCGGTGGGGAGGTAGCTGGATGCGGTGTTGCTCTGTGGTTTTCTTATAGGTGAAATGGACGCAGTGATGGTCGGTCCAGTGGAGTTCGGAGGTGTGGCTGAAGGAAATGTGGTTGCTTGAGGTGAAGAGGGGGTCAAGGGTGTGTCCGGCGATGTGGGTGGGCGTGTTGACTAGCTGGCGGAGTCCGAGGCTGAGGAGGTTGGAGGTCAGTGATGCGGTGTTGACGTCGTTGGCATTTTCCAGATGGTAGTTCAGATCTCCCAGGAGGATGTAATCCGGGGAAGCGAGGGCATGGGTGCTTGCAAGGTCGGCGATGGTGTCGCTGAAGGGGGCTCTTGGTCCTGGAGGGCGGTAAATGAGGGTTCCTCTGAGGGTCGTGTTGGGGTCCGTGTGGATCTGGAAGTGGAGGTGTTCGGCTGTCCTGAGGGTGTCGTCCGAGTGGGTGTGGATTTTGAGGGTAGCTTTGTGAGCGATGGCTATTCCGCCGCCGATTCCGTTGGTTCGATCTCTTCTGGTGATTTTGTAGCCGTCCGGTATGGCGATGGCGATGTCCGGAGACGAGGAGTCGTTCCACCAGGTTTCGGTCAGGAAAGCCACGTCAGGAGCAGTGGTGTCGAGCAAATCCCAGAGCTCGATGGCGTGTTTTCGTGCGGAGCGGGTGTTGATGAGGATGCAGTTCAGGTGGTTGGGGTTGAATGTTTCAGTAGTTGGATTGGTCGTTCTGATGCAGGAGAAGTTGCAGGTACGGCAGGAAAAAGGTCCTTTAGTGTGCTTCGGGGATGCCCGGCAGCATTCAGTGGAGGGGCCGGGGTTGAAGGCGCGGAGTTCGTCGATTGAGTAGCGGATGCGGGGGGCGCGAGGGCCAGGGGGTGTGGCGCTGGGCGCGGTCCAGGCGCGGACGGGCGCAGACGGGCGCAGACTCTGGCGCGCCTCTGGCGCGCCAGCGGCGTGCCCGCTGCGCGGACGCGCAGCGCGGACGCGCAGCGCCAGCCATTAAGAAGGGAGGGGGGAGGGAGGAGCAGCTGGGAGGCGGGAGGAGGGAGGGAGCGGCAAATGGGGGTGCGAGGGGGGCAGGGCCGCAGGGAGGCAGCGGCAGGGAACGGGGAGCGCACAAGGGGCAAAAAACACTGAAAACGAGCAAAACTACAAGCAGTTACAAAGAGAAAATACAATCAGAAATACAATCAGAAATACAATAATGGCACAATACACGATCGGGGAGACAGCAATCAGGGGGGCACAAAGGGGGCAGAAGCGCCAGCGGCGAGGCGCGGAAAAAACGAAAAAGCCAAAAAAACACTTACAGGACGGCGGAAGCGGCACACGGGTCAAGTGAGCCCACTAGCCACCAGGGATGAGGCGCAGGAGGATGCCTGCGGGTGGAGGAGGGCCTCGAACACGCAAACGGCAGCGTGCTCGTGGGACAGAGGCAGAGGGCAGCAGGTTGGTGCTGCGGTCGTGGGGGGCGAGCTCAGGACCTGAAACAGGTCAGAGTTCGCTCACTCGTGACGCGCAGCGCCAGCCATTAAGAAGGGAGGGGGGAGGGAGGAGCAGCTGGGAGGCGGGAGGCGGGAGGGAGCGGCAAATGGGGGCGTGAGGGGGGCGGGCCGTAGGAAGGCCGCGGCAGGGAACGGGGAGCGCACAAGGGGCAAAAAACACTGAAAACGAGCAAAACTACAAGCAGTTACAAAGAGAAAATACAATCAGAAATACAATCAGAAATACAATAATGGCACAATACACGATCGGGGAGACAGCAATCAGGGGGGCACAAAGGGGGCAGAAGCGCAGGCGGCGAGGCGCGGAAAAAACGAAAAAGCCAAAAAAACACTTACAGGACGGAAGCAGCACACGGGTCAAGTGAGCCCACTAGCCACCAGGGATGAGGCGCAGGAGGATGCCTGCGGGTGGAGGAGGGCCTCGAACACGCAAACGGCAGCGTGCTCGTGGGACAGAGGCAGAGGGCAGCAGGTTGGTGCTGCGGTCGTGGGGGGCGAGCTCAGGACCTGAAACAGGTCCGAGTTTTTAAACGGACCAATAATATTATAATCCAAGTTCTTTCTACAGACCTTGCTAATTGTGATTTATTGCCTACCTGTTCTAGGATGCTTTCACATATAGGTGCACATGTTCCTTTTATGGGCATGCCTTGCTAATATGTTTTCCTAACTTGCCATAGGTTTTCTAATGTTCCTACTATGGGTGTTTTATGATATTCTTATGACAAGTGTGGTAATGTGATAACGTGTTTCCTGACTACTGCTAGTTTGCAGAGTAACTAATGTGTAACGTTCTGACAACTGCTAAGGTAGCAGGATAGTACTGTTATGTGATGTTGGTCTAATAATTACGTTGTGTACAATACAGTATATTTTCATATAATCTGGTGTTGTGTTTCCTTTGTGGTGGGGATATTGCGTCACGTGTGTGTGTGTTGTGCAAACGCTTTACGCATTGCCTCCGGGTTAAGCCTGACTGCTCGTGCCAAGCTACCAAGGGGGTGAGCAGGGGTTATCTTGGACGTGTAACTCCCTTGCCCTGACTAGAGTGGGTAAGTTCTGCCTGGCTGAGGTGCATACCCTAGCCAACCAGAAACCCCATTTCTAACAATGTTGGTATGCTTAAGTTATTGAACTGTCTACTATCTGAGATAGGTATCCTGTGTGCATTTCTAAAGGTTTATTATACTATAGCCTGGAGTTGTGAAGTTGATGCAGGAAATGACACAAGAGTTGCACCTATCTCTATAAACCTTTTGGACAATGCAGCATTACTGCCCTGTGGTTTCTTGCGCTAGAAAAATTGGACTTTGCAAGGGCACATGTTCACAGTCAGTTGAGTCACATAATAAAAGCAGCAAAGTAATTGCTTTAAATTAACATCACCATAGCCTTGTTCTAAATAAGTAACCATGAGTCTTGTTTTGCTACACCAAAACGTATATAACTGTATAAATAATTGTAGAAATGGTGAGCAACTCAAAAAAGGTGTTTTATCAAAATCAAGTGGAACCAATCCTCCCGAGCAAACCTGAAATGCATGTCTATGAATGGGAAGGATCTGTGTTCTGCCGGAGTGGCCAGAGATTGAAGGTCTGTAGCAAAGACAGATATTTTGTGGAGAGTGATGAAAGAGTGTTGAGGAGTTGATATTATTTAACTTGTGCTTGCTTGTGATGATTTTAACAGCAATACATTTAACATTTTACATTTTCATTGTTGATGTTACTAAAAATAAATAGTCCCATCCTGTGATATAGCTGCAGATCTTCTCTGAGACATATACTACTCTGGCACTCCCCGCAATTTTGTCACATGTACAGATTGTCTGAAGCTTTTGTGGACCTGTGGGCCAAACATTTTGCAGGGCTTCTCTTTGGTTCCTAATCCGCAGAGCAGCTTGTAAGTAAGAAGACATCTGGGAGAAGAGAGAACGCTTAGTAATTTTGTTACAATAGCTGCATCAAAAAGGGAATGGTCAAGCCTTCTGTTTTATTGTTTGAAAACATACAATAGGAGAGAGTAACCCCGAAGTGCATGTGGCCTGGGGCAAGAAGCCCCGTCTGCCATCACATTGTGACGGCCTTTCGCATGTGAATAGCAGCAACATCAGCAGCCGTCACTGCATCAGCTACAACTGCCACAGCCCCAACAACAATAATGTAACAGGGGCCAGACTTAGATACCTCAATGGAACAGGACCATATGTGGTAGAATCAACAAACATTCAAAAGACTGTAACATTTTCCAATGATTTTGGTAAGTTTAGAGTGGTACTTATACTAACCCTGATGGCGTTTACTGAAGCATAACAAGTCAGAGAAATAGATACTTTATCCGACATCAGATTTTGTAGCAATTTTTTGAGAGAATGTATCTTCTTTCGGAAAAAAAAGGATTGTCATCATCTAAATTGCAAGTGACTGGTGATGTTATGCTTCTCTCACCGGCTATATATAATCATCCGGGCGATGATAACGTTAAGGCAGTGGATTTCAAAGATAGGGAGTCAGTCAACAGTGAGTTGTCAGGCAGACAATTAATTGATGAACAGGTTGCGTACATTCACCCATATGTCAAAAACAAACTTATGATGTGCAACCAGGCTGCATTGACTCTCAGTATGGTAGAATTAATGTTTTGAACTGAAAGGAACTTATCAGTGGATTTAATATATGGAAGGAGTGAATCTAGCTAAGACATGCCAAATGTCAATGAGCTGCCATTAAGTCGGCTAGGATATCATCACGTAGATTTTCTTACTGAGAAAAAAACAAAAAACATTGGCAAACCCAATAGATCTGATTGAATGTTCTAACATATTTAAACAGATATGTGCACAACTGTGCAAACTCTTTGTGCCTCATGTCTTGCAAACCTCTCTCTCTTTGTGCCTACAAATTCCGTGCTCTTATTTTTCAATCTCAAAGGTTTGCGGTGCATGCAGCAAGTTACAAGTGACATCGAAGAACCAGTCTTTGTGCATTTGCAGTCTGCTTTGGCATGCATTAACACATTAAAACCAGACCTTCTTCCTAATGGACCTTGGCTATTTGACTTTCTTAGCCTACCTGTCTTAATTTTCCTCTTTTAATTTAATATTCTTCTCATCCTATGTTGTCTTAGTGACTAAATTGATAGAATAAGTCATGTTACCCAGCCCTGTCTCTCATTTACACAGCTTCTTGGCACAATTTAACTTCATAACAGGTGGTGCACATTCAGCTCAAAGCACAGACCGCTAAGCACTGCAGGCTTCATAGCTGAGTATCTGCCTCGGGCGGCACAGAACTCTGGGAAGTTTCCATGCTTCTACCTAGCAGTGCACTTACTGTGAGGCAAATTCAGTACTGCTCGGTTTAGCCTCAACTGTGTCATTCGGGATTACTTCTAAACACGAGACTTGTGATAAGAAGTTTTTATTGCCTTCCAATTTACATAAATCTTTTCGGAAGACTGTGATTTTGTCTTTTGATGAAGTGTCATCTGCATCGAAATTGTTGGCATAATTAGAATATCAGGAGACTTCTTGCAGCGATGATGACTCGCTGAGCAAAAGGAAAAAAGGAACAGTGTGATAAGAAGAATACATCCAAATTATCCTGCATACATTAAAATGATTTTTGCAGGTTTCATTACCCTCTGATTCTAAGAGGCTGCACTTAAACACACAGGAGGCAAATGCCTCTGGAACGGGATATGAAGTCGGCTAGCTTCATCCAGAGACGCCCATCGCCGGCCGCACAAACTTTTCTTTTTCGAATTCTGTTTGGCAAAAATCTCGTGTTTTATTCATGTTTGCAGTCCGGGAAATCTGAATAATGAAAGACAATGTAAAGGAAGTGTTTCTTTTTGTGCGGTGCACTGCATGTCTCTTTTACTTTTTTCTAATCAATCCACGGCCTGTTTAGCTCTTGGCTCTATTTAAATCAGACTCGGCATTTCTCCAGCCCTGCACAGCATCGAACAGGCGACATCCTGTCTGTGATCATAGACTGTGAGTTCAATTATAGGCCTAAAATTAGGTTACATTCCATAAAATCGTCTTCTGACTATGCAGCTCTCCTTGGAGATCTGTTGCATTTCTCGGGGCACCTATCAGCATCCTGGATAGGATCGTCTTGTAAATAATGTAACTGGGCTTGCATATGTTTACGTGGAATGTACTAAAATATTCTGAAAACAAGCATTGAAAATGGGTCTGGCTGTAAAGGAATGTTGTATGGTAATGTGAAGCATTAGAAGTAAATAACATGGGTATGTATTTATGTGGAAGCAGAGAACTATAGAATAATATCGTGCACGTTAAAAGGTAAGGTACAATTGCACTGTCAGGCCATAACTAAAATTCCATGCAGGTTGACCATCGTTGCCATAGAAAAAAAAAAAAACATGAATTATCTAGTTATCTAGTTATCTAGAGGCCCTTTAATAGCATCCCAGTGTCCTGTATGGGCTCCCGAAAGTTCAAGCAGACAGCTGGATAAGTAAACAAAAGGATCGCAACTGTGTGGAGGGCAAGCACTTTTTTGTGGAAGTACACTACTTCTGCCCAATCAGAACATGTACTCCAGGTTCTGAACATATGGGCCGAGCCATAGCCCTTCTCCTGGTGATTCTCACATAGTTGTCTGGCAATACCTGTGATGTGAAGCCAAACCATATAAAACATGTTATGACACCAATACAAAGTAAAATACCCTCTGAATTTTCTAATGCTGATTCCACTTGGGCAATTTTGCTCTTTGAATGGGTCTGTTAATTCTGTGATGCGGTATTACCAACAATCTTAGGATCCCTATTTGGTCTGTAATTGGTGTTACAGAGTAATTAGGATTACAATAATTCTTAAAATGAACATAATGAACACCTGAGTACTTTATGATATTTAGTTTCCTTATTACCTAAATATTTGCAATCAGACGCTGATTAATGTCATTATTTGTGTATGAATTTCAGAATTTTCTATTTTATTGAAAATCTATCTACTTCACAGGCACAGGTTCCCTGAGAAATGCATCTTTATCTTATCTGATGTTAACAGGGGAAATGTCCGGAACAACAACACCGGAACCACAACAACGTTGTTAACACAAGTGGAACCACGCTTACGTTAACAACTACTCCCTTTTTCTCTGCCTTAACCACGCATGTGCTGAACAGCATCGGGAAAGGACGCGGACAGTTAAGTGGGGCAAAGGGGTAGTTTTTAGGGCAGTTTTGTTTTAGGGCGGGATGGGAGGGTCAGAGTAATTTTGTTTTTACGGGCGGGGTGGGGGTTTGGGTAATTTTGTATTTAGGGTGGGTGGAGGGGTGGGTTTTTAGGGGTAGGGTGGAGGATCGGGGCCATTTTGTATTTAGGACAGGTGGGGGCTTGGTTTTAAGGGGGGGTCGGGTGGGGTAATTTTGTTTTTGGGGGCAGGGGTGGGGGAGTCCGGGTAATTTGTATTTGGGGCGGGTGGGGTGGGTTTGTAGGGTTGGGGGTCAGGGTAATTTTGTATTTATGGCGGGTGGTGGGTCAGGTTGTCAGGTTTTAAGGGGCGGGGTAGGGGGTTGGGGTAATTTTGTTTTTAGGGCAGGTGGGGGGTTGGGTTTTTTGGGGTGGGGTGTGGGTCAGGGTAATTTTGTTTTTAGGGGTGGGTGTGGGGGATCAGGGAAGGACGCGGTCAGGTAAGTGGGGTTGGGGGTAGTTTTTAGGGGTGGGATAGTTTTTAGGGGTAGGGTAGTTAGGTTATTTTTTTAAGGGGCAAGGTTAGGGGGTAGGGTTAGTTTTGTTTTTAGAGTGGGGGTCAGGGTACTATATTTTTTAGGGCTGGGATGGGGTTCAGGGTAATTTTTTTTTTTTAGGGGAGGCGTCTGGGTAAGTTTCGTATTTAGGGTGGGTTAGGGTGGGGTTCAGGGTAATTTTGTATTTATCTGGTTTTTAGGGGCAGGGTGTGGGGTCAGGGTTATTTTGTTTTTAGGGGTGGGGTAGTTTTATTTTTGGGGTGGGGTCAGTTGTTTTTAGGGCAGGTGGTTGGTTGAGGTAGGTTTTAGGGCTGTGGGTGGCAGGTATCAGGGTAGTTTTTAGGGGTGGGTGGGGCTCAGGGTAGTTTTATTTAGTGGGTGGGGGTCGGGGTAATTTTGTTTTTAGGGTTGTGGGTAGTTTTATTTTTTGGGGTGGGGTCAGTTTTTAGGGCAGGTGGGGGTGTCGGTTTAGGTTTTAGGGCTTAGGGTGGGTGGGGGTATCTGAGTACTTTTTAAGGGTGGGCGGGGGGTCGGGGTAGTTTTATTTTTAGGGCAGGGTAGTTGTGTTTATAGGGCAGGTGGGGGTGGCATCCGAAAACCATGCATGCAGTTCCACACATGCCTTTACTAGGCATGCCTTTACAATGAAAAATCTCTGTAAAAGCATGAGTGGTAAAGGCATTTCTGGAAACAACGCGGTCGTTCAGGCATGCGTGGTTGGCGCATGCGTTGTTCCATCATTAATCCTTCAACAGTAAAATGATGCACAAAATATGATTAAAGGAAACTGAACAAGTTTTTTTTTAGGCCAAATGGGAACATGTTTTGGAGCATCTTTCAACCAAATGATTGAAAACAATTAGACCAGTCATGTCAACCTTATGCAAGTTTGCAATAAGTATCTAGCACTACACTTCTACAGTCACAGTAAATTCGACATACCCTTTCTCAGTTTGTTTGTCTTTGAGTGAGAATTCAGTGGTCACTCCAGATATACCACTGAAATTAATTTAAAACTCCTGCAAGAGATGCAGTAACCGACGACTTCCTTGATTACAACTAATTACACAAATAGAAGAAAGAATGTGTACCTTAATTTACTTATCTCATCTCCAGCCTGAACATTTTGCTCAATTGCCTCACCTTTTTCACACTCCTTGGTATTATTTACAGACATATATCATATATTTACAATTGTTCTTATTCTTTTGTTGAAGAAGCATTAAAGTAGTGAGACCTTTTCTGAGATGCTCAGGTTAAACTTTTCATTTCTCTTACTGCTGATTGAGAAACATTTATATTTTGTTTCGTGTTCGTCCATTCCGTATTTTAAGCCTTGACAGATTAGTTTACAGATTGCTACAGCAGAAACCATTGCACCCTCAACAACTGTGATGACGTCCGTAAATAACAGAAATACTACAATGTGCTCCAGCCTGCTCACTGCCAAAAAGGAAGACCATTTAGAGAAGTTAACAACAGAAATAGACATATGGGGCCCTTTCACATAAAGTGGCCCTTAAACAGTTCATTTAAGACAGTTCTCTGTCAGTCTTGGGCTGGCAGCTTTCCTATACAGTAGAAGAGCAGGGGCAGAGCTCTTTTTCACCTTAAACAGTTGCAAATGGTTGCTTAGCAGAGAAAATGCACAAGAAATTATTGACATCTTTAAAGTGAACAATAGAACAGATTATAAATACAGAAAATAACACGCCAACACAGTTAAAACCTAACTGTGCATGGCACAACACACCATTCAAAAGGACAACGAGCACAGCACATTGCCATAATACAGCACAAAGGCACAACAGCACACAAATGTGTACATAATGTGGAAATTGATGTGGTGATGCGCACTTTACATACCCAGCAATGTGGAAACTGATATGATAATGTGGTTTGATGTGTAGAAAACAATTCCTCAGATACCCACTCACTCTCTTGAGCCACAGATATTTGTCTGCACTGCATCTAGTATTCGTATTCATCATGCACGTTTCTAATAAGCACACACATCATTTGCTGCAACAGGAAAATAATGCTTACAGGTAGTAACCTGAACTCTTGGGACACATCATGGGACGCTCTACTGAAATGCAATGAAAGCTGTGAGATGTGGGCACTATTTCTTGGAGTTTGTATTTTAAAGTATTAGCGTCAAGCAGTTCAGATTCCATGGCTGCAGTAGCTTGGCCCGTGTCATATGGTGCTGGCAATAAATAGTCCCAGGACTACTAGAGCTCTTAGAGTAGCAGTGGCTGATCTCCGTTTTAATTAGGCTCTGATAAACAGAACATCCACGAAAAACCAAAGCAGCTGCCTTTTAAGGGTGGCTAGAGAGGATGAGAGCATTAAAATAGCTTCACTAAATATTCAGAATGTTTCAGTAATATGCAGCCAGTTATAAAATGACATCCCTACCTTTTGCTATAGTATGTTTGTATATCCGAAGCACGTGGACGGTGGCTTTGGCTGCTTACAATATTAGCACAAGGTTTTTAATGGAAGGGTTTACATTGTTAGTTCAGCTCTTTGGCACAACATTTCTGCAGCATGACCACACATCGATATGTCTGCATATTGATATTTGAAGTGCATATGTTCAAGTTTAGCATTTGTAAACATAAGTACTTTTTTTGATGATTAATTAAAATCATTACAATGAATAATAGTGCGAGAGAAAAAATAAAACTTGTTTCTTACCAGTTCTTTGTAATGTCATTATTAGCCAAATAATACCATATCATGTTTACAGTGTTTGTTCTTGCCAAACAATCTTTTAAAATCTAAAGTAGGGTAGCTGCATAAAATTCGAGGCACAGGTTCCTGTGTGTATAGGTATAACTTAAGATCTGAAGTTTTTAAGAGGGGATTTCCAGCTGCCCTTGCATTCCCCTAAAGGCAGCAGCATAAATCTCACCGAGATAGTTGTGTGCCTCAAACAGCGAACAAAAAGAAAGCCGACTGACAACTTTGGGCTGCTCCTAGATAGCATCAATTTATGATGAAAGCTTATCTTTTTGTAGAAGAAATTCCTATAGAATTTCAGTCGTAGGAATTAGGAGTCGGATTAGGTCCAATGTTTACACAAATAAAACATACAGAGGACTCTCCACCACGTGGCTAAATCCATTGCCTTGCAGGCCCCGACCTGTCAAAGTAGCCCTAGGATCAGAACTAAGGCCCACATTTACTAAGGGTTTACATTGCCATTGAATCACCGAAGGCTACGCAATCTCTTAAATCATATATACTAAGCCACATAAAGCCACCTTACATGGCTCTGTGTGGCTTATTAAATCTGGAGTAGCGCAAGGCAGTTTAAGTCGCTGCCTTGCATTACTCTGTTTTGAGAATTCATTCCATGGGTGAAGCGTGGGTGTTCCCTTGCATTCAACCATGTTTTCTGACGCATTCCCAGATTTACGGAGACTAGCAAACCTGGTAATGCTCCAAAATGGTATGCAATCCCAACAGAGGTGTAATAAGGAGAAATATCTAAATTTCTCCTTATGATTTCCTCTTTCTATGTTTTTTGCATCCTGCAGCACATGTAGAAACAGGAACATGACTCTAAGAATTGGTTTAGTGCAGGATGGTGTCCCTTCCTGCACGAAAACAATTCTGTCTGTAATGCAGGCCAGCTTGCACCATGGCGGGAGGGTGTCTGTGTTGGTGCTAGGCAATACATAGTGTGCCAGCACTGAGAGGGAGCAGGTATGCACCATATATTAGTAAATATGGCACCTACTTGCTCTTTTCCTGTCACACAGTGCAGCACAGCAAGTTGTCTTGCTGTGTTGCATTGCACAACCTTTTAGTAAATCTGGGCCAGGTCTCAGTTTTTAAGTGTATGTTATATCATGACTTTAAGCGTCTTAAGTTCAACCACTCTAGCCCTGTAAATTGACTGAATTAAATCCGTGAATAACCAAATTCTGCATTTGTAGATTAAATTACAGCCTTATCAAAACCTGACTGATTGAGATAGGCAATCCAAAAAAGCTCTTTCACTCTAAGAAATAATGAGAGAAAGTTATCAGCCTTCGCATGTACTCTCAGTCAAACTAATCCACTGCACAAGAATGTGATGGCACAAATCTCTATCAGCCCTCTATTTCAGACCTAACATAATATTCTACAGGAGTATCTTTCAGGTGTTAGAGGAGACACCTTATTCATCCTATGACAGCATGCTTCATCACAGGTGCCTCCTCTCACTCTGGCAGATGAAGACCACTGAAGTGGGCTTGACCAAAAAAAGGGAATTGGGAGCTCGAGATAAATATGAAAGATACTCTTTAAGGATGTTATGTTAGGTCTCAAATCGAGGACTGACAGAGATTCAGGCCGTCGCATTGTTGTGTTTTGGAATTGAAGAATGATACCATTGGTAGTGCATTGTACATTGATCTAGGCTTTTCAAAACTTAACCAAGAATCCCCTCACAGACTCTGCCTCATCTCCCTGCAGTCTTTTCTTAATATACATGTTCTCTTATCTTTTTTAAAAATGGTCACAACATTGTCCGCATTTAGCTGATGCCAGTGCAAGTTTTTAACAGGCAGCTGCCATCAGAGGGTGTTTTCTCCTTTCTAATGCAGGCCGCCAAATGTGGCTTTCAGTTCTTGGGTTTAGACCTGCTGAGAAGAAATGAGAACTGCAACACATTGAGACAGTTGCCAGGATGTGTTTCAAGAATTAAAAGACATGTAGTCCAGCATACGTTTCAGGAATGGATAGAGTTGCAGTGACGTGTGACCTATTTATTAGTATCTAAACTTTATTAAACGTACTGATGCATGTAACAGCCATATCAATACTTCTTTGAAGGGCTGCTATACTGTGGATAGTATAACCACCTCTCAACAGTGTGGTATACGAGTAATGGACATTACCACACTTTTTAGCAGAAATGCATATTATTTTTAATGGACTGGGACAATACTTCTCATTATGGCTGCTGCATGTCATTGGACAAGAACCAACACCTCTAGCGACCTGCCACATCTCTAATTGGAGAGTAATCAGCTTATAAACATGAAATTCCCCACAAATGTCTTTAAGTATGCTAGCTATCTCTGAACTGGGGAGCGACCCCCACAGTGCACACTCGGAAATGGTCATAATGTTATGTGTCTGGTGATGATTAGATGTAAATGAAGGAAACAGGAATTTCTCCAGAACAACCAGCATGGGTGCTGGTAGACCTGGCATCCTTGGCATAGCTTCCCCTGTCTCTTTGCCTGTGCTTCCTGTGTTTTTAACTGTGTGCTGGACTTTGTTTTTGCTGGTTTTGGTACTCTGGGCACTTTACCACTACTAACCCATGCTAAAGTGCAAGTGCTCTCTGGGTAAACTGTATGTGTATTTGGCTTTTCAATTATTTGCACATTTGATTTACTAGTAAGTCCCTAGTAAAGTGCACTAGAGGTGACCTAGGCCTGTAGATCAACTAGTGGGCCTGCAGCACTGATTGTGGCAACCACTTGAGTAGCCCTGTAAACATGGTTCAGACCTACGACTGCAGTGTCTGTGTGTGCAGTTTTAAACTGCCAATTTGACATGGCAAGTGTACCCACTTGCCAGGCCCAAACTGTCCCTTTTTGTACATGTAAGGCACCCCTAAGGTAGGCCCTAGTTAGCCCTATGGGTAGGGGGCAGTGTATGTTGAAGGTAGGACATGTACTGATGTGTTTAGATAGTCTGATAGTGAAATGCAGCCACATTCGGTTTTCACTATTGCAAGGCGATCTATCTCCTAGAGTAACATGGGGATTGCCTTTAAATATCTTTTAAGTGCAGGTTCTGTTGGAATCAGATAGAGATTTGGAGTTTGGTGTCTCTGGACTCACAATTTAAATATACATCTTTTGGTAAAGTTGTTTTTTAGATTGTCAATTTGAAAATGGATTTTTTGGAAAGTGGGAATGTTCTTACTTAATCATTCTGTGCCTCTGCCTGCTTGTGTATTGCACGTCAGACTGACAGCTGGGCTGCTTGTAAATTCCCTCTATACAGTGACACAAAGGGAGCTGAGATGTAGCCTGCATAGCCTGATGAGTCTCCTGGGCTAGGGTGGAGATGAAGGAGCTGACACAACTGCAAGGGTTTTGCCTGTCCTCACACAATGCAGTCTCCAACTCCCTGGTGTGTGTCTAGGACCAGGCCTGACCAAGGCAGGTTCTTGTGAGCAACAGAGAATTTCTTTTGAAGTTTGCCTATGTCAAAGGCACAAAGGAGTATAAGTAGGTGACCCAAAACCCCAGATTTTTAGATTACTTCTGAATCAGGAGGAACCTCTGCCAAGGAGAAGAGCTGAAGAGCTGGAGGAGGAGTACTGTCCATTTGCCTGAGAGTGAGCTTTGCTGGGTTGGCCTGCAGTTGCTGCTACTGCCTGAGAGAGGACAAAGACTGGACTTTGTTGTGCTTTCCTGTTTGTGAAGTGGTTCCAAGGGCTTGGACTGAGCTTAGCCCATGTTCTGAAGTCTCAGGGCCTTCAAAGACTTCTGCTGCCATCACCTGGACTCTCTTGCGGAGACTCCTACCCTGTCAAGTGGTGCCCAATCCAGGCCCTGGGCCCTTGAAACTAGAAGCTGATGGAACCAAGGCTGAAGTCCATGCACTGGAGCCATGTGGGAGAAAAATCGATGCAGCACCTGCTTCGCAGATGACAAATCAATGAACCACCAGCGACGCTGCTGGAAAATTGATGCAATACGAATGATGGCTGCCAAAATCAACTCATCACCCATGTAGTGTGACTCTTCACCACCTTGCGCTGTAATTTTGCATGCATCGTTGCTGGGCAATCCGGAAATCGACCCATAGCTCTTCTGTGGGAAAGAAAAATGATGCATCACCTACCCAACCAGTCAGGAATCGACAAATCACCTACTTTTCCGACGCACGTTCACCCGTGCTGCTTTATTTCGGATGCAAACTTAGGTACTGTGCGCAAAAACAATGCTTCCATTGATTTCTATGGGTTAAGGCTCATTTTACTTTAAAAATTCATACCTTTGCTTGCGTATGTTGGAGTTTCATGGTATTCTTCTTGTTTAATTTAGATAAATATTAACTATTTTTCTAAAATGGTGGTGTCACTTTTGTGGTGTTTTTACTGTGTTACTGTGTGTATTGGTACAAATTCTTTACACAGTCCCTTTGAGATATGCCTGACTACTTGTGCCAAGCTACCAAGGGAGTGAGCAGGGATTGTCTTACGAGTGTAACTCCCTTACCCAGAATAGAGTGAGGATCCCTGCTTGGACAGAGTGTAAACTGGCTGCCATCCAGAGACCCCATTTCTAACAGGCACTTGACACTTTCTCCTGCACAGAGCACACACTACTGTGTATCAGAGGACCAGAAAGTGTGAATTACCTTCAGGCTTGTTGTCACCCCATCACAGTGACTTCACATTCTGTGACATTCCTCTGAACAAAATACCACAGCACTGTCAGAACAGCTCTGGTTAAAATTGAAAGTGGGCCAGGAATGCAAATTCAGAAGAAAAAAAAATATTGATACTGGACCTCTGTTCCGTCTCAATGCCACAACTGCTTTTGAAGACCCTGTGGTAGCCTCATAAACAGTCAACATTTTACTACAAAATAAACAAAAGGAATGTCTAGATATGTTAATAATATAAATCAAACATCATAAATGTTTGCTCAATTACATTGTTTGCTACGCAGAGTATGTGCAGCAGAACATCTTGCTTGCGTAATCTGCATTTTTTTTAAATTAGTGGAATTGCTGATTACATTTACTGTAAGTCTGATGTAATATTCCTTTTCATATGTTATGTAATTCCCCAGAAGTTTTTCAAACATATTTGGAAATTACCTAACTTCTACCCTGTTGGCACAGTAACCTTTAGGACCCCTTTAAAAATAATAGCTGTATTGTTCAATATAGCCTCAGTAGTTGATTGACCCACATTGCACAGGAAAGTCAACGTTCCCAGAGAGCTTGGGACCAAATTATTAAACATTGTAGACTGACGCTGTTTCACTTCCTTGGTGGTAAGTAACATCCAAAGGGCAACTTTGGTGTGATAAGCTTTGCCATTGAAGCTACTACTGAGCTTCCTCTCTCTGACAAGCCTGGGCAGAATGCTCAATTAGTAGAAAGAGAGCTGGCAGGCATGTGGTTCTAGTTCCCCAAGGGGTTTCCTTTTAAGTGTTGTAGAGAAGTAACCAGTTCAGAGTGGGAGAAGTCAGGCTCAGAGGAGAATTCTTTCCTAATCTTATTTTAATACACCCTCATGGAAATTCTCAGAATATTTTGCAAGGGGTTTGGTGAGCCTTTGGACTTCCTTCCATAAAGTGTTAGTTTGGGGTTGAGGGGTGATCCATGGATTGTTCCCAGACACCAAGCTTCTAGTACTCTCCATGTCAAGTTTTAAACTGCTGTCCAAGGGAAAAAACTTGGAGAAGTGAGGAACCACTGAAGAAGGAGATGACAGATCAACAGTGTGGATGAACTCCTATCTAGAGGCACCCACCCTAGTCTTGTATCCTTGGCTCTTGCCAGTCTCTTCCTCCACACCACTCTCTTAGAGATAGTAGGGGTAGACCTTTTATTGACATTGAAGGAAGGGCACACCCTTGAATATCTGTGGAGTGGTGCTGTTATGGTTACCATAGACATCAGTGAGTACTACAGAGTGCTGCTGGAGTTGCTGAAGGCCTTCTGTGCTTAGGGTGTGCAGGCAGGGTGAGGGTGGTGCTTCAGCCAGAAATGCCCAACATCAGGAGATTACTGACGATGAATGGGAGAACAGATCAAGGACCTTGCTACTCCCTGCTAATGCAATCAGAGACAAAACAACAGCTCCAGAGGGTGCAGGAAGGCTACAAAAGGTTCCCCAGGAACATCCAGAATGTAATGTTAGAAGCCAGGAGACCCACACCAAGCACTGGGGTGCACCTCCAGGAATGGGAAACAAAAACCCCTATGCAATTTGGTACATCAGGCCAGAAATATATAACATTTCTCCATCCTCTCATGCATCACTTTTGACTGGGAGCATCAGTGAAAGAATGTAAATCCCAAGTAGGAGCTACATTATGTCCCAGAAAGTCTCCAAGTCATTTGGTCACCCTGGGACATCACTGACATTGTAAGTGCTGTTGTGCTGCTTTGTTTTTTCCCCATAAAAGGGGTGAAATCACCTTTTCCTCTGGGAAGTCTCATGCCTATGTTGGTGTCTTTGTTAGAGTGGGGGCTCCATGAGCACAGGAAGTGCTGCCATGCTTCTTGTTTGCCAGGATAACCATGCAGCAGTGGGGCTAGAAGCCCACCAGCTCTACTGCCTACACCAAGGACAGTGGTTTGTTAGCAGGTTAAAGGGACATCCCTTGTGCTTAGAGTGCGCAGGAGGACTAGGGCACCATACAGGATCCCTATCTTCACAGGCAGATGCTTTAGAATAAGGAAAAACAACAAATAAAATCATTCACTTGAAAGTTTTGCTTATCCTAACATCCGAAGGCTCTTAAAAAAATGAATATATTGTCAGGTGGTGTCCCAAAAGTGCAGAGTCACCTTTAAGGCACTGATTCTGTGTTGAACAGGTGCAAGCTCCATAATTTCTGCTCACATGTGGTAAATCCCCACCAATACCACTGGCTTGAGAGTCAAACCCATGGAATGGTTACTAATTGTGTGAACCAGGTTTTATTGAGACTTGAAACTGCACAGACTTTTCAGTTCCTTTTGGCTTAATGGTCCCGTCTACCACCTCCTCTTAACATATGGTAAACCATATGAGTACCGTAATCCCAAATTCACAGCCACTGGGGCAACTGTTTAATTTTTGGGCCTGTAGATTATTATTGTAACTCCAAACCCTGTACCAGTAAGGAAAGTGGTTGATTTTGAGACAGTCATATTTACTTTGCAAACCCCAACCCTTAACACTGGGAAAAAAGTTTGAATTTTAGTGAGTGCCAAGTTAATATTCTAGCAACACCCCAAGTACCAAAGGTGGGAAGTGTTTAATTTTTGAGAGTATAGATTTAGGGACTGAGTTAGAGTTTGGTGGATGGAATTACTCTGTCACAAATGTAACGGATGTCCAGTCCTCTATATTACGATTTCATTATATCCTATGAAAATCATATTACAGCAGACTGGATATCTGTCATGTTTGTGATGGACTAACCCTTCTGCCAACTTCTAAATCATGCCTTTAGTATTCTTATCGCAACCCAACTACTATTTGAAAAAGGTGTTTAGTTTTGTACAGTGCAAATTTATTATACAATCCTTTGGGAAAATACTAAAATTTTCAAAAATCAAATTTATTATTTTACTTGAAATACATACATTTGACAAGGTTATTACTAATATATACATATATCAATTTCCAATTTGTACTACATGTATTAAGTAAAATGAAGATATAATAATTCCAGAACAAAAATTAATTGTTAATTATTTTTATAGATTTTTGAATGAAAACATTCACTCCCCAGTTCCATTTAACCACAATGGTAATACTTTATTACTGAATTGAGGGCACTTAATTAAACAATAATATAATAGATTACATTACAAAATACACTGTTAACGATGTCATTAACTTGCTTAAATAAGTAACAACACCCAGTGAAAATGTAAAAATAAAGATGTATATAATATGGAAATAAAACGTAATGTGTAATTAATTAAAACTATTCCTATCAATAATAAAAATAAAACATATCATTCAAGTTTTATTATAAATTGATTAATTAAATCTTTGTTATGATTACTGAATAAACTAATACATCAAAACAAAATAATTGCATATATAAATAAATGTTATATTAAATAAAACATTTCCCACACTATTTTCGGACAAACCCAGCAATCTGTAAATAAGCAATTAGAAAAATTAATTTATTAATTAATTCATCAAAATACGACACCATTAATTATTAAACAATAACTAATATATAAAGAGATGACTGGTTTACTCTCCACCCTATTCCAAAACAACATGTATCAAATCATTACGTCTTTAATACGAAATACATAATCTGCCACATACACCAATTAATTAATAATTCATAAAATATACATATAGATACTTTAGATTCCATAACAATTCCCACCCTTTTCCCATACTAAACATACAATCCATAAAAATATAAACAAACACAGCAAAATAATTTAAAAATATAATTCACGGAGGAAAGAAAACATATGATGAAAAACATAACAATTTAATTAAAAAAGTAAAAATACTTAATATAAGATCACAAAAATATGCATAACACTAAATAAAAATTTAAGTAATAATGTTAGAAATCTAATTTGCAAAAACATTTACAATAATAATGTAACTGGCATCACACACAACAATAGTTTTTTACAAAGTTAAAGATAACAATATTCTTATCTTTGATTTTATGCCCCATTATGTTCTGGGCACCACAATATTGTAGCAATGATATTATTGCCCATATGCTATTCTTGAGTCAATATTAACGTCAAAGCCATGACTGATATCTCTGTCTTGATTGACTAGTGAAATTGACCAGCGATATCTGTAGAATTCGCTGGTCAATTTCATAAAGAAAAGATGATGACCCCCCCCTTTGTCAAAATGTAATTTATATTTGGAGCACCAGTTAATGTCTATCAATAGACAATTAGTCCAAAATCATAATGTAGATGAGTCTACCAG
Organism: Pleurodeles waltl; assembly: GCF_031143425.1. Classification (NCBI taxonomy): domain Eukaryota; kingdom Metazoa; phylum Chordata; class Amphibia; order Caudata; family Salamandridae; genus Pleurodeles; species Pleurodeles waltl. The sequence continues at coordinate 486,485,742 of NC_090442.1, read as the reverse complement.
TGGTCTACCAGTAGTTACAAAACTGGTACAACAAATTCAATTATAGCCTTGAAACCAATGAGTATAATTTGTTCAAACAAGATTACGAGAGTCCAAATATATAAAATACTTGCGCACACAGCTAAGAATGCAAACGTAGTGAGATGCATAAAGTTACATAATGAGGTACGCTGGGTACCAAGAGAAAATAAACTCAGCAAGCAGCTTTGTTTGTAGAGTTTAAGATGTAATACATAGGGCCTCATTACGAACCTGGCGGTCTAATGACGGTGGCATTCAAACTGCCACCATTTCACAGGTCTGAGTGACAGATTACGACTGCAGTGGTAGCGCCCCAGTCGGACTGCCAGATTTCAACTACACACTGGCCTGGCGGTGCTGGCAGTCCTAATTCTCCAGGGCAGCGCTGCCCTGGGGATTATGACCCCCTTCTCCACCAGCAGTTTCATGGTGGTAGCACTGCCATGAAAAGGCTGGCGAAGACGGGGCGCAGTGGGCCCTTGCACTGCCCATGCATTTGGCATGGGCAGTGCAGGGACCTCCCTGGCCATCTCCCTCGCAATGTTCACTGTCTTCTTTGCAGACAGTGAATATTGCAATGGGTGCTGGTGCACCCTAGGCACTACAGCATTGCTACCGGTTCTATTATGAGCTGGAGACAATGCTGTAGGCCATTTCCCACTGGGCGAGAACTGAGTTTCCGCCCGCTGACCCAGCAGGAAACACGTAATGGTCCCGGTGGAGTGATTGCCACACTAGTGGCAACCTACCCGTCTGAACTTCGATGGACGGGCTTTTCCGTCCGCCAAAGTCTTAACCAGGGCCATAGTGTTGTAAATGTGCTGTACCAAAGGTGGACATCTCATGCTTCCTGTGTTTCTGCACATCCATCTCCAAAAGCAAAATTTGAAACTAATATTAAGGTCCGAAGATAAAGCATACTGGCACTCAAGTATTTTTAATACATGTCATAGAGTTATTGTGAAAATAAACCTCCCGCTGTGTATCTAAATTTTCATGTCATGAATCCACCAGAACCTTTCGGACAGGTTAAAACTGCCACAGCAGTAGTCTGTTCTTGGACGTTACATTAGCCTTACCGTGTCCTATTGAAAAGTGACACTCAAGCCGTTCAGAGGATGTTGCTGGATGCAAACCTTCCAAGGACCACTAATGCAATTGTTAAACTGTACATTGTTGAGCCAAACTTTGATTTTCATTCATTTGCCCAACTTGTTTTGTGTGATACACCTTTTGTTCAGGTTAGTGGCTTATTGTTTTTTTAGAACAGCTTTGTGCCTCCCCTACGCTATTTTTGTTATTCTCTTTTTTTAGTTTTTTGTTTTTCTTTCATTTTCCTCCTCGGATTTGTGATCCGCTCAAAGCAGCAACAGAAGTGTCACTTTAGTACCCAGATCAAAACACTAATTTTAATGTAAAAAAAATGCGAGCAGCACAACTAGAAATATGTTGGTGGGGCGGACTAATATGCAATCAGCCTGTTACAAAAAGTGCTCACGTAATGCGGGTAGGAATATAAAGCAGCTGAGACTAAAATTGAAAGTCTCACTGGATATGTTTTCTGTACCGGGTTCAAAATCCTGAATGGAGGTTGCTCAGCAGAAGGTTTCTGGACAAAAATGGCTATTTTTGTTCATGTTGAGCGGGAAGTGATAAGATTGTTCCGTTGTTAGGTGTTCTCATTTTCTCTTGTGTAGAAACGTAAAGCGGGCTCCAAAGCACTGCTGGCAGTACATAGCAGTTGGCACTGTTTTCACAAGTCCCTGCAGTCACTGCTCACAAAAGGGGGCTGTTGATCTATGGGCACCAGGGAGCATTCTCTGGAGCAAACAGTGATATGCCTGGATTCACAGCGTTTGTAAAGAATAAATCATCCTAAAAGTCGCATACAATTTAACAAATCAGATTTTAATTTTTATCCTTTCTCAGGGTCGCTGATTGCGTGTAAAAGCACTGTCACTGAGTGACAAAAACAGGAATCAAACGACTGTCCTAACCTATATCACTCTAAAAACTCCAGGCCATGTTTTTTACATGAAGTTTATGCAAATCAACCCACCCAGGCGACATCTAAGCGGACTAGATGCTTTCACACGTTCTCATTAGAGACCTAAGGTCAGTATCAGTCTTGTTTGTGTGACTGCAAGGTTAAGAGGTCTTCTCTTGAGATGTTTGTTGTGCTGCCTGGCTTGCAGATCAGGTGCTGTCAACGTGACAGGGGCTTGGGCTTTTACTGCAAACCCAGATTGCATACGTCTAGTACCACAAACATGCACCCAGAGAGACTGCAGCGCCCAGCATATGTTTTTCTGAGCATTGACTGCTTTCGGATTGTCTGGCCTTCCGAAGAGTGAGAGAATGCAGAAACAAGACCGAGAGCAAATTTTCCCAGAGAGGAATGGAACCAAAGAAACAAAAAAGTGAACACAAGTGGTGGCAGCTCAACAAATCATCTGGGTTGTTGAAAAAGTTGCTATTTGATGAGTGGTCATACATTCCATACTTTGTATAGTTTAGACTTCAGCAGGATTTATTTCTATTGACCTTATACCTGTGTAATATTTTATCATGCAAAACTTAAAAGTAGGCCGTGAAAACTACTTTGTGTAATCCAATAAGGAAGTGCCCCCACTGGGAAGAAAGACGCCTAAGAAACTTATGGGGTTATATTTTACAGACATTTAACTGCTTTGCAAATGTTCCTTGGGTCTGTCTGAAGTGAGATGAAGTAAGTGGCACACCCTGTATGCTATTACTGGTGATGGAGAAAAACCTTAAATAAAGATTTAAGAATATATAATCCTAAATCATCATGCATATAAAGTGCTAGTGGCTGCATGCGGGGTTGTTAAATGTATATTTGCCATTCCTGAGATGTTCTAATTCAATAGTAAGTAACGTTTAGTTGTCAGTAGTGAGATTAATGGGGGATACAACTTGGTTGGTGCACTTTTTTTATTTTCAACATCATATTCTGTCCAATGAAGCCCGGGATATGTTTTTGCTCTACTGTTATGTTTTTTTGCCCAGATACAGTTTGCCACCATATCTAACACCAATAACGTCTGCTGGTATTGTAATTTACCCCAAATCCATTCAATTTTGATGGCAAACAATATACTTTCCTTCAATAGGTCCGTTCAGGGTGTGTCCTCGTCATGTCTTTTGTTAGCTGCCAGTGGACAGTAACCTGTGTCATAGGGTTCAAGGGCCCTAAAGGCAGGTGAGGTTTGTGTTTGGGGCTGATGTCTGTTAGACATAATATCCAATGATTACTAAGTAACGGTATGTCTGTTGGGTCAGTGTGTGGTAAGTGATGGTTACCGTGAATATGATGTGTATTGCTGGAACTGGTAATACAAATATACTGAGCACATGTTTTTGTGTGTGTGTGTGCATGCACGCTTGCTAAGGTATGGCTTTGAATGAAAGAGAAAGAGAATTTGTGATTGCACATGGAGTTTATCAGATCAGGTTCGTTGTGGTGTATTACCTGATACGAGAACCTCGTGTCCTTGAGCCCAGGACCAGGACAGGATGTTGTCTCATATGAATCTTAGAGATAATCAGTAGAGTTCTTGCCTTCTTTTGAAGTAAGTTTTAGTTTGAGGTTCAGATACTCTCAGCCATCAGATCAAGGCAGTTTGGGGATGAGAGCAGAGATGGCTCCTCCGCTAAGGTGGAGTAGTGTCACCCCACTGTTCTGAGCAGTGCAAAAAAAGAAAGATAAAATGATAATAACTTAATGTTATTATCATTTTATTTTTCCGTTAGGAGCCAGGTTAGGGCGTGGCTGTGCTACAGGAAGGAGGAGTTGTATGTGCCACTTAAGTGTGCATGACGGTTTGGTTGGCTGTCTTTGGCTGGCTAAATAGACATGTGCACTTAGCTTTTCTCCACCCAGCTGTATTGTACAGCCAGGTGGAGAACATGCACATGCTCCCACTCCCCGTCTGAACCAGGCCGGTCAGACCAATCACAATGCTGCTGTCATGCTGGTGACAGCAGCGTTGTGATTGGCTTATGGGAGTCTGGGAACCTGTGTGCTTCTGTGCTGCCAGGAGTGAGGCAGAGAAGAAGATGGAGGAGAGACGGCAGCCATACACAAGTAAGAGTTCTTTTTTTTCATCCCCCACCCTGCCACCCCCGCCACTAAACGACCGGGCGGGGTGCTGCAAAACCTACAGGATTTAACACACTACTGTGAACATCTTTTCAGAGTCTTTTGCCTCTCCTTTAGGCACAAAAAGATGAAAAGCTGCCTGAATATTGGTCCTGCTTCTAAGATAAATGCTGTTTGAAGGTTATGCTTGCATGGGGAGCACAGACTGGGTGGTGGTACAGCTTTCAGCAGCGAACACACAACCTTTATCATCAACTAGTTAAACAAAGACATGTGCCTGTCATTCTAGTGCCAAACAAATTGTTAAAAGTGTAAACAAGCACAAAAGTTATCATTACTATCATACTGCTGGTTCTATTGTTGCAATTTGATGTTACATGTAATAAATAGTAGCACCATTCCAATCACTCACAAAGGCATATATATAGTCAACTCAGTTTTGCTTTTTATTATTAAAAAAGTGTAAATCATATCACTGAATAAAATCTTTTGTGGATAAGTGGTTTGCCATGTTTCACTCAACTACATGGAAAAGCAACATTTAGCAAGTGTTGCAATTCATTAAACAGGAAGATACATATCACAAGAGAGATCAGGTTCGAATCGGGGGTTTCGCCTGGATCAGTACAGTACATGGAAACATCTTCGTGGAAAATGTAACTTAACACTTAGTGGCCCGACCTATCCTACTATTATAACCTTTCCTTGGGATATTAGTTGCTAGTTGGCCCTTGAGCAAATTAAAAGGTAGCGACTAAAGGCCAGAGAAACACACAAGAATAATCAATGGTTTACCAGATTTTTGGTGCAATATCTAAGAGGTCAAAGCCTCCAGTCCTAAATTGCATGCCACATTTTTCAAGGAGGTCTTAGAATCCCATCGAGGAGACATGCAGATATGTGTTATTGATTAATTCCCATTTACGTTACAATATGTGGCATGATATTGAAGTGTTTTTAGATTACCTCACTAATATAACATATTACAGCATAACACAATGTAACGCAACAGGACATCGCATGTAGTTTTGAAACCACACCCTAGAATTACTATCTTTCATGCAGCGGAGCGTATTTTGAAACAGAGCTGCGCTGTGCGAATGATAAAGAACAGCGCTGTTTGCAAAGAGTTGCCTGCTGGTGATGTCATCGGAGATGCGTGTACTAAAAATATCTGCTTTTTCTGAAGCACTGCCTACCACCGTGGCACAAAGGCGAGTTCGTCGTCAGTAGAAATTGCTAGACATTGATTACTATAGAAGGGTGAAACAGGTGTGATTATCACATATGCTATATATTACTTATCTGGCACGAATTTCCCTATGCCCCCTCGTTTTCACCTCACATTTGATGCAAAGCCAGGTCACACTACTTTGGTTGATTGGCTTTGAGTCAAACCCTATGGTTGTTTGCGCTGATGCTCCCCAGAAGCACCCATTTTGTGTATATTGCCATTGGAATGGCCGGCCGTCATGGCACAAAGCGCTTTTAGTGTTGCACGAAGGCCATCTTTCACCCTAAAAATCATCAGTGCTGTTGGAAGGGGATTGACACTGCTGTTTGCATCGTTTTGCGCCACGTAAACATCTCCATAAACCATAAGTAAATTTGGACCAGATATAAAGTGAATTGGGACTGAGAAAGCCAAGTGTGATCTCCTAACAGAGCAGCTTTAAGAAGGAAGAGGCTTAACTAATGTGCTAGTGCGCTTGCTCTGATTTATTTGCATAAGTATTTACATTAACTGTGAAAGACCGAATTTTGAAATATCTTCATCTTGCAACAAGTGGATAACAAGATTCCTGACAGCTTAGTTTCATGAGAGGGCTGCCAGACATACTGCACTGTTTACTAAACAGCTCACTGACTACAAGAAGTCAGTCTCTGAGGCTCAGTTCCTCGCTGTCCTTTTACACCTGCTACAAATCCACTTTCTCTTGTGTTATATTACCATTCTTCATTAAATGTTACTATTTTAGGAATAACTCTGAAATCTTCTCCTAAGCCACCCCAAAAAATCATTATTTTTTGATCTTGCTGTTCTGTTCTAGTTACCAACAAACAGAGTTATATCCCTCTAAGATCAATCAAAAATGTTACCTCCTTTGCTTAGCCCAACCAGTTTTGTTTTTTTAGGGCCTCATTTAGAGTTTGGTGGATGGGGTTACTCCATCACAAATGTGACGGATATCCCGTCTGGCATATAACAGTTAAATTTTATCGTATGTAAATTGTAATATGGTGGACGGGATATCCATCACTTTTGTGGCAGAGTAATCCGCCCCCCAAACTCTAAATCAGGCCCTTACTCTTGATTCTATTCCCATTTGCGCTTCTTCCAAAACACATGAGGCTTTGACACCAAAATGCTGCTTTCCATCTTTTATCACTTCAACTGCTATTTCTGCCTGCTACATTCTACAAATCCAGGCCATGTCGGGCTCTGTGGTGAAATAAATGGGCTCCATTCGCTATTAAGGTGACTCTCCCTCTTTTACCAGAGGCAGTATGACTCCTCGAAGGTTATACATTACTTAAGTAAAAATATATATATCTAATTAATCCTGTTTTTAAAACCTAATAATAAATGTCAATATAAGGTTAATTAAACACATGTTTACCTTACTCTGAAAAGTATTACAATTAATTAAAAACATGACCTCTAACCAAGTTTGTTATAAATTAAGTAACAGGCATTGGCAATGACAGTAGTTTGCTTAAAACTGAAAGCACCTCTTCAGTTATATATGAGTTTAGGTGCTCATTAGCTCATCATATATGCACTCTGTCACTCATCCTTCTACTCAGACATCTATTCGCTCACACAATGAATCATTTTTGCACTCACCCACTTACACATCCACATTACAACAGAGACACAAATGTAACAAGCATATGGTTGGTACATTATTAGAATAAAGGTAGAAAACGGAAAACATACCACCACCTAAACTTGGTGGGCATATGCTTATGATACAAAAATAAAATTAAACATCGAATAGGGTGGCAGTTTTGCAATGGTGATGTACATAGTGTATTGTTTTAAAGTTCCAACATAGCTGTTACATTAAGAAGCAACATTTTGGCCATCTTGGAGCAGTAAAAACAATGATACGCTATGTGCAATAATGTTCCAAGGTGACCACTCGGCAAACCTCATGCTGGGGGGCCATCTTTAAATTCAAAAGTGCAAAACCTATCACTATTGTACTGATCCAAGATGATGCTTCTAAACATTGTGGCTATCTTGGCATGACAATTCAATTACACACTATGGACAGTACCATTCAAAGATGGCCCCCAGTTTCGAACTAGTGGCAGCACAGCATACAGCACACTGCAGATGAGTTGAGCAGATAACCACAGCTGAACTGAGCAGCCCACCAGTGGCACAGTAAGACTGTTTGGGAAACAACAGGATACTGTCATAGAAAAAGGAGAAAAAGGAAGTAAATGAGGGGAGAAATGCATAAAGAAAATAATTGATATCTAAACTACACTATTTTTTCAGGTAGTTGTGAACATGTGATCATACAAAATGCCTTTTCTGGCAGGGCATTAGAGCCATGGGCTAAACCATTGCCCTTTGTAGTATGCTGTCATAGCGAGAAGCAGAATATGAATGCCACTTGAATAGACAGAAGAGGCTGTCACAAAGACCCTCCATGTATGTAGATATTTTAACATTTTTTGCAAGAGCCTGGCAGACTACTACATCTGCCAGACCCTCCTAAGAGAGTCTAGCAAGGATTATCACTGTGCAAATCTTCAATCCCAGGTTCAAAGGAAGTAACCAGCACCAACCTCTTTGCTTTCTACAGTGACCTATGAGATGTCATGTAAAAAATGCCTGTCTACAAGCATTAACATTGTGTCATGACAATCAAATCCTAAAAGCAGTTTGTTTTATACCATGTGCTTTTCACAGTAAATGTCAGGCCTAATGTCTTTGTCATACCTTTAAAAAAATATATATCATTTCTATGGCATCTTGTATAACTTTCCCAAATGAGCGAATGAGGCCTACAGTTTGTCACTATCACCAACTCGGGCCTACTACAATGAGTATGCTGTTTCTCACAAGGCACCCTAGCAAAATTAGAAATACCTTGAATATTGTAGTTGTTAAAACAATATACAACCTGTCTCATGATCCCCTCTTTGCAACCTTCCACCCAAGGATTTATCCAAGGGTGTAATGTGCATCAAAATCTATCCTTGCTAAATTAATCTCTGAGATTTCATGTAACAAAATGCAAACACACTGTACTAACAATCTATCCTTCAATGCCTATTGTCTTTAGTAAATGCATTTCACAATCAGTAAGTCAGTCCTACCACCTTTGTTGTAACTTTACATAATAAACAGTTCAGACTCATGGCATCTGACACAGTGTTTCCCAATGAACCATCAAGACAATATCATTCATCACTGGGCTGTTGTCATAATCATCTAAGATTGCCTGTAATTCACAGAAGATGGCAATCATCAGACACACACTCATAACATTACAAATATATCCAAAATTACATTTTACAAAACAATATACAAACCAGTGCTTAATTTGAGCCAGTGCTTTCCGGTGCTCAGCAGTCACTGATGACTTTAAAGTCACTGAAATTATTAGGAATGATGAAGTGAAAGCCATCATGACAGCATATATGCTTTTTGTGATTTGGGATTTTTATATATCATTTCTCAGGTGCTACAAAGCATTTCAGTTAAAAGGAAGGGATAGGAGCAAAGGTTGAGGTGACATTTCTTTGTTCATGGGGATTAGGACATTTTTTTTAGGAGGATACAGATCCTAGGCCAGTGAAAACAAATGTGTTTTTAGCCTTTGATGGTCTTCATGTAAGCCTTTAGGTCATAGGCTTTGGGGTAGAGAGATCCTAGAGATATGAGTCTTGCAGGCAGAACAACCTATCATCACATCTTTTGTGCCTGTTCGGTTGATTGGGTAGGTGCTCGGTGGTGGCTTTACTTGGTTTTGTTTTGCCCGGCAGAGTGTAATAACAACCTGATTTATCACTGTGGCAATGCACACTTTGTAGAAAATGCAGTGAGCCTGATTTACTAAGCTATTTGCATGTGTATCTAATACATATATCCACAAATAGCTTCATTTGCAAAGATAAAAGCGGAAGAAAAAAAAGTGAAGTATAGGCAGCGAGAGTGAAAGTGTTCTAGTGAGAAAGAGAGACAAAAGACATGGAGGAGGGAGGAAGAGGGAGTGAATAAAAAAACAGAGGAGTGAGAGAGAAAGTGGCAGAGGGAGAAACACAGAGAGAGAAAGATAGCAAGAGAAGGAAAGAGAAAGACAAAGCAGGCAGGGAAATGAGAGTGAATGTGAGAGATTAACATGGAGATTGCTCCTTGTTTGGATCATGCTTCATCTCTTAGAGCTAAGCTGGACCAATGGCTCGACTCTGGCTCCACTCTTTTAATGAATCCTCTGGCTTTCCTGGTTATCCCACTTCTACTTCTAATATGTAATCTTTAATATAGAACAACTACATTTTGCACTAACATTTACATGATTGCATCAACAAACTTGGGCCATTACAGACATCATCAGTTTCTGGCCTGATTATTGCATAAGCCTTTCTCTAACTGAATTGGACTTTCACCTTAGAAGTTGGTGGCATGTTTAAAATTAGATTTAGAAACAAAATGTAGGCTCATATCTGCTGGTGTTAAGAAATCAAATTTTGACTACAAACGACAAGGAGGCCCCATGCACTCCTTAGCACTATTATTCTGAATTACCAAATATGAGCAAGTGGAATATTAGCTGGGGTGGATGGGAGTCTACCAATATAAAGAATGTAACTATCTTGTTAGGTCCAGTAAAGGTTCAGTGATTTAAAACTGAGCATAACCCCTGGTGTGCACCACCAGTCCAGTGAGGCTTCTTTCAGCACAATGAATGAGCCATCTGTGTGGTATGAGTTTGACTGACTTTACCCATTCCATCTCATCTGTAATAGAGTTCAGTAGAGTTTTTCAAAAGTAAGTTCAGGGGCCCAAGTTTATTCTTAAGAGCCTGTCACTGGCACTCTTAAATCCCAAAGATGCTCAACACCACGGCTACCAATCTTCAATTCCTATTGTGCTTTTCTACACCACCCTTCACTTCCTCTCACTTTACCTCACCCATACAGGTTCTTTACCATTCCTTCTTTCTCCCATTGTTACTGTGCTCTTGCCCTCCTCTTGGTCTGGGTCAGATGATAATCAATAAATCTTGGTCTCCGTAAATGAGTGCTGGTGCCTGCCACATACACAAATAAATTACTGACTCTCAAACAATAAGCTAGAATTCCAAAGTCTACTATTAGTGCAAGTCCTTATAATGATTCCAATGATCTCATTTTAACCAAATGCAGGAACAGTACACAGTACGTGTGTCTGTACTTGTACATAAAGGCCATGCTAATAATCCCTTCCCTGTAAATCTTCAACTCTCCAACGGTCGTGCGAAGTCGTTTTCTATTTGCTTTCTATTTTAAAGCTACATTGCGACTGCCTCATGAGCCGAATGCATTAATTTATGCACTGAGAAATGTCCCAGATAAACATCCTTATGGAAAAAGAGTCAGGTTTTCACCCCCACAGCCTTAGAAATGGTATTGCTAGTAGAGTGTCCATTGGGAGGGCATTTCAAAATGAGCCCAGATATCGAGGTCGATCTTTGCCCCGCATGCATTTTCCTTGCCCCTGGCATTCATCCACAGAGTGTTTTAAAAGGGTCGAGATGTATTGGGCCATTTACTTTTAAACAAAAAATATGTCATTTACCCAGTATGGTTCCTGAGTAAAAATTAAGTTAATATTTATATTTGACAGATAGAAAATATCTTTGGTTGCAGGCCTCTGTTAGTCTGAAGCATGCACCTATACATGGAGGACAGACTGACATGCTGCCGTCACTTCACAGGTAAAATTACGACAATTACACCTTTCTCATAATTAAGTTCAGAAACCACAATGGGGCATACAGTAATGCCAACAGGGGTGACACTGATACCATGGGAATCTGCAATTGCTATTGGAAATTCTAATAGTATTTCGACACACATGGAGAAATTTTTCCGGGCGCAGTGTGTACAGGGAAAAATCACCAGTGCTGTGTTGCCACACATTTGTAAGATCCCAGTTTCGGTGTGAACTAGTTTACTCTCAAATCGGGATTAGTGTACATCCTGCAATGATGGCTTTTGCACACTCTGAGACGTTGCTGTAATTTAAGTCACAAAGAGCACATAAAGGCTACACGTGATTTACTTTTAGCTAAAATATGTTTTTTCGTATGGATATAAACTATGGAAATTAACAGAACAATTTTTTTCATGACAACCGCTGACTATGTAAAATATATTAACTTAGAAAACATGTATGTAATTGTATATTATGTGAATATTCTAAAAATCAGTAATGAGTCTGCCCGTCCTTGACTTGCTTTGGACACCTCCGCTGCAGTGGAACAAGCATAGCCTGAGTGGGCAAAAGCTGGGTTTCCGACGTTATGCTTTTTCACGGCTGGGCAGTAGGCACCTATGTAATACCCGGAAAATTGCAGTTTCCTTTTAAGCATTACTGGCATTGAAGAAACAAGCACAGCTGCCCAATTTAAATCTCCAAAGAGCCGATGTGTGCATTGAGTGCATTGATTGTTTTAAGAGGTGTAATGCAAGCATTACATTAATTTACACGTCATCAGATTGTGGTCCCCTGCACTAATGTACCAACAGACTGGTCGCAAAAAGTGATTACTAATTGCGCACTTACTTTTTGTAACCGGCCTTTAATTTTGCAACGTGACCTATGTATCAGGAACCAACATTATAGAAACTTCAGCACATGGAGTGGCAGAGCGACTTGCCTAATGAATTAATCAGGCTTGTTTTGCACCCCATTGTAATTGGCTACAAGCATTTGAATAGTGTTCTGCCAGGAAAAGAGACGCATTCCCTGTGTTTGCACTTTCAAAAAGGAAACCTTTTTTTAAAGCAGCCCCAAAAGCAGCTCATATTCCTAAAGGAACACAAATTTCTCTAATGCAAAAAGAACAGTGCTCTCCATGCATTTTACAGTACTTGTGTATACAAGTGATAAACTGAAGAGAAACTTGAATTAAATAATTTCCCCCCTTTCCTAATTCATTTATTTTTATTTACCTCAGCAAGATAAATTGACTTTTTGTCAGTCACTAAATACCCTTACCTGACATTTAAGAGCAGCTCACCAAGAGGACCCCATGGCAACGTCTATCTTAGAGCTTGAAGTCACCACTGTGATACAGATTATGGAGGCAACAGCCAGGTTTAAATTTTACAGACCAAGAATTTGCTTTGAGATTACCTGCAGCTAGTTTATTATAAATTGTGCTCAGGCATTATAACATGCTTTTGGTGTATGGCACATATGTGCGGGTTACATATACTTGCATATTTTCAGCAAGTATGTTGGCTGCCAAAAGAACTGGTAAGTCGCAGCAGTGTCAAAAAAGGGCAGTCGTTAAAGTAGATCCTTTAAAACAACAAAATTAAATGGAATGGAGTTAAAATAGGTCTGTCATATTGGGACCTCATGCCCCCCGCTTCTGTCCCAGAGATATCTGGGAACCATTCCTGGCGTACCTAAGCTCTAAGACAGATACTCAGGCCACTGCTAGGGATGTGACCGGGTGGAATGGGGAGAGACGAGACACCTGTCTGGCGCAGGCTCCCAGCCCGAATACTCCACGTCATAAAATGGATACAACACCACTGTAGGGACAATCAAAGTGATCACCAGTGAGGAGCTCATCTTACCAGTTGAACATATATCCATGAACATTGTTTTCTTTTTTGTAGTGATATTTTCTGGACCTGACTGACGCCATATTGTAGTTGAGATGTACATGTTATTCCGCTATGCAACTATGGGACTAAATATGATAATGTAATATCGATGGTGACTTCTGCTCATGTTGTATGTTTTCTATTTGCACTCCAATAAAACTCCCCCCCCGCAAAATAGGTCTGTCATTCCAGAATGCTGGATTAAAAAGTACAGGAAATGAACGACTAATCCAAAGACATTAGCAGTCAATGGAACCTTAGAAAGACATCATGCCATCACCTTAACTTAATGATAGTCAAAATCTGTGGTAAATCAGTAAATATTAAACGTGCTAAGTGTCTCTCTATTCACCCATGGGGCTACTTCTCAGTTTTTTTCTTCGGTAGGAATCCTCTGCTTTCTTCAGGACATCCAGGTGCTGTCCGTGCCTTTTATCTGATAAAAGTACAATGAACTCAGCAAGTTGTAGACAAAGCTCATGCTCAAAAGGGTTTGCAAACTGTAAGAAATGGGATCTCTGGTTGGCAGTCAGTTTAAACTCTGTCTAAGCACGGACCCTCACTCTAGTCAGGATAAGGGAGATATACAGCTCAGACAATCCCTGCTCACCCCCTTGGTAGCTTGTCACAAGCAGTTAGGCTTATCCAGGGCTGACGTTTGGGCAGTGTGAGCGGTGCAGCCTCACCGGGCGCTGACCTCAGGGGGTGTTGTGTTTAGCAATAACTTCAGAAACTTGCGATTTAAAAGCACCTGCTGAAAGGTTCCTTGCGCGTCCAGACTTCAGGAAACAATTAAAATGTCAAGATATCTCTTGTGATTAATGTTCCTGCTAGGGAGAGAGATGGGAGTTTTGCCTAGTGGCAGCTTTGACTCAACATAAAGTAGCATACAGGGTTAATATGCCTGCTGCAAAAAAACAGAACTATGGGGCATATTTAAGAAAATTGGCGCTGCACACAGTGCAGGGCCACTTTTCTTGCACCCCTTAGTGCCCCCCTAATGCCACCATGTGTGCGTCATATTTAAAATACAGCGCACCATGGCGATAGTTAGGGGACTAGCGTCAGAATTTTTAATGCTAGTCCAGCGCTTTGCAGCATTAGCATAAAAAATGTTGACGCTAATCCTGCAAAACACCCAGAGGCCCATTGTAACCAATGGAATCCTCCTTTTAATGCCTGCTCTGAGCAGGCTTTAAAAGTGCAGGGAAAAAATTATGCAAAGAAATCTGTCACATTTGCATGCATTGCGCCACTTTGTAAATATGGCAAGGCGTTTTTGGCCTTCTAACACCAAATTAGCGTTAAAAAATGACGCTAATGTGGCATTAGAATGACGCCAGGGCCTCTTAAATATGCCTGGATATCTGAGTAGCTGATTAGATTAGTAAAGCCAGCATTTACACGTGCTTTAAATCACATGAATGTATGTGAAAGGGGAGAGATGAGGGGCACATTTGCCAGGTGGTAGTAAGTGAAACTGAGGAGGAGGTCATGGGGAGGCACCAAAATAAACTGTCGCACAAGGCACCACCAGTCCTAAAGCTGGCCCTGGGCTTATCTCGGAGGCAATGTGTAAAGTATTTGTACAATCACACACAGTAACAGTGAAAACACCACAAAGGGACTCAAAACCAGTTTAGAAAAATAGCCAATATTTATCTAAATCAAAGAAGACCAAAACGACAAAAATCCAGCATACACAAGCAAAAGTATGAATTTTCAAATATTCATCTTCAATATAGTGCTTTTAAACACAAATACTTCAGTTTAGAGTTATTGTGGCATTTTGACGGAGACGTTCCCAACAATCTGACACCAATGGCACTGGTCATGGAGTCACATGGACCTCCAGATATGGTTCCATTGGTAAAGAAGAAACAAGCCATTGCACGACGTCAGGGAGAAGAGGCGTTGGTGGATCCAGTGAGGCGTCGCTTCCTTCATGCAGAGCAGGGGAGGTGATGCGGCGTCTCTGCGAAGCGTCAGTTCCTTATGCTACTGCAGGGTCGATGTCGGGTGGGTCAAGACGCGGTGGGGTGATCTCCCAGGGTGGCGGTCACGCCACAAGGCTGCAGGCACTGTGGTAGAGTCAGGCGGAGTCAGGTGTCACAGACGTCGATGACATGCACTTGGGACTCACAAAGTCATGGGACATCAGCGGGGTTGCAGCGGCATCTGGCCTGCGATGTCGGCAGGGTCGGCGCACTCCAGCGGGGACCACGCTTCGGTTGCAGGTGATGTCGCAGGCTCAAGCAGCCTGGTCTGTCTGGGTGTTGTCCGGAGTCAGTGCACTGTTTTTTCTTGTGTTTTAACCAGCTGTCACTCCCAGGGGCCCAGAGACTGGAGTAGGCCCCACCTGGTGAGCTAGGGTCCACAGCAGTAGACCCCAGAGGCCGGTAAGTGAAGTCTTTGCTGTCCTGAGACTTCTTAACAGGAGGCAAGCTCAGTCCAAGCCCTTGAGACACTTCACCAAGCTCTTTTCCTTTGCAGCGGTTCCTCTTGGTCCAGAAGTGATCTAAAAGTCTGGGGTTTTGGGTCCACTACTTACCCCCATTTCTGCCTTTAAAGTAAGCAAACTTCAAAGGAAAGTCTCTGTTGTTGACAAGATCCTGCCTTGCCCAGGCCTGGCCCCAGGTACACACCAGGGGGTTGGAGACTGCATTGTGTGAGGACAGGCACAGGCATTTCAGGTGTACGTGTCAGCTCCTTCCTCCCCTCTCTAGCCCAGGAGAACCATTAGAGTATGCAGGCCATACTGCAGCTCCCTTTGTGTCACTGTCTAGAGGGAATTCACAAACACCCCAACTGTCCCAGACGTGGATTCCACAAGCAGGCAGAGACACAGAATGGTTAAGCAAGAAAATTTCCACTTTTCTAAAAGTGGCATTTTCAATCTGGCAATCTAAAAAACAACTTTTCCAAAAGGTGTATTTTTAAATTGTGAGTTCAGAGACCCCAAACTCCACATCTGTATCTGCTCCCAATGGGAAACTGCACTTAAAAGATATTAAAAGGCAGTCCCCATGTTAACCTATGAGAGGGATAGGCCTCCAACAGTGAAAACTAAATTTGGCAGTATTTCACTGTCAAGACATGTAAAACGCATCCGTAAATGTCCTACCTTTAACATATATTGCACCCTGCCCATGGGGCTACCTAGGGCCTACCTTAGGGGTGCCTTACATGTACTAAAAGGGAAGTTTCGTGCCTGGCAAGTGAGTACACTTGCAAGGTCGAATTGACAGTTTAAAACTGCACACACAGACATTGCAGTGGCAGGTCCGAGTCATGCTTACAGGGCTACTCATGTATGTGGTACAATTAGTGCTGCGGGCCCACTAGGAGCATTTGATTTACAGGCACTGGGCACCTCTAGTGCACTTTACTAGGGACTTACTAGTAAATCAGATATGCCAATCATGGATAAACCAATCACCAATACAATCTACACAGAGAGCATATGCAATTTAGCACTGGTTAGCGGTGGTAAAGTTCCCAGAGTCCTAAAGCCAACAAATAATGGTCAGAAAAAAATAGGAGAAATGAGGCAAAACATTTGGGGATGACCTTGCAAAAAGGGCCAAGTCAAACACAAACATTTATTTTCGCTGAGCAGCCAGACCACGCAAGCCTTCCATGAGGGTAATGTCTTTCTCCGATATGTGCGTCAGAAACCCCCTATGAGGTCAATAGTAATCTAGAAATGTTGGTTCTTTTGGTTAGAATAGCAGCTTGTGGTTATACAGATAGTACATTGGTGCTACTAAACAAATAAAATACTCCACCACACATCTAAAATCTGCACATGCAGTTTACTCATTGAAACTACAAACTTGTCACCTTCTGGTTATAGTATGTCTGTTTGCATGTCACACCATCTCATCCTTTCCCATCCCTTTCACTAGCTGATCTACCTTTTACTTGTTATCTGCAAAGTTTCATCATTCAGTTAAAACACTCCACATTTTACTGTACTCTCCTGTATATCATTCCTAATCTCTGTTTCACACTATTTAACACATTTGCTTCTCTCCTGTGTCTCTAGTTTGCCTTCTGTTAGTCCAACCTATGAGAATTATTAGACTTCCCAGTACTGAAATTTCATGCATATCCCTCTAATCCAGAGTCTTCTCTCACTTACCAGTGAAAATCATACACTCAGCGACAACTTATCCACACGTCTGCCTTCAAGGTTTACAGCCTCTTTCTCCTTCAGAGTCAGGACAATGGTCCTGACATATATGTACTGTGGTTAAACATTTAAGACAATTTGGTCAGTGGACCCTGAAGAAGCCACAAAAGACACCTTCATCTATCTCTGTCTCTCCCTTCCACACTGTGAGCAGACCCCAAAACATATTGAGAGATGGGTACGGGGCATTCCAAGGATCAATAATTCAAGCAAAAATTTAGATAAGCAATACAACTAAAGGAATTAAATAATCTAAGGTTCAAAACAAGTTGATAAAGATGGAAAATTGATTAAGGCAAAAAAATTGAAATAACAATGATAAACAATAAGAAAATGGTTTTAACCATTCCAGTCAAAGTCAGTGAGAACAATAGTTAGTACTGCCTCTATGTAATGCAATGCAAGTCAACTGGAAAATGAAATTGGGTACGAAATAGCATAGACCAAGACTTAGAATTGTGTGGGGTGATGGGAAGTCCTCTTATTGATGGAGAAACTTTTAAACTTGGAAGATCCTCCTGTGGAACGTTATCCAACTTGCCATCTCTAGACTGTTGAAAATTCAACCATTGGATCGTTCTTCAGATATAGCACTTTCCGTAGCGATAGGAAGGTTTCCAATAACACCCACTCCTTATTCAGTTGCCCGCTTTATAGAGCCTTGGCATAAAAGATAAGACTTGCCCTTGTAATTGTCGAGACGGGCCACTCAACTGAAAAGCAGGATGTCTGCAGGGGCGATGATATGCCCCCCAACCTCCTGGAACACCTCTCGGCACTTCCTGGTGGACACAGAAACCCCAGCAGGTGTTCCAAAAGGAAAGGGGGAGTGGAAGACAAAGAGACAAAACACTGCCACGTCTTGCCGGTCCAGCCAGGCACACCCTGTATTTTCAGCGGTGGAGGGGAAGGTCGTTCAAAGTCCTGAATGACACAATTTAAATCCAAGAGTTAAGCTATTAGAGAAAGAAAAGTCACGTAAATGCTCTTTTAAAATTGCACTGTCACTTTTTGTAGTACTTGAGCTCAAGCAAATTTTCTGAAGCACATTTAAGCAAGTAACTACAATAGTAATGTAGAATGTTCAGAAATGAATTTGTCTCCTCAAGATAAGCACTCTGCCAAAATACGAGGTCTAAAATACACCAGCTGTTCCAGGAAAGCGCGGCGCTCAAAGAACAAATCTTCCTGGACAATACTAGTCACTTAGCTGCAGTCTTTTCCAGAGTGCTGGAGGAAGGCCTGGTGTCAACTGGTACAGGAACGAAAAAAAGAATTGCCTCAAAAGTCCTGAATACGAGGATGCAAACAGGGGCTGGACCGCCAAGTCAGATACTGAGATCAGGAAGCAAAACAAAGCCAAGAAGGGAGACATGCTTCACTCTGCTATTTATAGCCAATCAGGAAAGCAGTTGAGTTTCCACATGTGGACACCCAATTAGAAGCAGAGGTCTGCACCTGCTCACATTAGCAAACAAGCATTGGTAAAACAAGCATTGATAAAACCAATTGTGTAACACAGCACATTATGTTTACTTAGAAACATTAAGGTTTAATCAAGAACAGAGATATGATTTAACCCTAATCCCTGGGGATGCTGACAGATAACGCAGGAGGCACCTTGGGGATTCCTGACAGTAATGAGTCAGATGTGACCTTTATTTCTGACCATTATTACTGTTGGGTCCCAGGACAGTACTGAAGCCACCTCTGTAGGTCTGTATTTACTGGCTGGGTCAAATGGAGCAAAGTAACATACAAATCTGGCAGCTGGAAATGTATCAAAGCCACTGTGCATTATAAGGAAGTTGGATGTGCTGATTTGAGACTTTTCTCAATTAACATCCCTTTTGACAGAGCTACAGAGATTTTCTCCATCCAGTAGGAAATCGAGAGGTAGTTATCATGCTGTATGTGAGTCCTACAAACCAGACCTTTGGGCAAATGTTTTTCATTTTTCCTGCATGCTTCTAGTGTAGAGACCAAAGAGGTACAAGGTGTTTCTGGGTGCACTTTCTCTTCTTTTTACTTTGGTATCCAGGAAAGTCATCAAGATCCAGAACTGCTACCCAATCAGTGAGTTGTCGGTAGGCACCATCGAAGGACAAACTATGCTTCTGGTGTCCAAAGTGCATTCACAGTTAGCTGTCCATAAACCCACCCACACCTTATTTTACACATTTACCACTATGTTATAGTTGGTTTCAGTGACTTAAAATCCCATATGTTTCTTTCTCTGAAGACACCAGATGTCTTTACTTGGAAACAAGAGTTATAATTTATTTGCTCTTTCCTTCCCTCAAATTCAAAGGGGAACCATGTGGTGAGTCAGAGGATCTAGAGTGGATCCCATCAGGAATTCACCACCTGTGTACTCATTAATGGATTGTGTTGGATGGAGGTAAGACGGAAAGGATCATTTAATTGCATAGTGATTAACATATTATTATTTCCAGTCTTTAATAATATATATGAGTCCAGACCTAAATAATTTTATGTTTTAAACACTGGTAAACAGTATAATATAGAAGAAAGATCTCACTGAACTATAACAACCTTCATGAATATTTGACCTGTACTCTCCATCGCTCCAAGCTTCCTTTTCAATTTCAATTTTGTGTATGTTTCCTCATGATTAAGCTAGTTTCCTCCTAATATAAGACTTATGTCCTTCTCCATTATCTTCCAGACCCTGTCCAAGAGTTCCCTATCAAATGTTGCCTAATTGCCCCATCAGTTTTCGCAGTTTTTGCAGTCTTTTATCTGCCAATATATTTTGGAAATAATCATTAATAACATACGTACCGTCACAGGAACAATTCAGAATGAGAGTAGCTAGCAGTTCAAACAGTTAAGGCAACCTGAATCAGTGGTCTGCTGCAAATTTAATTTTTATGAAAGAAAACTATACCATCCTACAATTACATGTCTTCCTTTAAATTAAAAACATAATATAAACTAACTTCACTCAATTCAGGAGCAAGAGTTGAAAGATAAATCTTGTATTTTCTCCTATACCTTTCTCAAGTAGGTAAAATATAACATGGTCACATCCACTATTGCAAGGAAAGCCCAATTTAGGTTTACTTTCTTAAAATGTTGTGCTGAAATTGTGAGAGTACTTTTGGTGAAACTGCCATGCAGAGTGGATATCCTTATTAAGACGTACTCAGCATTTTTTTTATTTTGGGGTTTGTTTCTGAAAGACAAAAAATAAAGTGCCCCTAACACATTGTGAATTATCTCCCTGCACAGGGGAGACATTTGTGCTAATTTCTTACCCAGGACTGACATGCCTCATGTCGGACCTAGCCCTTTCTGCATGGTCACATGAGATTTTTGCTTTCCTTTGCTGAACCCATTTATGTTGGCTTGTTGGACTCCACACACTTTACTCCTGCTTACCAGTCATAAAGTGCTTATACCCTCCCTTCCAAACAAGGTAAGATTGGTATACACCTGATCGGTAAATGTAATTTACATATAAGCCCCTACATGCACCCAGAGAGTATAAACTAAATGCATTGGACTGCAGCACTCATTGTGCCAACCACTAATGTAACACTGTAAATTATGCCTCAAGGCTCCCATTGCAGCCAGTAGTGCAGTTTTAAACTTCAATTTCGACCTGGCCAAAAATAACATTTTGCCAGACTCAAACCTACCATTTTGATACTTATAAGTCACATCTAAGGTATGCCCTAAGAGATCATAGGACAGGGTGAATGGTATTTTAACAGTAGGACATGTGTACTTAAATTTTACATGTCCTGGAATTGAAAAACCCTCAGTCATTTTTCACAGCACCAAGGCTAGTTCTTACATGGACTAACAGTAGGCTACCTTATTATATTTAATAAGTGATAACTTCAGTTTGGGAGTGTTATGGATCCTATTTAGTTTTATTGGGACTCAGGAGTCCGCTTAGCCTTCTGGCTTGCAGACCTGTGCCCCTGTCACCTAGTGACTTTTAACTGACTTAGCCTGCTCTGTTTTAGCACATTTATTTAGTTATTTTTTCCAAGATGTCTGCTACGTTTATAGTTAGGAAGATGTTTTGATTTCACGTTATCATTGCCACTCTGGGAAGGCATCACTATCAGCATCAAAGACAAGTGATATACGTAGGTACTCACATCATGTCCCTTTCCCACTTATGTGTGACAGGAACATGATGTACTTTTGGAGGGAACTGTTTATATAAATGCCATCCCAAGCATGCCTTCCTAATTATTGTTTGGGAACATACCTGCGTTGGGGTTCCTACAAGATCTGTATAAATACATCTCATGCCGACAAAGTTATTAGAGGGATTCCAACAAGATGCCATCAACACTATCTATGCTACACGTCGCCTTGATGCAGACACAGCATTCGTGCCCCCACGGAGTCTGATCTAGATACCTCATTCTAAGGTAACGGGTTGGGGGCGCTTCTCATGGACATGGTACTGGCAGATTAGGTTTAACACACCTAGCTCTCATTAGGTCAGAGTTTAGGTTCTCCATGCTAGGGTATTGGGGTCTATTTTTCATCTCTTGTTATTGCAAGATGGTGGGGGTCTTTCTATTCACGACTCTAATTTTTACAATTCTGATTCTTGCATTGTTCATTATCCTAATCATTGCAGCTCATGTGTTTTACAGTAGATTGTAGTCTTGTTAATAAAACCTATTGAAACCTTTACAGCATCTCTTTCATTTATGGGCCAACAGTTGCGACTTGTTGTAGGAATGGCCTAGTCGCCTACAAACAAAAGTGCTGTCATCCCTAAACCAGCAGTCTTGCCTAGAGCAAGAGTCCAACTATGACAGGAGCAGGTAGAGAAATACTTTTTCCACTCATTTGAATTGTAATTTAACATCCTATTTATGTTAAATTCAGATTTTAAATTACTATTCTGAAAATACCAGTTTTAGAAAGTTGGCATCTTTCTGCCTGTGTTCAGGGTCACATCATTGTTAATGGATCTCCTGTGGTGTATTGTGATCTGTATTCCTTCCTGTTAGAAATGGGGTCTTTAGTTGGAAGTCAGGTTACCCCCTGTCCAAGCAAGGACCCTCACTCTAGTAGGGTAAAGGGAATCACCCTCAGCTAAGCCCCGCTCACTCCCTTGGTAGCTTGGCACGAGCAGGCAGGCTTAACTTCAGAGTTCCAGGTGTAAAGCATGTGTACCAACACACACAGTAACTTAATGAAAACACTACAAAATGACAAAACACAGGTTTAGAAAAGTAGGAAATATTTATCTAAACAAAACAAGACCAAAACGAAAAAAATCCAACATACACAAGTCAAGTTATTAATTTTAAAAAGCAAAAGAGTGTTAAATCCTTTTATAAATAGGTAAAACACTGTTAACATTGAAAAGTACCTGGGTAGCGTCAAAATAACACGCACGGGCGAGTGTGATTCGAAAACGGTAATCGGTACATCGATTTCTCACCCGCAAGTGAGATAGTGTGTCATTTCTCCTTTTCCGATGGGGTTGGCGTGCGCCGTTTTTCCTCTCCGCAGGAGAGCAATGTGTCCATCCGGGCAGCACTCGGGTCCATGCAGGTGTTGAATCGTTTTTACCATGCCCAGCAAGATTTTTGTTGAAAATCCTGCCGCACGGTGATAGCAAAAAAGCGCGGAGTGGGTTGCGACGTTACCAGCCTCTGTTAGCGATGCAGCGCGTTGATTCTCCAGCTGTGAGCGTTGATCTTCCAGCCGTGCTGCAAGCTCTATGTCGATTTCAGCCGCAGAGCCGGCGACGTGTTGTTTCTTTAGCCACGTCTCGAAGGTTGTGTCAGAAATTTCCCCGCACCACAGTCGGTGCGTGGATTTTCAATCTTGATCTGCCAGCTTCACCTGTCAAGGCCCCAGGAACTGGATAGGGCACCACTTGGCAGGGAAGAAGTCTCAGCAGAGAGTCCAGGTGCTGTCAGGGGAAGTCTTTGATGGCTCTGGGACTTCAACAACAGGAGGCAAGCTCAGGATAAGTCCTTGGAGACTTCTTCACAAGCAGGAATGCACAACAAAGTCCAGTCTTTGTTCCCTTTCACCAGGCAGAAGCAGCAACTGCAGGATAGCTCCACAAATCACAGTCACAGGCAGGGCAGCAGTGCTCTTCAGCTCTTATTCAGGCAGAGGTTCCTCTTGATGTCCAGAAGTGATCTAAAGTCTGTGGTTTTTATACCCATTTTGGCCTTTGAAGTAGGCTTACTTCAAAGGAAAGTTTCTCTTGTTTGTGAAATCCTGCCTTGCCCAGGCCAAGCCCCAGACACACACCAGGGGGTTGGAGACTGCATTGTGTGTGGATAGAAACAGCCCTTTCAGGTGTGAGTTACTACACCTCCCCTCCCTCCTAGCACAGATGGCTCATCAGGATATGCAGCCTACACCCCAGCTCCCTTTGTGTCACTGTCTAGAGAGAGGTGCAAACAGCCCAACTGTCAAACTGGCCCAGACAGGAAATCCACAAACAGGCAGAGTCACAGAATGGTTTAAGCAAGAAAATGCCCACTTTCTAAAAGTGGCATTTTCGAACACACAATCTTAAAATCAACTTTACTAAAAGATGTATTTTTAAATTGTGAGCTCAGAGACCCCAAACTCCACATGTCTATCCACTCCCAAAGGGAATCTACGCTTTAATCATATTTAAAGGCAGCCCCCATGTTAACCTAGGAGAAGGATAGGCTTTGCACCAGTGAAAACCGAATTTAGCAGTATTTCACTGCTAGGCCATATAAAACACATTAGTATATGTCCTACCTTAACCATAAACTCCACCCTGCCCATGGGGCTATCTAGGGCCTACCTTAGGTGTGTCTTACATGTAAGAAAGGGGAAGGTTTAGGCCTGGCATGTGGGTACACTTGCCAAGTTGAATTGGCAGTTTAAAACTGCACACATAGACCCTGCAGTGGCAGGTCTGAGACATGATTACAGGGCTACTAATTTGGGTGGCACAACCAGGGCTGCAGGCCCACTAGTAGCTTTTGAGTTACAGGCCCTGGGCACCTCTAGTGCACTGTACTAGGGACTTACCAGTAAATCAAATATGCCAATCATGGAAATCCAATCAACAATACAATTAATACAGAGAGCATATGCACTTTAGCGCTGGTTAGAAGTTCAAAAGCCAAAAACAACAGGTGAGAAAAAATAGGAGGCAGGAGGCAAAAAGTTTGGGGATGGCCCTGCATAAGGGAAAAAGTGCAACACTTCCAGTCAGGGGACAAAGGGGTCTTGGGAGCACCTCTATTTAGTAGAGTGGCTTGGGTGGCGAGGGGGTAGTGGGTGGGCTCAGCTTCAAAGTGTAGGCTGAGTGCAAACTTTCTAAAAGTGGTATTTTCAGAACTGTGACTTGAAATCCTACATTACCATTAAAGAGGGTTTTAAATTACAATTATTTAGACACCAAACTCAACTTCATACTTGCTCCCAACTGAATGTTAGCACTTAGATATCAGCATAAGGACATGTAAAGCTTAAAAGTACATGCCCAACCTTTTAAATACACTGAACCCTAACTTCTGGGCTGTTTAGGGCCTCCTCTAGGGGTGACATACATGTATTAACAAGCATTTGCAATGCAATAGGACTCACATTTGATTGAGTTAGAGATATTGGCATTGTAAATTCATCACTGAACTTTTCTTGCCACATAAACTGGTCAACCCTGCCTCATAATTTCGTCTTTTCCTTCCATATAATTCCAGTGGCCCTGCATATAACTGAAGCACTACCATTTACCTTTTTCCTCTATCTGCAGCAAAATAAAAATATTGCCATTTAACATATTAATTTAAATTTACCATGCTAAATCCACTAGAATACCACTTTCATCGACCCACAATAAGAGTTGCTGGCTGGCTAGCACAATTCCCCCCCACCCCAAAAAAAGACAGCCACAGAGGAGAAATAAACTAGAAGGTTCACCCAAACATATCAAGAGTGTTCAGTCTTTGTGTAATAAGGATGTTAAGCTGGACTGAATCTTGGTCATAATTGTAATAAGGAGAGATTATTAAAACATATACAATTATCATATAAACCCTTATCAGAAATAAATGTTTGGCATTAGACTGTAAGACTCAAAACAGTCCCTAGAGGACAACATAACAAAAATATCATTTGTAAGAAACATGGACATGTAACCATTTTTATAGCTTCTAGAGGCCATAAACCCATGAATGTATTGTAGCCATTACCCCTAGAGGGCATATAGTTAATTACACATTTTCAAGATTAACAGGCATACTGCAATAATATTATAAACAAGGCCCATAAAAAAATAATTTCTCCAGTTGTAAAACAAAGGTTCCAGCCATGAGAGAACTGAAAAACATAATGAATAGTAATAGGGGTTATTATTTTGGAGTCCCCACTAACATAGTGTAAGAACCCAGATATGATGTAGACAGAAAGAGCACATTGTGGTCAATGTTTTGAAGGAGGTCCCATTGTCCTAGGACCACCACAGGCTGAGTTATGAGCAAAAATGTTTTGTAAAAGTAATGCCCTGCAAAGCATTATGGAGCAAGTTTCCCAAGTGCAGTGAATATTGTAGTATTGGCTCTCCCACTGTGCCGGGAGAGCCTCTTTCACTTTGAGGATTTCTGTTTTGCTTAAAGCATTTACCAGTTTCAAGTGTTTTAAGAGGAGAGCCACAAGAAATGACTCTGATTAGGAAACTGTGAACAGTGTGACCAGCACTCCAATACCGCCAATCGAGTTCACGCTTTTGTGCCTGTTCACGCTGTGAGCGCCATGGTCACGATACAGCACGAAGGGGAGAAACAAAAAATAAAAATAGTTCATCCACCCTGAATCATATCGCCGATCGTGCAATAAACCAGGGCAGTCTGCAAGGTCTGACAAAAAACGCCCGAAGGCGGGACAAATGTAAAACATTTACCAATGACATCAAGTGATTTTAAAAAGGCAAGCTGAGGAACCAATGAAAGTGATGGGCGTGGTTAAAAGCCCACAATACTTAAAACAGGTTAAAGCACTTGCGCGCTTGACCCAAAAAGGAAAGTTTAGGCTAGCAAAAGATTGTTTTTGCCAGGCCAAAAAGGCAGTTTAAAACTTCACACACAGGCTGCAATGGTAAGCCTGTGACATGTTTACAAGCATGCTATTGTGGGTGGCACAATCAGTGCTGCAGGCCACTAGTGTATACAAAAAGGGATGTATGGAACACGTGACCTAATCTCAGCCACCGGTAATTACTCGGGCCGCATCCCAATCCATCACTATTTTGCACACCATGCCACCTCAGTTTGTAACCAGCTATATGCAAAATAACCTTGACCCTCCTCTAAGGGGAACAGTCCAGCCAAAACTGCCAAGCCAGATCCTCACTGAACCGGACCACAAGCAACCCGGGACTGGTCTTGTGTGTCTTAGTGGCTCATCAGCCAGGTATAGTAGCTTTTAGTTTACAGGCCCTGGGTATATGCAGTACCACCTTACTAGTGTCTTACAGGTAACTTAAATGTGCCAATTGGGTTGAAGCCATTTTTACCTTGTTTTGAGTGAGCATACGCACTGTAGCACTGATTAACAGTGGTAAGGTGTACAGAGTTCTAAAGTTAGCAAAAATTAGGTCCACAAAAGCAGGAGAATGGAAGGCACAAATATGGGGAAAAACCAAGGATGTCAGGGCCAACAGGTATATTTTGAATGTAGAACAGTGTTGAAGAGCATTTTTAAATCTCTTCTCACCAAAACTTTTAAACAGCTTTGATATTTATTCCACCCCCTCGAACTCATCTTTATTAAGGCCTGTATGATGTACTCTGTTAAATCTTAAATTCAAGAAGCATATTTACAATGTGGTACATGACCCTGGTTTGCAAATTTTGCCATCCAAACCAGAAGTACCGTTTGCAGAACAGGGCCTGGCTTTATATTAACAAAACTTGAACCTTCAGCATATGCACTAACTGACAAAGTTATAAAATGAGAAGGAGCATACATATTATGCCAGCATAGAGGTAGATAAAGCCACTGCTCTGTATCTGCGTACAGATGACCTACCTGGCCCTTTCCACTGGGGATTTTTGAAGCACCTCTTAATTGCCACAGTGTAACGTACTACAGTGTATGCGCCTAGGTACTCCCAGGTCCCCTTGGTAAAGGCTGAACATCACCTCCATGGAAGTTTCCACTGAGTCCCTGGGATTGTTTGTACTAGCTCCCGAATCACACCCTGTAGAAGCATTCAACTTGCAACGCCTCCCGGATGACACACATTCACTGGGCCATGTTTGATGCACTGGAGTTTCTATATTAGCATGTGTTTGGACAGCGGGGATTCTATCACTGGCATGGAGCCATGGTCCCATTCAGTCGAGTGAATGCAATGCAAGAAAGCATGGCGGATCCAAGAGTGGCTATGCATTCTTTATTACTGAAGGGAGCTCAGGGCCACAAATGCAACCTTTCAAGCAACAAAGGGCCATTTGTCCAAGGAACGCAGGTTGTGTAGTTTGACCCCATACATCAATAATTTGAGTCTTCAAAAGTCTTCAATAGTTCTAACTTTTTTTCACTATAATTTGACTTATTTGGCCCGTTTGTACTGTGGATTTAGCACCAAACGTGCCACCTTTTGCCCATTAGCTCATTAAAAGAAGAGGAAAATGGATGAGCTCATTTGATTGTAATCATAAAATCCGGATATTTCATTTTGTGATATCCTATTAGCGCAAATTCGTTCCAATGTACAGGAGTTTGCCTTTCCCAGACCTAGTGAACGTCAGATCTTTAGGTGTTATTACCATTATGATTGATTGACTTCGTGCCATAATGTGCGGTAAGGCAAGGCCCGAGAGCATGAGAATTTTCATTTATCCTCCGTAGAAATGTTCTCCAAAATGGTCCACTGCGTTCTATAATTGCATTTTTTTGATAACTATTTCAAAGGCTGTTGTGGATCTACAGGTTAGGCGAATAACATCCATTTCCTCTTTTGAACAGATTTTGGAACATGAATGGACTTGATTATAGGGTAAAATTGATGTGAAATGGCCGTGTTCGGGGCTAAACAGGAGCTCTCTGGAATTAGCAAATGCATCTTTCACCTTCTCAAAGTGTGCTTGTTAGCTGCATTTGCCGCCTGCCAACAGGCATTACCATCTCACTCCCGGCTGCCTGCTCGTGAATAATTGCGAGCAGTATCTGGAAGAGGATCTGATGCAGATCGGCCCCGGGTGGCGGTGATTGCAAGGAGCAACCAGTAGCCAGCGGCAGGCGTAACATGGAGAGGGCTGCGGCGCGTGGGCGCCTGACATGTCTTCAAAGCTCCCTTCCACATTGATCTATGGTGCCAGCGAACTGAGTTGTTTATCATCCGGCAATTACTGCACGTCAGGATGAAAAACAATAACATGCGAGTGGCCACTCTCTGGCCGATTACAGTATGGTTGCAGACTGTGGCGCAAACTGCTCAGGCGGGTACATATCGTTAGGGTGACCATGAGTCCCAGATTTGTCTGGACAGTCCCGGTTTTTCACTTGCTGTCCCGGCAGATTTTGGCAAATTTGACGTATGTCCTGGTTTTTAGAGGGGTCGACTGAAAACAGGGAAAGGCACTTTTTTGATGTTTCAAAGATGTGCTAGTTAGCAGCTGTTATAAGTGAGCAATGTAATTAACACATCTGATGCTGGGTTTCAAAGTTACTTATTATTTATTTTCATAGTGCCTATTCTGTGTTCCTATGTTGATGAGAGCTGTCATTCAGAGGTGGCCCCTTGACCTAAAACTGTAGTCCTTCCTCTATTTTTGCAAAATATCCCGTTTTTGTGTTCTCAAGAGCTGGTCACCCTAGTACCAGGTGACTTTTTTTGGCCCTCAAAACTTAGGATGGCATGCAAACTGTATGTCTTTTACTCTGTCTCGATATATGCAAACTGTCTTTTTTGTTTTTTTGTGTGTGAGATATGCGCACCGTAGTAAACAGATTTTCCATGAAAAAAATCATATCATCAAAATCACCACGGTATACGGTTGCACCAGAGTTAAAATTCCATTTCGGGGGAAAAATCTTGTATGCTTTCATGTGATTTGCAGGTAGTGTGTAATTGAGCCCTTATATCTACAGTTACTAAACGTTGCCAGAATATGCACTTTCAAGCTGCTTTGTATCACCCACAAAGCTATACATGGAACAGGACCGCTTTTTATCAGAAACAAAATAACCAAATACCTCCAACAAAGAAACCTCCGCTCAAGATTGGCACCCCGCCTTAGAACACCACCATACAAGAAAAAGACTTTAGGTGATACATCCTTCTCTGTTCAAGCAGCCAAACTATGGAATTCATTACCCCCCAACTATAACATCCACAGATAACTTTCTTGTCTTCAGAAATCTACTCAAGAGTTGTCTCTTTTCTTCATAACCACCATATTCAAACAACTATGGACTGCATATGCCTATGTTGATAAATATTTTTTTCAGATTATGTGTATATTTCTAGTTATGTATAGTTCTTTAGAAAATGTGTATCGCTACTATGTCATAACAATATAATACACACACACTCTTTAAACTTGTTTGACTAAGTATATTTTACCCATGGTTCTAATTATGTATTGTATGTGCATATGTGTGTGTATTCATGTGTGTTTGTGTGTGTATGTGTGTATGTATATATATAAATATATATATGTAAGTATGTATGTGTATATGTTGTTTCTGTGCTTGGCATGTCCGTGGGTCATTGCATGGCTCCTGGGTGGGTTGTTATACTAGATATCTATGAATTCCTGCTCTCATCTTATCACACTTATCTACCCATCATCATATGTCATGTCTCTATCAAACTACCCTCCATTCTCACTCTGACTCATCCCAAATCCTTTCTACTACTTTCATCTCCTAAATAACTCTGCCTAAGCTCTTCCCTCCGCTTCCACATCTAACTCACCAAACCTCACTCTACTACCGTGACCTCCCACACAACCCTACTAAATTCTCTCGCATTTATCTCACCCTGCTACTATGCTCTCCCTAACCCTTCCACATACTCTTTCCTCCTCCATCTCCCTTTACTCATCCCAAGCCTTTGGGTTGAGTAAATGAAGGATATACTCCCAATTAACACTTCTGGATTTCTTTCCTCCTCCACCCCTCCATTACTCCAGTCAATCTAACTAACAAACTCTCAAATCCGCGGCTCAAATTAACTCATAATAATACTAAAACTGTACTCATTATTTCCCGATACTAATCCATCACTAATTCTTATTGGGTTCCAGAGTAGCGTGCTGCTCACCGAAAAGCGCTTCGACGACTCGTCAGGGGTAGTAAGCGCTATATAAATACAATTACAATACAATACAATACAATACCAAGTGCCTTGTTAGGACCTGCTGAAATGTAAACTACTTCTCACTTTTATGGACAACATGAGGTACAAAGTGTATGAGCATACTGTTTAAGTATGTGAAAAGGCCAGGATCGGATTCTGTCTCCAAATTCTGAAATATGCATTTATACTGAGCTGGGAGTCTCCACCCCGAAATTCCAAAGAGACGGATATTTTACACCTGTCAGGATAAACAGTTAGCAGTATCCTAAATTAGTAATTGAAAATGCATTCAGCTCGAAATTACGCTTTAGCAGCGGGACGAAGTACCTTTGACACTTGCAATTTTAGCAGGCAGACCACAAGGCTAAGCGCGAGGATGGACAATTGCCTTTACACTGGTCAACATTTCTCCACTGGCCCAGCTGGAGTGTTTTCTCTTTCACTATAAGTTACTGGACGTACATACCTCTATGCCTGCCCTAAGTGTTACATTTAAAAGTACATTCTGACTTTGTAATGTCTTTCTGTTCAGCGAATCACTGAAGCAAATAAAGAGTTGACGGAGGGATGCCAATGCAATCTTTTCGGCAATTTCTGCATGCTGCTTTCCTGGAATAGGCCCATTTGTATCACATTTTGCAGTAAAGCCTGAGCAATTGTCAGGCTGGGGTTATTTACTGTATTCAGAAGGAGTTATGTCAAGGTCACCTTGTCCACGCATTAACTGTGCAGAATCATAGCCACTATATACTTGCCGGGATGTTGCAGACATTGAATAGCGATTACAGATTTTTTCACAGCATTTGTTGTGAATTGAAATTTGGATACACTCATGAGCCCCTCATTTCGATGCCATCAATAATAAGCAGAATCAATGTCTACTGTATGTTTATTGCTTTGGCTTTGTATTCCATCCGTGCAAACTAAAAGTGCTACAAAGTTATCACAGGATGACAACCAGCTCTGTACAGAGCACCTAAATAATACATAGGTAAGAACGCTTACGGATTTTATATTTATGCTGTTGAAGAGTTTATTCAAATTTTCATTTAACTAAAAATAGATTTTTTCACACCGAATACTTTCATTGAAAAATTGTAAGAGATTCAATAGCAATTCCCTGATTCCAGGTGTGCTGCTAGCCCGAGGATCTCCACTACTGATGTTTTGTAGTTTGCTTAGGACAAAGGAAGAGACTTGAGTCTTCTCTTTATAGGTCCGATATTCTCCTTTCTCACGCTACAGGCAGGTAATATTCAAAATATCAGTCAGGTTAAAGCTGTCATGTAGTATGTTTTTGCGCCACCTAGGGGCAATATGGTTTGAAAAGCAAAGTGAAAAAGGGCGATCCTAATATTGGGCTCTAATGGATGGAAAACGTGACAGTTTGGGTGCAAAGTAACCAAAAATGGCAAAAAACTGAGAGAGATGTTAAAATAAGTATCGCAGCCAACCGAGTCCACCATCACCACCTCTCTCTCTGAAATTTTCCCTAAGGCAGACTGGCGCACAAGGAATGGAAATATGAAGCAAAATGTATGGTTACGGTGCCTTAAACTGTGATTATGGAGTGCGTAAAATAGGGTAACTAATATCACATTGAATTATATTATTCAAACATTAGGGCATTTTCACATTAATTCTGAGGTTTGTTGATCAAAATTAAACATGAAATCATTCATGCTTGTGCATAAAAACAACCACATCGCCGCTTTTTTTCAGTAATTGAAGGAAATCAAACTTTTTGCCCAGTTTCTCTTTTTTTGTGTGCTCTTGACACTTAGGACTTGAGAAGATGAAATTGTTCATCTATATTTTCCTTTCACTTTTGACTTTTGTAAAATTCACAAAGGTTTCCGGGGACCACACCAGAGTTGCTGTGAATGTTGCATGTGTATATGTGCTTTTATGAAAATCTGAGAGAAAGTTCACAGCTATTTAGTAACTGTTTTCCCTTTTCCTCCTTTGGAAACCACTTTTCCTAAACCACCATAAATATCAGGGTGCTCCCAGCTTCCTCCCATCTTGAAAATGTATTTATTCTCGCATTCACAGGCATACATTTCTGACCGTTTGCAGAGTGGTATTGGTATGAGAAAACGTTTGTGAAGGTCCACAAACTCATGAGTTTACAACACATTTCCAGGTCATGTGACCAGGGAATCCTAATTCCTCAACCATGGTAGCAGATTTACTCCCGTGTAATTACACAATATTGTGTAATTTCAGATGTGAGTAAATGGATTTATTATTGTAAATCTGTTGGTAAATACAAAATGAGAAATTGTACTTGAGAATCAAGCAATTGGCGCAAATAAGTTGAACTTACACATGCAAATGTCTCTGTGAGCCACAATATGTAGTATTCTGACCTCTGCAGTTACATCATTATGCTGCTAGGGCCCAGGGACACATGCCCTGTTTAAAAAGACTTGCCATACATTTTTGACCTGTGATCAAGAAATTTAATTAGCAGCACCACATTTTGTATACATCATGTTTACTCAACCTTTTTGAGCACACTGCTTATTTAACAAGTCAAATCATATACATTTGGAACCTATTACCATTAGTCATAATCTAAATAGATTTATAAATCCGACAGCCTTGTATGTGATGTTATCTCAAAACATAACTATATATATATATATATATTAAACACACAGCTTGTGATATTAGCTCAAAACATAAATTGTGAATTTTCCAATATGTTAGACTATTTGTGACCAAATTGAATGCACTAGCTCATGACTTTTAAGAAAGGAGTATGGACAGAGCACCCCCTTACCCCATCAGGCGTGGAGGGGGGGATGCCATTTAGGACTCAGGACCACCGTGGCCCGGGCCTTGGTGCCATTCTTGTGATGCGCTGGCAATGCTGGGCTTCTGCCCCCTCGCCTCATGAGACAAAGGGGGGGAAGGAAGTGGGAAGTTGCACTGATATTGCGTCACTTCGGGCCACCTCCGCGCAGTGGACTAGCACCACCAAGGATTATTTGTAGCCGGCAGCCTTAGGAGCAGTCCTGCATGGCGTCCTCATCCAGTTCTGCTTTGGGTTTTGGGCACCCGTGTCGCCCCACTTGACTCTTTCACTGCCATTGTAATCAGCTGAACGCCGGTGGCCCACGATCAGGTCTCCCTGCACGGCCATTGGTTTTTGGGCACCCGTGTCCCTGTATTGTCTTTCGTCTCTACAGGGGGAACTTAATTAGGCCCAAAGGCTAGCACCTAATATTATCCCTAATTAGAGTGATATTTTCCCGACAACCGCATCAGCACAGTGAATGGCCTCTAGATGAACTTGGGGCGTGGCCTCCTTAGTTTAACAGGCAACACGCTGGTCTCATAATCTGAAGGTCCTGGATTTGATCCTCAGGGAGGGCATTATTGTGGGCTCTAATTGGGCATTGGTAATTGTTTGATATCCTCTGGGTTTTGTTAACATTATCACCTGGGAGGGATACACATTAGAAGGTTTTCCACATCCTGATTCGGCTCCCACATCAGCACTGTGGACACGGTTTATTTTGTATACTCCTGTCATGGTTTTGGGGGGTGGTTGAGTAGGCAAGAGGAAAGGCAAAGATATGAAATTGATGCTCATGTTGAAGCTGGTTTTGGCAAAGCTAGGAGATGAGGGAGACTCTGAAACATTTGGGTCTGAGTCAGAGAGGGAGGTAGGCTGGTGGATAGGGGAGCACCCTAGGCGCTCCCATGTCCCCACTCCCAATCAGCCTTCACACCGGTCAGGTGCACGGCAAAGAAGAAGTCATGTGCCCCCTCTGTGGCTGAGTCAGCACCCTCACACCAATCAGTAAGAACTAAAGCTCCTTCACCTGCTACTCTTAAAACCCCGACTGTGCTACAATCTGTTCCGCCTGCTCCTGATCCTCCTTCGTTCACTACACTGACAGCTCTCTCTGCTATCCCAAGGCAGCAGCCGGATGGGGGGGTGAGATAGCTGGCCATGGTGGTCACATGATGCAGCCCATTTCCAGGACCCCTCAGGTGCCGCATAGCCTCAATACACAATTGCTGCCTGTTGGAGACCCACAGGAGGTTGTGCTGTCCTGGCTGACATCAGGCAGGTGCTTATGGCCCTGTCCTCAGTACCAGCGGGGGTATCAGTGGTCAACTACATTATAGGAAATTACTTTCCACAGTAGCTCCCTGTCACAAACCACCCCCACTGTCCATAGTCGCCCTGGCCAATGAGCAACTGCCAAGTATCCCACAGGGTCAGCCAACTGACTCATTAGATGACAGAGCACAGGCTGTGCTTTCAGTGGCCCAGTTGCTGTCCACGTTGGCCTCTCCTCTAAGCACCCCAGCCTCTACCTCACTGCCACCTACCACTCCCTGGGAACCTTCTAATGACAATACGAACACCATTGTTGATCTGAAAAAGCAGGTGGAGGCCATCAGTGCATCTCGTGTTAGCAGGACAGCAAGTGCCTGTGGCAATAACACAGGTGGCACGCTGCCAACCATGGGGAAGGAGCCTCCTCAAGTCGATTCTGAGTCAGGTAAGGCAGCCGACCAGGGTTGGGAGATGGGTCAAGATATATTGCTACCTCGACCAGGGAAGTTGGCTTCGCATGTGCCTACGAATGGGGAAAAAAAAAATTAGCAAGGGGGAATTTGTGGATATATTTTCCTTGATCAAGGCTAAGTGAAGGGAATGTGAACAGAAAGATAAGGATGAAAAGAATGGTTCAGCGAAAGACAAGAAGCCCAAGGTTTAAGAAAATATAATCAGGTTTAAATGTGTACATGTCTGTGATGTTGGAGAAGAAGCCCGAGCTAGCAACTTCCTTGAAATTTTACTGCAGTAAGATATAAAAAGCACACCATGTCTATGGGGTACTGCCGTGTTGGTTTATGGCCGGGACTTTAGGTGGGCAAAGGTTGAAGATCCTGATATATGCCTGGATCAGACTGAGGTTAATGTATGACTGGAGAGCATTAACAACAAGACCTCATTGAAGCCGCTTTTTCACCAGCAATATTCAGGGGACAGGAAGGGCACTTGTTGGGCCTTTAATAGGAAGGTGTGCACGCGCCCAGAGGGATCTTGTAAATATAAACACATTTGCTCCTTTTTTGGCCAACTGTCCCACCCAGAGCTCAAGTGCAACAAAAAGTCAAAGGCTAAAGGGAAAGAGGGAGTTATGCCCTCCAGCTAGCCTCGTTTTTCCCAACCTTTATGCTATTTTTCCTTTATGCTATTTTAATGATGTTGACTCAGTAATAGATGTCTAGCACATGACAATTTTTTAATTCACGTTTAATTTTGTTGCCAACGTTTGAGGTGCTTTCTCATTTTGTACTAAACTATTCCACTCAAAATTCCAGTGTCCAGTACCTTTTGTCAGTGACTCGTTTGGGGTGTGTTGGGGCTAACGCCAAACTAGGTGTATCTGGGTCCTATGACGAGAGCACCCCACCAATCGGGGGCTTGGCATTTAGGACCCGGGACCTCTGGCCCAGGCCTTGGCACCATTCTTGTGATGAGCTGGCCATGCTGGACTTCTGCCCCCACGCCTCATGAGGCGAGGGACAGAAGGAAGGGGGAAGTTGCACTGACAGCGTGTCACTTCTGCCTGCGGCGATGGCCAGGGGTGTTTAGGTGCATCTTTCCCTGGCCTCTGCCTTTTGTGCAGACCTTCGCAGTGACGGCAGGTGGACCAGCACCAGTTCTCCCACCCTCCCATCCCTATGTTTCAGGAGGATCTCAAATTCTAAATTCACCCCTAGACAGCAGGGGGATCCTCCAAAGCAGTTTCCCTTGACATCACCAAGGGTAGGGTCCAGCAGTCCTGAACCAACCAGTGGATGTACACACCAGCTTGGGGACTAGGGCACCCAGATCACTGGGGTGGACATGGAATTCCAGCTCCTGGCCACCTCATCTCAGCCCCTCTGGCAGCTTGGTGTTCAGGTGGTGGAGGATATTCCTAAATTGAAAGTGCAACAGGGGCTGTAACAACTTGGTGGTTTGGCCAGAATAAGGCACCAATATTTCCAAAAGGTTGCCTGATTCCAGTAATCACGTTTACAAATCCCTGGTGCGTGATTGTGGATGCATTTCAAACCCTGCAATTTTGGGTTGTCCTCAAGACCAAGAACTGGGTGCAGCTTTTGGAGTAACTAGTTTAATCAATTTCTGGTCATTAAGTTGAAATGCTTCTCTATGGTAATGAAGGGTGCTCGTTGTCATGGCTGGCTTGTGTTTTCTGTCCTGAAGACACCCGAGATGGGAGCCAAAGCAGAGAATAATAGCAAATTGAATTGCACGCTGATGCCGTTCCACAGAACAATTTATTGCTGACAAACTACACAACTTAAGGTTGGGAAGAAAATGGCAGCTACTCCTGCCAAGAAATAGAAGCATTTAAATATATCACTTGTGAAGAAATGGAAACAGTTGTTAATTGCATGCCCTTCATTACCGAAGTGAAGCATTTCAACTTAATGGCCAGATTTGGTGCATCATACATGGCTTCAAAATAACTAACCCAAAGCTCAGGTGAAATTGTAAAGAGTAGGAAGGCTCCTCGGAGGACTTGGAAATAGGACGGTTGATAATTTCCTAAAATTTGGAGTTATCCCTGAGTCTGCTATCACACAACAGTTGACCCCAGGCCTCCTCACACATTAACTTTTAATGATCCTTTAAAAAATTTCTATAGGAGGCATGACAAATAGTGACCAAAGTATAGTCTTTAGGGGGGGCATCACTGCCTATAGCAGTACTCGATGTGCCCTGAAACATTAGTTATCAAACCATTTTTAGGGCTTAGAGCCTGAGGATGTAGTATTACAAGTCATCAAAGATTTGATTTTACTGTGGAAACAGCAAAGGAACTGACATTGGACGCATCAGAAGAATTAATATCAAAGAGGTGTCAAAACTAAGCTGACAATCTCTGAGAAGATCAGAATAAAAAACATCTGGAAAGATCTTATTCCATCTAAGGCAGCACCCTTGCACGTGAGATCTAACATTATCCAATGCAAGTCACGCAGAATTAGAATCCCACATGAAAGACATTGTTAAAGGATTACAATCACTCAATGGAACCCAAACAACCTCAAAGTTAAAAAAAAAAAATTGAATCATAAATAAGAAGATAAAGAGATAATCAATAACAATGGAACGACTTCTACCTACAAAGGTGGGTACATTCTCTACAGATGGGGTCTCAGTATGAGAAAACTAAGTTGAAACTAAATTATAATCCCATAAATAAATGCATAGGTTCCCCCTGTGAGGTATACGAAAAATGTAAGACCTCAGAAAAAAACGTAGTCCATGTGTCTGTGCAAAGAAAAACACTCCTGAAAACAGGGATACAAATTTAAATTGCTGGCTAACATACTATGGTTAATAATTGGCAGTATATCAGCAAAATATTTAAGAACCTGATCTTGACCAGGAGATCCAGACTGAGAAAAAGCATTCTAAAAATCTAATATGTATAAACTAGAGGAATTAAAAAACATCAACAAAACAGCAGCCAAATTGGGTGAACTGGTGTTACTTATCTTGGCTGTTCAACTAAACAAATCAAAACAAGACCACCACCTCCTGCCCCCTATGGGTTGACAGTACATCAGGAACAAAAAAAACAAAAAAAAGAACCTATTAATAAAATTGAACCCATATTCCAAGTTTTTTGAAAATGCACAATTTGAAATTTGTGCAAGAAAGTATGGAAAACCTCATTACCCATTTTGTTGGCCACCCCAGTAATATTTCAGCTTTGGAACGTTAAGGTATGAAAAGACTCAGAATGTAGTGAGTTACCTCCTAACTAGAGGACAGGCTGCATATAACCAGTAAGGGGCAGTCAATCATTGTCATGCAGAGCACTCAAGGGCGCAAATCTATTAAAAGTGGAAGTGTATAAATTACATTCAATCAAAGGCCTGGTGTTGGAAAGGGATGGAATAATTGGGGTAACTTGGACCATGTTGCTTCCTGAGCTGCACAATGGAAAGGGTTTGTGAAAGTAACCTAAGGGAAGTGGAAGGATGCCAGAAGATGTCACAATACCAGATGCTAATGTAGGTAGCAGAAAACCCGGAGTATTGGGCTTATTAAAATAAGCCACAATACAAACGCCATGAAAGAGCTTGAGTTGAGAACCCACATACAGCAGTCAAATGTCTCTAACAATAAAAGTTGTGATTGTAGGTTTAAAAGCCACACTGTATAAAGAAGTCAATTGTGGAAAAATGAAAACAAGTCAAACGTTCTGAAGGTGGAAAATAACAGTTTGGTCATCCTGATAAATTCAGATCTTTATTGCAGATTGTTCAAAGATGAATGCAGTGTGCGAACATTGCCCTTTTGATTGTCAGAGGATATTTTATTCTCATTGGTAATTAGGAGATGAAAGGCAATTAGTAGATGAATGGCGGGCACATCCAACGCCGAAGTAGATCTGTAAGCTGTAACGAATGGGAAATAACAAAAGCATCACAGTTAATCAGGGACGAATAGGGCTGTATTCATTTTAAACGCTGCAAAGAGTATCTACATCAGACACTCATAAACCTAAATACATTAGGAAAGGTTCAACATAAAAGAAACAACATTGGTCTGAAACCTCAAGATCAGTACAAACTTCTCCAATAAGTACTCAGGTGCTGTGGTTGATTCGCAATTACAAGGGCAGAAAGGCACCAGGGACCACCTGTATGTAGAAATTGGATTGTGTCTTCCTAATTGCAACTTTTTGCAACTCGCAATTAAGAAGTCACAAACTGCAATGTACAACAGTGTCTCGAACATTGTTTGCGATTCCCAATGGGTTGCAAATGGACCTGCCTCATCAGTATTCATGAGGAAAGTCACTATTTGCAACCCACTGGGAATGGCCTGAAATCACAGGGATGGTGGACTACTGGGGTCAGCAGACCACCATGTCTGTGATTACTTTTTGAATAAATCATTTTTCTTTAAATGCAGTGCATTTTGCATTTCGAAATGAAAAGTTAAAGGTTTTTTTTTTTTCATTTTTGAAGAGTAAACAGTGGACCGTGGGACCACTGTTTGCTCTTAAAAAATTTTGGCACCCATATTCACAAAGGGGAAGGTGACCCTTGGGGATCCCTTCCCATTTGCAAATGGGTTACCATCAATTTTAAAATTGGTGCTAACCTGTGAACATTTTGCGACCGCATTCTGGTGGCAAACATTCATGCATCTGCCTGCGACTCGCTATTAGGAATGAACGCCCTTAACACACCCATTCCTAATACCAAATGAAAAACCCTATTTTGCAGATTGGTAATAGGTAACTGACTCACAAAATAGGGTAACACATGTGAAAAGGCTGTTTAGCAGTCACAAACGGCCCAATTCAACATTTGCCACTAATAAAACCTTTTGTACATGTGGCCCCAAGTGTTTATAAATATGTACAGGTAGAAATCCATCTGCCTATTTATTTCTGAAAAATTTCTTTCATTTTCAGACCTCTTGAACAAGTCCCACAGGGTCTGCCTTCCTGTCCAATGTCACTTTGGTTCCTCAAAGGAGTCATTAAACATATTAAATACAGTTCTGGGTCCTGCCAGGAAGTGGTGTGGGGGGGTGGGGGGCAGTACGCAGAGCAGTTGGTGCAGTAAAAAAACAAAAAAAAACTAATAAACTTACCTGTCCCTCTGTGATCCGCCACTCTTGCTCCAGCCACCTCTCATTTTCTTCCCTCTACAACCAATGACAACACTTTTCTCATTCTGTTACGCAGCATAAGAACTGCCATGATTGGCCTGAGTGGGCAGAAATGTCACTCAGGCAGGCAATGGGGCACAACACTTGGGCTCCACCCGGCTGTAAAATACAGCTAGGTGGAGAGTTTCTAAGTGCGCATGTCAATTTAACCGGCCTCGGACAGCCGGCCAAACTGACATGCGTACTTAGAAGTGCACCATTACTCCTCCTCCACTTGTTGGCATGGAGGAGGCTGGCTTTGCCATGCCCTACGAAAGCAGCAGGGCAACGCTCCTTCACCATAGCGGAGGGGCCTCCCCTGATTAAATATTCTATCCATTGGGAAGTTAGGATTGAGTAAAACAGCACAGTTGGTTTTTTTTTTCCTGAGGCCTCTATCACATAATTTAACAATCTGGATGATTGAGGGGTTTATGGTGCGAATGCAGCCCCATTACATTGCGTGAGTCTGATGTGCCTGTCATGGTCTCAGGCTGACACAACCGAAGATTATGGTAATAAAAAATACCATGTTGTGATATAACATGAAAGGTACAGGCCATCATGTTTGTTCTAGTGAGTTTACTGATGGAATTATGAAGCCTGATATTTAAGCTAGCAATTGGAAATTAATATACTATCTCTGAGAAGGTACACTAGTCCTGTTGGCCCTGTTTTCGGGCTCATGCATCTTGAGCAAAAATATGCTTTTTTGATTTGGTTATTGGGAATGTTTGGACCAGGTGATATCAAAATCAGTTCTCAAATCTAATTTACCATAGATATTTTTTCTAATTTGCAAAGATCTTAACCTACCTCCTCTATTTTTGAGACAACTGTACTTTTGAGAGAAGCATTATTCTGCACCTGAACTCAGCTGCCCTTTATGGCATTCTGCAGTAGTGCCGGCTGAAGATGCTGGAATGCTTATGAAATGAACTGGGGAGACTCTTTAATGATGGAACGAGTTTGATGGAAAAGCCAAGCTTCCTGCCCTCCAGTCTGTCTTCAACCGTGTTGGAGTGTGCTTTGGAAAGGGTTCCAGGAAAATGCCAGTACCACTAATACTCATGAAAAAGGAAGGACCAGTGAGACATGGAGAGATGCTTCAGTGATTGGATCAGGATCACGTACCAATAACTTGCTACATTCCCTTTTAAAAGCCTATGTTACCAAAGAGAAAGCAGGTATCTTGTGTTACCATTTCTTACAAAACAACTTCCTGCCTGCTTCCTAGAGGACTCTTGATGTGTATTTTGTGTCCCTTCTTGGAACTTTACCCTCTGGAATTTCATTCTAGGAGCTGATAGAGCAAGTGTCTTGATCTGGATCACAGCACTTTTTGCTCTGGACAGTTACCTTCCTGTTGGATAAACCATTCTTCAGAGAGAATGTAACCTAGAATAGAAGATTTTGACCATAGAAAGTTTCTGATTAGCTCTCAAGCTCTCATTTAATTGTTTTGATGCTGAAAAGACAAGATGTAACCCACACTAGTTGTGGGGGTGCCACAATAACTAATTTTCAGAAGATGGGAAGTCTCTGGGACAAAAAGAGGTCATTGTGGAAAACATTCAAAAAGTCGATTTTGCTTCAACCACTTTGTTTTGTGGAATAGTTGTCTGATTTGGAAGAAACAAACATTTATGGGTTCCAAAAGGCTGTAGTAAAGTAGTAGGGATCTAGCAAAGGTGGGACCTCTTCAGATTTCCACACAACAGCGAACTGCTCAGAGCTCTTGTTTTTCTGCAGACAGAACATCTTACATATTCACCCATATCTTATAGGTCCCTCATCATATATAACCTTTGAACTTTTCCACTGAATGTCCTCATATTCAGAAAAAGTGTCTAAGTCAAAGATGAGAACATTCACCGCGTCTGAGGGTCCATCAGACCATAAAGGTAGCCTCACTTATTCCCCTCACATCCCTAAGGCCATTTTCTCTTGATGAACAGTTTTCACCGAGGCCTCGATTCAATTGCTGCAATAATCACCTGAATCATATTGTGATTATCATGATGCCAATATGAGCCATTACATTTCTTTAGATTTTAACAGCTGTAAATAGGGCATTATTTGTTATCATTTTATATAACACCATAGAGGGGTCTAAAGGAAGGTAAATCACCCCTGAATGCTCCTGGCCACTGAAGTGCTACAAGGAGAGGTTCTGTAAAATTAGCATATTTTAAAGAGGTTCTTCCTATTTGAATGCCCTTCCGCTGTCCACAAAGGCCTTATAAGAGCAAAAGACAGACAAGTTCTTTATCAAGCTATTCTTCTCTCCGAGTTCCCTTATTCCCTCTGAGCCACCAGACCTATGTGATTAATGTAGCTGTGTCCTTCAAAATAAGAGAGGAGTAACACTAAATAACCCTCTCAGAAATTCATGTTCCATTTTAGCAAATGTAGGAGGACTATATTTGAGAAAAAATATTTGTGTATTAGTTCCCTTTTTGCCTTTGTTTAACATTTCAGTATTCTTCAATTTATACTTGTACTAAAAGATCAATACAACGTCTGGAACAAAAAAAGCCAAAAGAATAAAACAGCTTTGCTGCCAGGAAATTGCATTATCTCTGTGTCCTGGCTGAAGAATAGGCAGGCCAATTGAAAGAACTGATGAAGTATCACGCTGCGTAATAGGCTGTTAGAATGAACGAGGTAGTTCAGCTTTCCTGAATCCCCCCATATGGTGACATTGTAATGCCAGCTCAATGACGTCACAGTTTGAATTATGGTGTTTTGTATATTTTTTCCTTAAAAGACTATAATATTGCTCAGCCTCAGCATGTCTTTTTGTGGCCCTTTTATGTGGCATGCTAATTTACAAGTTCATTGAAATATTTAATTCCTGGTGATTTTTTTGTACTACATTCAACCAGGAAGTCTATCGCTGAGATGCATTGTTACTAAACAGGGAGGTGCAGCTAGACTGATACAGCAAAGCTGAGGCAATAAACCGATCGTTCGAAGTCTGTCCGAACTTCAATAAAGTAGTATGTTTTAAGATGATTGTGCGTGAGGACTTTTGGTGTTGTGCACTGGAAAATGTGTTTGAGTAGAGGTAGAGGCACAAGAGATACGAGGGCTTTTTGTGCACTAGAAAACTGTGAGAAAGTAGATTATTATTTGGGGTGGATGATAGTTCCCCACAAGTGATAATGTCACTATTCTTGCTAGGTCCAGCAAAGGTTTCAGTAATGTAAACTTGAGTTCAAACTTTGATAACTATTGCACATAGCAGACAGGCTTAATTTAAGAAACGTGTAAAGCATTTTGAAGTACCAAAATGGTTAAAAACTAGAAAACACAACACAGTAAAAATCACACTCCACTTTATTAAATAGAGAATAATTTATTGAACCAAAGAACATCAGAACAACAAAAATCTAATCAGAAGAACCAGAGATAAGAATTTTTAAAATGTAAGGTTACAAATAGTGCCAACGTGTTAAATGCCAAGTGTGGTCAACTGGTTGCTCTTGACCATGACCTACTCTAAATTTAAGGTAGACCACAATGGAGCTTGGGTTTGATCCATAAACTAGGATCAATATGGTTAGATGTTTTACTTTCAGACTTAGGGCCTGATTTAGATCTTGGCGGATGGAATGCTCTGTCACAAATGTGATGGATATCTCATCCACCGTATTATGAACTCCATAGGCTATAATGGGATCGTGATATGGTGGATGGGATATCTGTCACATTTGTGATGGAGTATTCCCATCCGCCAAGATCTAAATCAGGCCCTTACTCTCTGACTCCACCTTCGTCTGATTGACTTGGCATGTTTGTCCTGGTTCTCCTGAGTTCTTTGGAGCCAAAACTTT
This sequence comes from Pleurodeles waltl, assembly GCF_031143425.1. Classification (NCBI taxonomy): domain Eukaryota; kingdom Metazoa; phylum Chordata; class Amphibia; order Caudata; family Salamandridae; genus Pleurodeles; species Pleurodeles waltl. The sequence goes on along the minus strand of NC_090442.1, from coordinate 486,441,678 downwards.
CACGTCCCAGGTTTCTCAGAACGTTATGAGGAGTACACTTTGACACAGTCAAGAGCTCCAGGTCCCCAGGAATAGCACTGGGGGTCAAGAGGTACTCCAGAGGAAACCACCAGCAGGGTCAAGGTCAGGACTAGTTGGACCAGGTTAGCTAGCCTTTTCATGAATAAGAGCTTCTTGCAGCTTTTTGTGTCCCTATAGTTTAACAAGAAGGTCAGCCAGCTGACCCGTGGAGTCCACCATTTTGTCTTGAGTACAAGTGGAAGCAAGTTTGGCCTTTCATGTCTCCTCACAGGTCTGAACAGCAGGATCACTCCTTCTTCTGTCTTCCACAGGTCCAGAAGTGTTCTGGAGAGAATGCCGGAGGGGGGCATCTATATGCCTGGCACTAGCCTGTGGGTGGGTGGTGACTTCTGGTCCTTCCCCAATCAATAGGGAAATATTCCCTAGAGGTAACCCTTCTTACTTTTGCAGCAGCTCCTTTGTGTCCTACTCCAAACAATTACACAGTGTTCCTCTATGCCAAAATCCAAGATGGTGAAATCCTTCTCTCCTTGTGCAGAGCATCTGGGCCCACCCCAGAGATGTGGCCAGGAAAATGAGCAACCTCTCCTCGGTGGTCACTTCAAGACAGTTCTGGTGGCAGCTCTTCTTCCACTGGCATTGGGGCCTAACTTACTGAATGAACAAAGAAGGGCCCCCACCAGGCATCACCTAACTTTTGCAGGTGACAGGGTAGGCCTCTTTGAAGTTAATAAAGTTCCTGCACGCAGCCCAGGGGGAACAGAAGACCTTCCCATACCCAAGGGTATGTCTTAGTTCTGTGAGCAAGTTCACACTTCATCAAGGGGGCTATTCAGCTCCTGGGTGACAGTACATGCTCATGCAAATGGGCCTCCAGAAGTCTTAGTCAGTGAAAAACCTTCTTAAAGAACCTTTTCCAAAGTATTTGTTATAAATCTGACTTCACCAGTGAATCCGGCTTGTTATACATATTTCAAAAAGGGTGAGAATGGAACGTATTTTTTAAAAAAAATATTCGGGGATAACATTATTAAATGTAATATTATATCCCAATGCTTTCTAATGGAACAGCCTACCCAGCAACAGTGCAAATAGCCTTTAGGACATGGCTCTCAAAAGGAGTTATTTTGACAGATCTGAATAAGAATAGTTGGGCAGTAGGTAATAGTCATTTTTAAAGCATATTGAATTAGTAAACAACTGTTGTGCTCATCTCTAAATAACACAAACAAAGCCACCATGTGGGAGACTATCATAAGTGCCAGTGTTGACAATTCAGAACTGGTGCAGGAAAGTACCGGTTCAGTTAAAGCACTAATAGTAAGTCATGTGGCAAGACATTTCTGTAGAACAGATGTCTTACTCATCACGCAGATGCATATGACGGAATACACTCCACATTTACACAAAATCACATGAATCAGATATTCCAGGTGCACAAAGCAATTAAACTAATAACATAATGAAAAATTTAGTGATATGTTGTGCAAATTATGCTTGGTGGGACATGGGCAATTTATAACATAAATAGATGTGTGATTGTATTCAGTGCAGTTGTAAAGAGAAATGTGTTCATTGATTGGGGAAGTCATCATCAATGACCTCTGACACCCTTTTACCTCACAGGATATTGGCAGGCCCGGTGGAGGGCGCAGATTTATAAACACAAGACACAGTGAGCGGTTGCTCCTACTTGGCTAACAACCAATGATGCAAGTGCTTCATCAATATGAATGTTCACCCTTGACTGTCTGCTGAAACAGTGTCAAATTGCTGAAGAAGTTTCAACCACAAAAATTGTTGTTGAACCTCACTATTGTTGTTGCACCAGGGCCGTGTGTAAGTCAGTTTGTTTCCGCATCTGGTTTGATAAATCCTCATGTACGCCAATGAGAATCTGATGTATTATATTTTGCCTTGCTTTACAATTCCTACTGCTAGAAAAAGTATTTCTCCAGTAGTACATGAAGCCCCTTGTCAAGCCAAGAATGATTACCAGACTGCAAAGGAGAGTATGGTTAATGGGTGCCCTGGAAGAGGGGAAGGTTATTGAGATGACCACAGTCCCAGCTGTGCCAAACTCATGCTACTCTGACAATTGAATAGCTTCCCAGAGGAGTGATAGAGAAGATGGGTGAACTAACCATCTGTAACCAGAGTATCAGTGACCAGGACCTATGGCTTTGATCTAAAAACCTGTGGTGTCTGGATGCAAACAATTACCATAGGAAGAGCAGCGTGTAAGGACTGTGACTAGGAATTGCAGGTTTCTTGATCTTGGGGCTGTGAAAGGGTGTTTATCTTCTCCTCGTCTTGCTTGACCACGTGGTGGAAAGTTAACTGCAAAACCATCTTCAACTAGTGAAAGGGTTTGGAAGTCAGGTTGTGGATCTCTGTTTGCTGCAAGTAAAAAAGACATGAAAGCCACTTCACCTGACTTTGGGGGTTATCTGAAAAATTGTGTGATACACTGAGAGTGTAGCTGGGACAGACTCAGTGGTGTCAGTGTATTGGTGTCATGATAATGAGACACCAATCATGAGGTGCAAAAGTGGATTCAGAAGGGCCAGTCCACCCATCAACGACACTGGGCAATATCCACTTGTTCAGGGCCCATAAGGATATGACCATACCAGCACTGGGACTGCAAGCTAATAACATTATTTACAATCTCTATTGTAATGTAATCTTATGGACCTTTGTACTGGCATACAAGGTACAGTAGATTATAGGTGTATAAGAGAGAGAGAGGGAGACAGAAAGAGATGGAAGAGTACAAGGGAGAATTGGATGGACAGAGTTTGGTAGAGCGCATTATGTTAGGTGTGCCGATCAGATAAGAAAACATGAAACAGGAGGTGGGAACCCCACCTAGCCTACTGATCTGCTTTAGGAGGAGATAGGCAAAGCAGGACGTGGTGGTGAATGATCGTAATTGCTTACTTTTCCCTAGGAGTGAGTCTAAGCCTTGACTGAGGTCCATCAACAGGCAATGCATCTGCCACCTCAATTTAGGTGTATTCTTATTTATACATTTTATCGGATCCTGCCATTTTTATTGACTTCCTCCACGGTCAGTTGTACTCCACATGACATTCACTCATGCATTCTCAGCTGCATTGAAGATGTAAGGAGAAAGACTGATTAGTTCAGTATAATACTCTATCTCATAGGTAATAACTACTCCACTCAAAGTGATGTCCCGCCCTACTCAATTTGTCAAACAAAAAAGTTTGCTTGTCATCGCGCAGCATACTTTCAGAGGAACTGCCATACGGCTGCTCCTTTGAATACACAGAGATCTCTTTCAGGCCAGAGATTTCGAAATGTAGAGGCCCTCTGCTACCCTGGCACACAGCAAGCCACCTGCCAAATTATATGTTAGGTCCTATGTGTATCTACTCTCCATTAAAATTTCTCTTCCTATCCTGCATATTGGTACCACAGTTGAGATGCAGTCTGTTAATCCTGTGTAGCAGTAGAAGAAGAGTGTGTGTTTGTCTGACTGTGCATATATGGGGTCTGTTGCTATTAGGTGTGTACTTTGGTTACTTCTAATATTAAAAAATGTTGTAAAATAGGTAAATATACTCCATGAATTCCTAGAAGCATGCTCAACACGTAATATAGCAATTAAATTTGCTTTGATAAATGTGCGTGACAGTAGATTGATTTTCATAAATACCGATATACACAATCTCACTCACATATACGATGATATGATGGGAAAAAATGTGTAGACTTACATCCATTCTTGCACTTATACGTTTCCAAATGGATTCTTTAAGAACTGCGTGAAATCATAAATGTATGTGCTTCCATCTCAATCTTACACAAGCAAAATTTGCAACTTCAAATTTAGTGTTGCGAATCATGGTATGTATTCAACAATTTCTAATTGAGGCAGCATAGTGTGTTTTAGATGTCATGATCTGTGTTTGCACTCAAAATAAATAAAACCTAAACAAACAAGCTTTGGAAAAGTCAATAGGTCTCGCCTGTACAGGAGTTATTGGCTTTGCAATGTGTTTTGCCATGTTGTATACCAGTGTGGCTGCTGTTCAGCATGGCTAAAAGTTAGTGGTGTGGAGTGTCATAGAGTGGACTGGGGGAGTAGTGTCATAGAGTGGATTTGTTGGAATACACTTTCATAGAGTGGAGCTGGGGGAGAAGAGTGTCGTAGAGTTCAGTAGCGGAGAATAGAGTTCAGTGGTTCAGTGACAGAGAGTATCATAGAGTGAAGTGTCGCAGAGTGGAGTGGTGTAGAGTGAAGTGGAGTGGGGCAGTAGGATGGAGTTGGTTGGATTGGATTGAGGCCGTGGGCTGGATTGGATTGGAGTAGAGTGGGATGGATTCAGTGGACTGAGGTGGTCTGGAGTGCGGTGGATTGAAATGGGGTGAGGTGAATTGGATTAATGTGGATTGGCATGGATTGGAGTTGGGTGGATTAGATTGGAGTGGGTGGATTAAATTGGGTTAGGGTGAATTGGAATGGGGTGGGATAGATTTGATTGAACTGCAGAGGGGTGGAGTGAAGTGGGGTGGATTAGATTTATTGGATTGAACTGGAAAAAAATCGTTTGCAGTTTTGTCTGTCCTGCTGGGCACGTTTTTGCCAGTCACACACCTTCTATTTGCAGAGCCCTATAAATAAAAAGAAGTACCTTAATCACGTCGGGAGCAGTGGATGGGCACTGATTAAGTTGAATCAATTAGTGCTTAGTCTCTGCTCTATAGATAGGAATGGAAATTATGCTCGGCCTGCCGTGACCAATTATGAGGCTGTAAAGATGAGTTCCATGCAAGCCAACAAATGGTAAGCAACAGGCAGACTACTGGCTACTGTAAGAGAACAGTAGTTCTGAGGAGACAGCGCATGGGCTTCCTAGCCGAGATATAAAAAATTAAGTGAGCTGAAATGGTGCTAAAAGAAATGCTCTCATTTCTTAAAGAGATGAGTAGGCATTGTTCTACGTTTGAAGCAGCAAAAATGTTACATTATTAGCTGTAAGGTATTAATTATTAAGTAGACAGATTTTAAATCAAATCACATAAATGTAGTCAATATCAGCTCATAATACTACGTACGTAAAGCGGGAATCTGCACTGAGTTTAATCACTTTTGTGAAGAAGTCTAGAACAAACATTTTTTAAAATCATGTTTAAATGTTGGAAGATAATATCATCACAGTTATCAGTTCTAGTAGTTCAAAACAACAAGGAATATTCTTTTTTCATTCTGAAAAATTAATTTAATTTACTTTCATGTCCATTGAACACAGTTTTGTGTTCACTGCTCCCCAAGTGACTATGCTTTTTTCATAGAGTGCATAGTCCCTAATAGGGGTGCCGGGTTGGACCGGGACAAAAAGTAGGCCCAGGCACCAAAGTAAAAGTGGCCTCATTAGCGAGCAGATAGCTAAAACAAAAATGTTCCTCTTTTGTAAATGGGGCTAGTTTTAAACTTGTAAAGACACTTTGGCCCTCCCGCCAAGTTGAAACCGCCGGGCGGCCGCCAATGCAGCCGCACTCCCGCAGGGTCTATTTTAAGATCCCCGCTGGACCTAGTTTCCGCCCGCCGGCCCAGCGGGGATCTCGGCCGCAACACAGGAGCCGGCTCCAAATGGAGCCGGCGGTGTTGCAGCTGTGTGACAGGTGCAGTTGCACCCGTCGTGCTTTTCACTGTCTGCTATGCAGACAGTGAAAAGCTCCATGGGGCGGTGGCAGGGGGCCCCTGCACTGCCCATGCCAGTGGCATGAGCAGTGCAGGCGTCCCCAGGGGCCCCGCGACTCCCCTTTCTGCCAGCCTTTTCATGGCGGTTCATACTGCCATGAAAAGGCTGGCGGGAGGGGGACTCGCAAGCAGCGCTGCCCTAAGGGATTACAACTGCCGGGACAAAAGTGGCGGGAAACCGCCAGTACCGGCGGTGCGACCGCGGTGCTTCCGCCACAGTGGTAATGCCCAAGTTTGTACCGCCAGCCTGTTGGCGGTACAAACTCCAAAACAGCCCTGGCGCTCATTGACCGTTGTAATGAGGGCCACTGTGAGTATTTTGAAAAGTGTGGGAGACTGCATGCATTTGTGTTTGCTGCTGGCAATGTGTGTGTAATATCAACAATAAAAAAAAATGGCCCACCTGGTCATAAAACAGGCCCGCAAACTGCAAAAAAAAAGTCCCAAACACTAATCTGTCAGATCAGCCCTTGGGGAAAATCCTGGTTGCCCTATAGGCAAGTCTGACCCTGAAGTGTTGTTGTTTCAATTTTTGTATGTGTTTTGGGGCCAGTGGTACAAAGCTTTTCTGAGATTGCAAATGGCCTGATTCACAGAATCGAGCCATTTGGGACCACAGAAAATCCTGTTTTAATGTACAAAGCTGTATTTGCAATTCGGAAACCTATGACTGAATTGCAAATTGGGATTCTGAGTCGGCAGTAGAAAGGGTGTGTTATGGGTGTCCCTTCCTAATACCGAATTGCAGTGGTATGTGACAACGTTTTGCTAACAAAATGCAGTTGCAAAACATTTGCATTTTACCACCTACGTCAAGTAGATGGTACCCCATTTGCAAGTGGGAAGGATTCCCCGGGGAAAGGACCCCTTTTCCTTTCAGAATCTTTGTAAAAACATTTTTTAAGAGCAGGCAGTGGTCCTGCAGACCACTGCCTGCTCTTAAAAAATGAAAAATAAACTTCTTATTTTCCTTTTTGGAACGCATCCCGTTTTCCTGTAAGAAAATGGGATGCATTAAAAAAATGCTTTATTGAAAATCTATCACAGACATGGTAGTCTGCTAACCGCAGCAGGCCACCATCCCTGTGATTATTGCGATTCCCAATGGGTCGCAAAACGAGACCTGCCTCATGAATATTAGTGAGGTAGGTCTATTTGTGACCCACTGGGAATCACAGGAAGTGTAAAGCAAACTTTCGTACATGGGTGTTTGTGATTACAAAATAGCGAATCGCAAACATTCGCTATTGTAATCGCAAGCCTGTCACTACGTACATCTGGCCCTTATTTTGTTGCCTGGCTCATTTATTTGGTCATGTGACCACAAAGCCAGCACATTTCCTCCTGACTTTGTCCAAATGGCTGCCATCTAGTATAGCAGTACCTGATTTCTAATGTGGCAGTAAGAGTGTTTTATGCACATTGCAGTGTTCCTTTCTGAATAAAAATTATTTCATAAATTGTTCCCACTACACAGTGTATTTGGACAAATGAGAAACGGAGCATCGATATCAAATTCAGACGTGTTATATTTATTTCACAGTTTTTCTTTTTTTACCAACTTCACAAGCATCTTCGCTACAAAAAAACTGTGAAGTGTGCTGTGCTGACTATACTAAAATAGCTTCACATCTTGGAACAAGTATATAATTTATGCAACAGCATTATTTAACGAAGTCATTCAACAAAACACCTTATATTTCAGTCACTTGACATCAGGTGGTTGCTGCTTATAGGAAGTTAGAACTTCATCAGAGGATTTTAAAGGTCCAATATACGAAGATTTTGGTGCACACAAATGGAACCTGCATAATATAAGCATTGGCGAAGGCATCTGACTTTGGTTAGCAGACTTTAGGATTTTTCAGTGCTTTTTTGTTAGGATTTTTGTAAGACTATTTTGGGGAAGGTGCTAGGATCTGGTTACTGTAAAGAAAAAGATAAAAACAAGGATATTTTGGGGTCTCAAAAAGCACAAATTGCCATAGTAGTCTCTGACACTGAATGAAACTACTCAGTATATCAATGGGCTCCTCGTGAAATGGCAGAATGCCATAACTCACAGGAAGTTAGCCAGCGGCTGAACTGGGCTGTCCCAGTGCCTAAAGCTGTACACTGTAGTGGGAGGAAGAAAATGTGAATGACACATTGACAGGCTTATGGGTAAAGAGCGCTAGTTGAAAGCCACTATACTGTGTGCATACTTTACCTAACCTTAATAAACAAATTCAGGACCAATGGGCTTTTCTGCCATTAGCATGCAGAGTCTGTTTTAGTAATTGTGAGAAATTGGTTTGTTGGTTGAGGGGCGTGTAAGACCTTCTCATGCAACAACCACAATCCTTGTCAGAGTGAACCATTAAAGACACTAAGTAAACCTGTGCTTAATCCTCTGGTAGCTTGGCACAAAAGCAGTCATGATTAACTCAGAGGCAGTGTGAAAAGTATTTGTGAAGCCCATACACAGCAATAAAGTGAAAATACAACGCAAGAAAAATCCCACATCAGTTTAGAAAAAAAGAGTAACATTTTATTAATTATTCCACACCAAAATGACATACTTCCAATCAGTAGACACAGAGGTATGTAATTTCAAAGATTTTAGGTAAGTATAGGGCCTAAAAGAACAAAGCGCCACTTGTGGTTATCTAGTAGAGCGAGACTGGGAGAAAGTCCCAAGTTAAGTACGACCATGATAGAGCACAGGCCGGATACAGGGATCAGGTTGGTCCCGCTGAAAAAGTTACCTCCCAAATCGCGGCATGAAGAGACTGAGAGTGGCAGGGTGAACACTGCGGATGGTATTCGCTGTAGACTGAAGAGCGGGCCAAACGTCTTGGATGTCTGTAGTGTGAATATTCTGCCGGAAGTCACAGATGGTCATTGCTGAAGATTCACATTGCCAGTCACCATGGGCCGTTGATGCTGTAACGCAAAGTGCAGATCTCACATTGCCAATCATTGCTGGCAGTGGCTGTAGCATGAAGAGTTGGCTTCACTGGAGTTTTGTGTTGGCACTGGGTGTGGACAACTAGACCTTGGCAGAAAATTACCCATCCACTGTTTCAACGAGCCCAAAGCTTCAGGATTTCTCCTTTTCTTTTAGGAGAAGCCCAGCATATGCCACACAACGGTCCAGGACCTGGGGCGAACCTCATGGAATCAGGAATTCACTCCAGCAAGGGCCAGCAGGACTCGGACAGTTTCAGTTGTAGGACCAGTTGCAGCTCTAGTGCCGCAGGTCAGCTGAACAGTTTCAGAAAGACCCATGGTGCTTGTTGTGTCCCTGTATCTCAGAATAGAAAGTCAGTCAGCTGACCATTGGAGTCACTTAAGCCTGGGATAAATGGCGCAGGTACAGTCTTCCTTCTCAGACAGTAAACAGGCTGCAAGCAGTAAGGCAGTCATCTGGCAAGAAAAGCAGTCTTTCTTCTGCAGTATCCACAGGTCCAATAGTGTACTAAAGAGTAGGTCTGAAGGTCCCATTTTTATACCTAACGCCAGCTTTGAAGTGGGTGAAACGTCTGGAGTTTCCTCCCACAAAAGTGTCTGGAATTTCCTCTCTCTCTCTGCCCTGGTCCCAGTCTGTCTGCAGTCACAACAAGCTAGTGTGAAGCCCTTTGTATGTGAGCTGAGGCAGTGTATTTGAAGTGCAAGTGTGACAGATGACAGCTCTTGTCCTTCTATCAAGTCAGGATGTCTCCTCCTGCCAATACCCAAGCCCTCTACTGTGTGGTGCTCTGTGAGAAATACTAAAGGCCAACTCCCAACTACACCTGGTTATGAAACACAAGAAACAGGCTGCAGGCACCAAATGAGTAGGACTGAAAAATGCCAACTTTCTAAAAGTGTTTTTTCAGAATTGTGAGTTAAAATTTGATTTTACCATTAAGGAAGATTTTAAATTACAATTTTGCAGACAGCAAACATAACAATCCCATATGCTCCCAAACAAAAGTTATAATTTATTAAATATAATAAAGTAGCCCAATGTTATCCTATGGGAGAGGTACACCTTGCAAAAGCGAAAAACGAATTTGAGAGTTTTCACTACCAGGACATGTAAAATGTAAAAGTACATGTCCAACTTTTTAAATACAACACACCCTGCTCTATAGACTGTATTAAAAAAGAAGGTTTAGGCCTGGCAAAAGGTTTATGCCAGGTCGAAATGTCAATTTATAACTGCACACTCAGACTGCATTGGCAGGCCTGAGATGTTTTAAAGGACTATTTAAGTGGTGGCACAATAAGTGCAGCAGACCCGATTGTAGCATTTAGTATACCGGCCCTAGGTACCTGTAGTACATCTTTACTAGGAACTTAAAGTAAATTAAATGTGCCAGTTGAGTGTAAGTCAATTTCACCATGTTTAAAGGAGAGAGAGAGCACATACACTTTAGCACTGGGCGACAGTTATAAAATGCACAGAGTCCTAATGCTACCAAAAACAAGATCAGTATAGATAGAGGAGTAAGGCCAAAAGTTTGGGGGAAGACCACCCATGGCTGACGGGTATAACAGTAGAAAATTATTACTCAAATAATGAAAATAAAGAAGTACAGTCCGTGGTGTGTCAAAACTGCGAAAATCTGGTCAGCCCGAAGTAGATATAATACAAAAAGACAATAAATTATTTTACATATTGAATCAAAAAGACAGTATCATCCGGAAAACAGTGGTGGAAAACACAAGCCAGTGTGTGTGTGTGATCACATGTAGTAATCCATTCAGTTATGTGTCTGCATGTCTACTGCAAACTATGTAGTTACTTACTAGATATAGGTCAGAATTCCTACCTCTACTTGAAAAGATTCAGGCAGGACAACTTAGGGCTATTTTTTATAGTCACATAAGTGATGAGGTGATAACACAAAGCACACCAACCAAAAATTGTTAAAAAATCACCAGCAAGCTAAATAGATACATAAAAACTCAAGGTTGCACAGGAACAAAAAGGAAATGGAAATTGGCAACTGTGTCCTTAATGGTGAAGTCCGATTTTAAATTACAGTTTTGAAAATGCCACTTTTAGAAAGTTGACATGTTCTTGCCCCAACCAACTGTGCCTTTATGCTAGTGTCCTAAGTCACATAATTGTGAATGGCTTTGCTCTTGGGGTTTGTGTATTACTTCCAGACTGTGACACATAGGGGGCTTAGGTGTGGACAGGATGGACCATCATGGAAGGATACTTGAGGAGGGGCTGTACCTAGCCTCACTTACGCTTCAAAGGGCTTTGTCTATAGCACATACACACACCTCGCACCAGCCCTGCCTTGCCTTTTGTCACCCCAGACAGTTTGGAGCCTTCACCAAGGGTAGAAATTTCCAGAACCAGTGTTGAAGACAGCCAGGAAATCCCCCACACAAAGGCTATAACCAGGTATGCATATTGGACCTCGGGGGCTACTCACCACAACACTCCTGGACCTGTGGAAGATTCAGAACCAAGACTGGACCTGCTTGCCTTGATTCCAGGCTCCCCAGAATCAAAGGGTCACTTGATTGTCCCCCTGTGTGAGCTACAGGGAAACAACAAGCTTCAAAGGTCTCCCTACAACTGCTCAGTTGTGCAGCTGCAAATGGATCTTCCTGGCCCTGCCTGAGCCCAGCTCTTGGCCTCTGCTGGAGTGAGTCCTGATCCCCAAGAGGTGCCCCCCAGGTCATGGAATCTTGGCTGTCATCAATGGAAGCTCCTTCAAGAAGAAAAGATGAAAATCCTTAAGATTGAGCTCCTCACGACCGCAACAAGCCCGTTTGTGCTGAAACTCTGCCATCCATGACAACCACCAACATAATGTTCTGGTGACACCTACTCTTCACTCTGACAATGACCATCCATGACATCTAGTGACACAAGACCTGCTCTTCGTGCTACAGCAATGACGGCTCTCTATCAGCTCTACATGCTGAATGCCTCCTCCTTGTGGCCTCCTCCAATGTGAGCTGTACTATTCGCACCAGACTTGAGAAAGTAACTCTTCAGCAGGACTGATCTGGTCCCTTTATCTGACCTGAGATCCACGTCAGCCTGAACATTTGACTTTCCTCAGGTCTAAAGTGACAGATGACCGCAAGTGGTGCATAGTTACTGAATCCAATTAAATCCAATATCCCAGGATTTGGAATTATTTGGGTGCAATAATTATCACCACATATGGGTTTCGACCTGTAAAATGGGGCATATCATGTGGATTTTGATACTTTCTGCGCCAGATTCTGCATATCCCACAATCTGTGAGCTTTTTAATGTGATGTATATGAGGAGGTTGACCACCTGATATGTTCCTGGGGAAAATTGCTCAGATATGGGATGTATCGCACTTACTAATTACTGAGTGTGGTAACCTCTGCAGAATTTACAAATCTGCTTTCTACCAAACAGGGTCTTGTGGAGCAGTGAAAATTATATGACCCACATGTAATTAGGGTGTTTTACTCTTTGTTGATGCTGATGGAAGGACAAAAATAATGCCTGAAAAAACCTTTTGTTTTAGTTCTTCCTTCTATAACTAACGAAAATGCTAGTCACAAACATATTGCCTATTGATGAGACTCTATTCTCATTTTTTGCAATGTTACTTGCTATCTGTGAAAAATACCGAACAGTTATATTTTATGCAGTGTTTACTTTCATTTGTATGTTCTAACCACATGTTTTTGGAAGGGATGTTTGCTGTATCAATATTGGGGATTAAAGTGACATGCCTTTTAGTTTGTATTTAAAATTGTGTTTTCAGATTCCCTTTCTGAAGTTCTCAAAGTACTCTACTTTGAACAGTTAGCAAATTTTTAGTTGGAAGAAGCATCTGATCAAGGGAACTCAGGCCCATACTTATACGTTTTTAGATCCGCATTTGCATCATTTTTTGACGCAAAAGCAGCGCAAACTTGCAAAATACAATTGTATTTTGTAAGCTTGTGCCGCTTTTGGGTTAAAAAGCAGTGCAAATGCAGCACAAAGAAAAGTATAAATATGGGCCTCAGTTTGGTCTCTTCAATGTGGCAACCCCAATTAATGGCTATAGAACCAGCAGGGATTTCTATACCTGTACTATAAACTGATTGTCTAGGTCTGCTTTAATGTGTATATGTGAATCACATTGGCTAGGCTTAAGCACCAATTTGGCCTAAAAGGCTAAAATCACTTTATAAATCACTGGATTACAAGTTATTGCTTCCTTTGATTTGACTGTCAAAATAAGTGACATAAAATATAACCTTTGTAAAAATCCCTTAAGATTTCCAGTACCCACTTTGTAACTGTTCATCTATCATCCCTGGGGACTCAGTAAAGCCGCCTCCCCATGCCATTTCATAGGCTGCAAAATGCAGGAGGACATGCAGCTCCTGGTTAGAACTATATTGTGTTGCCATAGCAACAAAAACCTACTGAACTAAAAGTCAACCTAAGCACCACAGAATCATTCTGCTCAGTTGTCATTTTGAACTTGCAGTTACTATCATCATAATCATCATTCGAGCTTTATTTCGGCAACAACTACCATAAAAGCACTACATATACACACATAAGACCATGATTTGTGGAACAACATAAGAAATACAGTAAAATCCTCGAAATAAGAGATTCCACATTACCAGAGCCCAGGGCATAAAAGTCGCACAGTAGGCACTCTATCAGGATGTACATATGGCTTAATCATTCTTGGAGGTTCGTGGACCTATACCATAAAATGACTAAACAAAATTGAGCTCTGAGTTATGCAAATAAAACAATAGGTCTTTGCCAGGTATGTTTGGATTCCTAAGAACTTTGCATTCTCTTACCCTAGATAAAAAATGCCTAATGTAATACAAATATGTAAGTAAAAAAACTAAAACTAAGCAATATTAAAAATTTGGACTAAGAAACACAGTCTGTGTCGTTTGGTAAGAGGATTGTGTTAACATTTAAAAATCTTACCCTAGTGCGCCATATTGCTGCAAAAAACTTTGCCACCGCACACACCACAGGCCTGTGGGTGCTAGTTCTGCTGTTCCTAAGGGCCAGATGACAGTCCCTGATGCCCATGGTATTGCAGAGAGGTCTTATCCAATGGGACCTTTGCTTTTTATATGCAGGACATTGAAATAGGATGTGATTAATTGATTCCCTGGTGTTACACCTCATCGGGCCAAGATCTGTTAAACTGGTAGTTTGCTTCCACCTGGAGGTAAGATCGTGTACTGGTAAGGATCCTAATCTGAATCTTGTGTAAAGTGCATGTGCCACAGGATGTGAAATAATATCAAAGAAGTGTTCAAACTCATAATGACACTTAAATGATAAAAAATTATCCGTCATGCTACCCCACGGAACAGCTGCTAATATTGACGTTTGCACGCCCACCCAAGTTCTGTGTGGCATTTTTAGGAAGATGCAAAGGATCTGACCAGTTGGAACTCAACCCCGAGTTTGAAGAAACCGCTTTTTACATAATGGCACCATGGGACTTTCCCCAACAGGGAATCTCTCAAAAGCACTCCTAACCATGTCCTATAGGTTTCTAAGGCTGCTGTGGACCAAATCCGAATCCAAAATTGCAACAGTCTCAAAGCAGCAATATCTGCAATAGAGTACAGGTTCAAATCCATTCGGATCAGTTACTATCCACATTTGTATGGGGTATTTGAGCTGGGGAAATGCAAGAGCCCTAAAAATTAAGAGGTTTTCTGGCGTGTTCCAAAGTAAATTGTACAAAATTGTTGTAAGCAGCCAAATACTCTACAGGCCTAGTCAGTTACCTCACAAATGAAAGAATAGCAGTTTTATGGGTACCTTCAGGGAACATGAACTGTTTCTATAATTCAGCAATTGGTATTAGGTAGGTCCAATATAAATATGTGTGTTTACGTTCCAAAATCAGAAAAACAGGAATCCATTAAAATGTTTACCTGAAGAAGTAGCTAGAAATGCTTGTAGTACATATATTTTTGGTGACTTTGCCATATGAAATGATGGAGCTTTGATATCTGAGCCTCAGTCTATTAGTGAAATCATCAAATATATTTCCCCATTAGTCATATTGACCTTTGTGAGTCTACTTGAATCAGTGTAAGGGAGTAAGCACCAGAAATACATTTCCAATTTTGTACAACCAATGTGACTCCACAGTGAGGACAAATAATTTAAATATAAAGGTTTATTAAAGAACATTAATTGATCGAGAATGTATGTAAAGCAGGAATAAATTCAAAAGGTAGAACAATACAGTCGGAAGAACAAAATGTGCCAATCAATTGAAACAAAATAAAATGAGGTACAAAATAGTAACAGCCACAATGCAAAAGAAGCAAATTGTTGCAATGAGGTGTTCCAAAAAGAAACTTTCCTTTCCTAATCTAAGCATAGGTGACAACTGTTAGAAATGGGGTCTTTGGTTGACAGTCAGGTCACCCCCTGTTCAAGCAAGGACCCTCACTCTAGTCAGGGTAAAAGAGAATCCCCCTCAGCTAACCCCTGCTTTCCCCCTTGGTAGCTTGGCCGAGCAGTAGGCTTAACTTCAAAGTGCTAGATGTAAAGTATTTGTACCAACACACACAGTAACTCAATGAAAACACTACAAAACAACACAACACCAGTTTAGAAAAATAGGAAATATTTATCTAAACAAAACAAGACCAAAACGACAAAAATCCACAATACACAAGTCATTAATAAAAATGCAAAAAGAGTCTTTAAGTAGTTTTAAACACACACTAGCGCTGCTAGCGTGAAAATGTACCTGGTGCGCGTCAAAAATAACCCAGCACGGACGGGTGTGCGTCACAAATAACTCCGCATGGCGGTACGTGAGTCGGAAATCCAGCCGCACGATGATCCGAAATCCCCTCAGCACAGGTTGTGATCTCCCAGCCTCTGTCAGCGAAGCTGCACGTCGTTTATCCTGCTCTGTGCGTTGATTCTTCAGTTGCGTTTCCTGCGAGCGTAGTTTTCTCAGCTGCGGAGCCGGCGGCGCGTCGTTTTTTTCAGCCGTAGATCGGAGTCGCATCAATCTTTTCCCCGCACAGCGCTCTGTGCGTGGATTTTCTTGTCTTTAGGCTGCCAGCTTCTCCTTTCAGGGTCCCAGGAACTGGATGGGCACCACAGGGCAGAGTAGGAGTCTCTCCAGAGACTCCAGGTGCTGGCAGAGAGAAGCCTTTGCTGTCCCTGAGACTTCAAACAACAGGAGGCAAGCTCTACATCAAGCCCTTGGAGATTTCTTCTCAAGATGGAAGGCACACAAAGTCCAGTCTTTGCCCTCTTACTCTGGCAGAAGCAGCAACTGCAGGATAGCTCCACAAAGCACAGTCACAGGCAGGGCAGCTATTCTTCCTCAGCTATTCAGCTCTTCTCCAGGAAGAGGTTCCTCTTGGTTTCCAGAAGTGTTTTTAAAGTCTGTGGTTTTGTGTGCCCTTCTTATTCCCAATTTCACCTTTGAAGTAGGCCTACTTCAAAGTAAAGTCTCTTTTGAATGTGAAATCCTGCCTTGTCCAGGCCAGGCCCCAGACATTCACCAGGGGGTCGGAGACGGCATTGTGTGAGGACAGGCACAGCCCTTTCAGGTGTAAGTGACCACTCCTCCCCTCCCTCCTAGCACAGATGGCTCATCAGGGAATGCAGACTACACCCCAGCTCCTTTTGTGTCACTGTCTAGTGTGAGGTGCAACCTGTCAAACTGACCCAGACTGGGAATCCACAAACAGACAGAGTCACAGAAATGGTATAAGCAAGAAAATGCTCACTTTCTAAAAGTGTCATTTTCAAACACACAATCTTAAAATCAACTTTACTAAAAGATGTATTTTTAAATTGTGAGCTCAGAGACCCCAAACTCCACATGTCCATCCGCTCCCAAAGGGAATCTACACTTTAATCAGATTTAAAGGTAGCCCCCATGTTAACCTATGAGAGGGAGAGGCCTTGCAACAGTGAAAAACGAATTTAGCAATATCCCTTATTAGTGTAGAAGAGGTGTTTCTAGCAGCTTAGACTGATAGAAGGTAGCTATAGCAGAGCAGCTTAGGCTGAACTAGGAGACATGCAAAGCTCCTACTATACCACTGGTGTCATATGCACAATATCATAAGAAAACACAATACACAGATATACTAAAAATAAAGGTACTTTATTTTTATGACAATATGCCAAAAGTATCTCAGTAAGTACCCTCAGTATGAGGATGCCAAATATATACAAGATATATGTACACAATACCAAAAATATGCAGTAATAGCAAAAGGAAGTAATGCAAGCAGTGTAAAGTTACAATAGATTGCAATAGGAGCACATAGGTATAGGGGCAACACAAACCATATACTCCAAAAGTGGAATGCGAACCACGAATGGACCCCAAACCTATGTGAGCTTGTAGAGGGTCACTGGGACTGTAAGAAAACAGTGAGGGTTAGAAAAATAGCCCACCCCAAGACCCTGTAAAGTAGGTGTAAAGTGCACCTACAACCCCCAGAGAGCACAGAAGTCGTGATAGGGGGATTCTGCAAGGAAAACCAACACCAGCAAAGCAAAAACAGTGGATTTCGGGACCTGAGTACCTGTGAAACAAGGGGACCAAGCCCAAGAGTCGCGACAGTGTCGAGAGTGGGCAGATGCCCAGGAAATGCCAGCTGAGGGTGCAAAGGAGCTGTCACCGGATGGAAGAAGCTTGGTGTTTTGCAAGAACGAAGAGGACTAGGAACTTCCCCTTTGGAGGATGGATGTCCCACGTCGTGAAGAAGCTTGCAGAGGTGTTCCCACGCAGAGAGACCACAAACAAGCCTTGCTAGCTGCAAGGGTCGCGGTTAGAGTTTTTGGATGCTGCTGTGGCCCAGGAGGGACTAGGATGTCGCCACTTGGATGAGGAGACAGAGGGGGCATCCAGCAAGTAAGGGAGCCCTCACAGAAGCAGGCAGCACCCACAGAAGTACTGGAAGAGGCACTTAAAAGAGGAGTGAACTGGAGTCCACCCGAAGTCAGAAAAGGGAGTCCCACGATTCTGGAGGACAACTCAGAAGGTTGTGCACTGCAGGTTAGAGTGTAGGGGACCCAGGCTTGGCTGTGCACAAAGGAAATCCTGGAAGAGTGCACAGGAGTCGGAGCAGCTGCAAATCACGCAGTACCCAGCAATGCAGTCTAGCGTGGGGAGGCAAGGACTTACCTCCACCAAACTTGGACTGAAGAGTCACTGGACTATGGGAGTCACTTGGACAGAGTTGCTGAGTTCCAGGGACCACGCTCGTCATGCTGAGAGGGGACCCAGAGGACCGGTGATGCAGTCTTTTGTTGCCTGCGGTTGCAGGGGGAAGATTCCGTCGACCCACTGGAGATTTCTTCAGAGCTCCTGGTGAAATAAGGAGGCAGGCTACCCCCAGAGCATGCACCACCAGGAAACAGGCGAGAAAGCCGGCAGGATGAAGCGATACAAGGTTGCAGTAGTCGTCTTTGCTACTTTGTTGCGGTTTTGCAGGCGTCCTGAGCAGTCAGTGGTCGATCCTTTGGCAGAAGGTGAAGAGGGAGATGCAGAGGAACTCTGGTGAGGTCTTGCATTCGGTATCTGAAGAATTCCTCAAAGCAGAGACCCTAAATAGCCAGAAAAGGAGGTTTGGCTACCTAGGAAGGAGGATAGGCTAGTAACACCAGTAAGAGCCTATCAGAAGGAGTCTCTGACGTCACCTGCTGGCCCTGGCCACTCAGAGCAGTCCAGTGTGCCAGCACACCTCTGAATCCAAGATGGCAGAGGTCTGGGGCACACTGGAGGAGCTCTGGGCACCTCCCCTGGGAGGTGCAGGTCAGGGGAGTGGTCACTCCCCCTCCTTTGTCCAGTTTCGTGCCAGAGCAGGGCTGGGGGACCCCTGAACCGGTGTAGACTGGCTTATGCAGAGATGGGCACCATCTGTGCCCATCAAAGCATTTCCAGAGGCTGGGGGAGGCTACTCCTCCCCAGCCCTGACACCTTTTTCCAAAGGGAAAGGGTGTAACACCCTCTCTCTGAGGAAGTCCTTTGTTCTGCCTTCCTGGGCCAGGCCTGGCTGGACCGCAGGAGGACAGAAACCTGTCCGAGGGGTTGGCAGCAGCAGCAGCTGCAGTGAAACCCTGGGAAAGGCAGTTTTGCAGTACCCGGGTCTGTGCTAGAGACTCGGGGGATCATGGCATTGGGGTGACAATTCCATGATCTTAGACATGTTACATGGCCATGTTCGGAGTTACCATTGTGACGCTATACATAGGTAGTGACCTATGTATAGTGCACGCGTGAAATGGTGTCCCCGCACTCACAAAGTCCAGGGAATTTGCCCTGGACAATGTGGGGGCACCTTGGCTAGTGCCAGGGTGCCCACACACTAAGTAACTTTGCACCCAACCTTCACCAGGTGAAGGTTAGACATATAGGTGACTTATAAGTTACTTAAGTGCAGTGGTAAATGGCTGTGAAATAACGTGGACGTTATTTCACTCAGGCTGCAGTGGCAGGCCTGTGTAAGAATTGTCAGAGCTCCATATGGGTGGCAAAAGAAATGCTGCAGCCCATAGGGATCTCCTGGAACCCCAATACCCTGGGTACCTCAGTACCATATACTAGGGAATTATAAGGGTGTTCCAGTATGCCAATGTGAATTGGTGAAATTGCTCACTAGCCTGTTAGTGACAATTTAGAAAGCAGAGAGAGCATAACCACTGAGGTTCTGGTTAGCAGAGCCTCAGTGAGACAGTTAGTCATCACACAGGGAACACATACAGGGCACACTTATGAGCACTGGGGCCCTGGCTGGCAGGGTCCCAGTGACACATACACTAAAACAACATATATACAGTGAAATATAGGGGTAACATGCCAGGCAAGATGGTACTTTCCTACAGGTGGCACAACCAGTGCTGCAGGCCCACTAGTAGCATTTGATGTACAGGCCCTGGCACCTCTAGTGCACTTTACTAGGGACCTACTAGTAAATCAAATATGCCAATCATGGATAAATCAATCACATACAATTTACACAGAGAGCATATGCACTTTAGCACTGGTTAGCAGTGGTAAAGTGCTCAGAGTTCAAAAGCCAACAGCAATAGGTCAGAAAAAAATAGGAGGCAGGCGTCAAAAAGATTGGGGATGACCCTGCATAAGCAAAAAAGTCCAACAACAACCAATATTTTCAAAAACAGTTTCTAAAGGGGTAGCATAGAAAGTGGCAGTACAAAGTTACACTTCAGTAGAAGTTCAAGGGAAATAAGAAGAGTGGCGAGCATGAAGCTCCACACTCCGGTAAGCCTTGCAAAGAAAGAGGTCTGTTCTCTGTCTAAGTCAAGATGAATTCCACCTAACTAACTATGAAACACCAATCAAAAATACAACCAGTAGTTTCTAGAACATCCATATCTTGCTCCCACTACTGACAGCCAATCAGGTAACCGAATTTGAGGGGATCAACATACTCCCTAAATTTCCATCTCAATAATATTAGGTATGCATCTCTTAATCGTGAAAGTTGCTTACTCCTGCTACCCCTGCGAACAGAGGGCCCTCTGTAATCATTGGTCTTCTTAATTGTTGAACAGCTATCTTGTCCCAGACCTCAGTACCAGTAGTCAAATACACAACAATAAGCCTTTCACTAGCTAACGAAAACCACAATAGCACACCAGCAGAGGAGAGAAGACAGTACACTGGCAGCGTTGAGCAAGCACTTTCATCTAAGGCTTAATGTCCGGCTATGTTAACTCAAGAAGTAAAATGGATGCATAGTACAGTATGAAGCGTACAATCATTAAGTATAAACATGCATTAAACTTGATCCCATCAGTCTATTAATAAATCTAATACACTTGCATGTAAATTTGTAGTGATTACAGTGGTTGCATACTATTAATTCCTGTAAATGTACCACACATGTTCACGAAGTTAAACCACACGTTGAATATAAATGTTGTGTATGAGCACAATTTATATACATGACGAGTAGAGATCGAGGCCTAAATTACGCTGCTGCAGACACATAAGACAAGATAGGAAATTCTTGTGTTAACAAGAGACAGGTTGTATAGCCCAGAAAATAGGTGAAACAGTAAAATGAGAAATCTGACAAATCAAGCCTAATTTTACCTGACATAGCATTAAATGTCTCTCTCACCCATTCTACCCCTGCTTCACTCTTTCTGCTCTGGTTGACTTGAAGTTACTTCTGCTGCTTCCTATATCTTAGTGGGTGGCATAACAGTTGCACTGCCAGACTTGTTCCCTTTGTAGCCACTTTCTTTTTAGTGGGGCAAGACTACAGGAAGTGGAGTCAGACACCCCATTCTTTGGCAGTCATTTGCCATCAAAGGTGATATTTGTTCCAGGTGTGACCTAATCCAACATTACCCCACCTTTCTTGAATAACACCATGGTCATCATAGTCATCACAGAAATACCCAGAAATTTGACATTTTTTATGTTCTATTACAATGGAGCTAATGTCCAGCCATGAGAAGGTAATCTAGGAACCACGGGTTGATGCATTTGCCAGATCTATATATCTACCACAGCCTGCCAGGTTACCAAATCTAGGATCTTCAAAAAGTTTAGAACAGGGCTTACTGACTGATTTGATCATTGCTACCAGCAGCGTGTCTTTCCCTTGGAAACCTTTTTTTCATGGCCACACAGTCATTCCTCGTAGACCATGCTCAGTCTTTTTTCATTTAGTGGAAGTTGGTGCAACCCTTTTGACTCACCCTTCTAAACGTGATACAATGTGCCATATCAAATGGAATGAATGCCTTGATCCTAGCCAAATAACAGTATTAAGTTCTGTACATGAAGAATTAGTTAGGATGTGCATGTCTTTAATTATGCATTAAGATGTTATTGCACTTTCTGTAGCTTTTGGGCAAATGATTGACAAAGAACAGTTCATTTTTTGTAATGAGGTGTTTGGGTGCCTGTAATGTTAATGTCATTAAAATGTGTGAAAGAAAAAAAATAGCAAGCTTTCTCTGCTCGGGGTTCAGCAGCTATAACTATTCACATCTATTTATTGAAAGGTTCAGGGAGCATGAGAGTATTTTGCCATGAAGAGCAATATTCTGTATGAACAAACCAGAGCGAAGAACAGTTAAACATTTGATAGACATTCCAGTCATCATACTACGAAAAAAACACAACATTATTTAAAATAAAAAAATATTTAATACGTTTTTACAAACTCCCAGCCACCAATAACTAGCCTTTAGCCACGCAAATGTTTTTTTTTAATATATTTCCAATGTCTCAAGTTTAGAACAATCTGTTGGGGCAACATGCAAACAGTTGTGTGCATAGCAAGTGACGTGTGATGTATGAGCATGGTAGACGATTTATCAAAGTACCACCATCTCGAGCATCTTTTATTTACTAAGAGGGAGCCTGTAACCCCATTATTTGCAAAAGGACATAGAAAGGCACTGATACATATTACCATCTAATCTCACAGACATATATGCAAGGATGTGCTGATTGTGGAGTCTTATAGAGAGCACACAGCCCAAAAGCATTCATAACAAGCTTTGTAGGAGCCCGCTAGAATTACCTTAACCCCTTATCATGTGAACATGGCTCATGGGAACACATCCTTGACTAATCCTTCAGCTGCCCAGCACCAGTTTAATATTCATGTAATTAATATTCGTGTGCCTGCTTTTTAACGTGCCAGTGTGTAAGACTGTAAAATATGTAAGGGTGCCGAAGACGCAATGTTAGGTCTACATTTTGTGACATAATTACACCATGTAACTTAATTGACTTTTCTGATAACAGCACTAGCTTTAAGAGAGCAACGAGGTGGTGGCAGAGAACAGCTTCTGCTTGTAAAAGGTCTTGTTTGGATCACAAAATTAGGAACAATGGTCGCCACTAGGTTAAATGATGAGTGGGTTTCCATCTTACACGTAACTTCATCCTCTTTCCCATGCCTCTCGTGTATATGCTGAGGTTGTGATATAGAATAGACACGTGTTTATTTCTTGAAGTTGGCCCTATAACCTGTCCCTTCTGTCCCGTACAGTGCATGGCCTTGTTTATAGAAAACATTGAGTTGGGAGGAAATCTGCATGTGCCTACTAACTCTTAACACTGCACCTGGCCTAGGTAAGCCCACTCCCACAGCAACAAAGGAAGAAAGCAAACACAGGAGGGGTTCCCTTTTGAGGTTTTGGTGGTAAGGGAACAGGCAGCTGTGTCAGCTGGACAGCAGGTCTGGGGCTCTCAGGGAGGGTCTTTCCATAGTCGACTTGAAGCCACCATATTGAAATGTTCCAGAATGCTGTGCAGGAGGGTTGGGGCAGGGGTGGCTTGATTGTGTGTTACCTAGGGCCTAGGCAGAGGTGCCTTCCCCATTTAAAAACCCCTGCACAAGGAAAAGACTGTAGAAAACCCACTGAACTTGAAGTGACATAACTGGAAGAATGCCTAGCTGGAAGGAGAAGCCACATTTTCGCACTACAAGGATGAACCTAAGGCCTTTGACTGAAACTGGCATCCAGGGACTAGGACTGTTAATCCAAGGCCAGTGTCATGCACCCTCCTTATATTCTTTAATGTACAGTATAAGGGTGGACCAGCTTGGTGGACCCTGGCTGGTCCCCCTTGATCTTTTGTGGACAATCCTGCAGAGAGGCGACCCTGATCAGGAAAGATGCCACTTATTCCACTGCTGCTGCCACACAGGTGCCCTGCAAGACAGCCAAAGCCATTGGGCCTGGGGAGTGCAGCAGGGAGGGTAGTCTGCTGGTGTGCTGTGGAGGGGCTGCTGAAGAAGCCTGCCAGCAAAGGCAAATTCCAGAAGCCTTGGACAGCTACATAACCAGCATTGCAAACCTCAGTCCACAACAAAAAATACATTTAGAGACCAGGAGGCCTGGAAAATTTCCTGGAGCCACCAGGAGTAAAGTGGCAACTCCTCCTTGCAAATCGATCCTACAAGGCTGGAGAAAACAGATTAAGAAGTTTGGTCCCCTGGGGAAACCAGGCAGAAACACATTTCTAGACCTGACAAACTTAGAGTGGTCTTCCCCCAACATTTTGCCTGCCTCCCTCCATTTTCTGACTTCGCTTTTGCTGGCTTTAGGACTCTGTGCACTTTACCCGTGATAAAGTGCTTGTGCTTTCTCCCCTAAAACATGGTAACATACCCAATTGGCATATTTAACTTACTTATACGTCCCTAGTAAAGTGCACTACATGTGCCCAGGGCATGTAAATTAAATGCTACTAGTGGGCCTGCAGCACTGATTGTGCCACCCACTTACGTAGCCCCTTAACCATGACTCAAGCCTGTTACTGCAGAACCTGTATGTCCAGTTTAAACTGCCATGTCGACCTGGCAAGTTAAACCTCTTGCCAGGCCTAAAACTTCCCTTTGTATACATAGAACTCACCCCTGAGGTAGGCCCTATATGACCCACAGGGCAGGATGCAATGTATGTAAAAAGCAGGGCATGTACTTTTAAGTTTTACATGGCCTGATAGTGACGAACTCCCAAATTCATGTTTCACTTCTGCAAGGCCTTTCTCTCCCATAGGATACCATTGGGATTCATTTATTACATTTTATAACTGGTAATTCCCAATCTGGAAGAGTTAAGTTTGTCAAGTTTGTTGTCTCTGAATTCCCAATTTAAAATCACAATTGATGGTGAAATTGGATTTTAAATTGCAGTTCTGGAAATGCACTTTTAAAAACATGGCATTTTTGGTGCTCCTTCCTGTCTACAATACACATGTCTGGGGTGAGGTGACGGCTGGGCTTGTGCATTCCCTCCAGACAGCCACACAATAAGGAAACTTAGTTGTGACTGATAGGCCATCAACATCCTGTTGGGCCATCCTGGGCAGGATGGGAGGGAGGGGCTGACACCTATACCTGAATAGGCAGTGTGCTGCCACACAAAAGTCTGGACACCCCGCTGTAGTGGGTCTGGAGCCAGGGCAGGAAGAGAGGACATCTGTGTACATCAAATACCTTTCTTTGAAGTCTCCCCACTTCAAAGGCCTATCTCGGTACAAACTGGACCTCTGACATCACCAACCTAGTACACTTCTGGACCTGTGGATACTCTGCCAGGAAAAAGGACTGCTGTGCTGCTACAAGGACTGCTGAGCTACTACTGTGCTGGACTACTGCTGTGCTGAGCTGACCTGCTGCCCTCCTGCCTGGGAGTGAGAAGGACTCGACCTGAATCTCTCCATCGCAGAACCAAGTGTCTTACCACCTCTTTTCTGAAGTTTCAGGGACACAAAATACTTTCAACACTCCTGCTACTGCTCCTGGGCCCGTCTTCAACCAGCTCCTGACACCCAAGTGACGTCCCTCCAGTCCTGGGCCCTTAAAAGTGTTTTGTGTGGCTCCTGAATCCCAGCTTTTGGGCTTTTCACATCCGCTAATGGGCCCGCATGCACCGGAAGCATGTTGTTCGCATGAAGAATCAGTGTGAGCTGGCACAAGTTTGTCTCTTTGCACAGCAAGTATCACCACCGCAAAAGCTAGGCTCCATCTTGTCTGTCCACGATGTCCGGCTGACTCTGTGCACCCACTGACCACCATCAGCGACGTTCTACTTGCACCCAACAAATTTCTTAACCACAAATGGGACTCTTGACTTACCTTTTGAGAAGGTAAAACTTCAGCAGGACTTACCTGGGACTGTATCTGACTCCACTTAATCACGGTCAGCCAGATCTTTTGGATTTCATGCGGTCTAGTGAGAGCAGATAGACCAGACCAGATAGCCCCGGTTGGCACTTTAGGTTTTAAATACTATATTACATTTTCATCTTTAAAAATTCATATCTTGAATTCTACTAATTGACTTTTTGTCATTTTGGTCTAGTTTTACTCATACAATGTTGCTCTATGTTTCTAACCAGGTGTGGTGTTTTTTATGTGGTGTTTTCACTGTTTTACTGTTTGAAGTGTTGCACTAATACTTTACACATAGCCTCTTAAGTTAAGCCTGGCTCTTCTGTGCCAAGCTACCAGGGAGTGAGCACAGGTTAATTTAGGGTGTATATCTGACTTACTCTGACTAGGATTGTGGTTCCTTCTTCAACCAGATGCATACCTCTGCTAATCGGAAAATCAAATGCCAACACAAATCACATAGTGCTCTGCCAAAATGTTTTGAATTTCCCGCAGGGAAAGTCAAGCACTTACATACCAGCACAACCTCTGTAACTAATTCTTAATGGGTACCTGGTGTACATGCCCTCCTTTCTTCAGATAATACCCCCTTATCCCAGGGACCCCACCCTCTTGGGCCTGATGCAATTGAAATTTTCCCAGGGTACCACATCAATATGGGCGAGTAGATACAGAAAAGAAGGCTGCTGCAATACCAATCTGGTATGCTCCCCCCCCGCTGCTCAATCTGGTGTCTGGAGGAAGCAGGAAAAACACCACCCTGCCTGCTCTAAGAAGAGCGGGAAAAAAGAAACATTCTGGCTTTATGCACCAGCCTGGACAGCTTCTAGCAGATGTCACCCTAAATTTCCCATGGGATTACCTGTGTGATGGTGGGAGATGTTTTCAAGCACACTTGAGGCTGGTGCTTTTGACACAAAGGATTATGGCAGCTCTAGTTAGTGGGTCCTATTGCTGCATTTGAGGCATGTTGAAAGTAGAAGAAAGACTCATGTACACTTGTATTGGAATTGATCATGTTTTATTAACAATGACAACAAAATGTCATACACTTTAATCAAGGTCAAGAAAAGGTTTTATTGATAAGTGTAGAGTTAGCAGTCTAATATTGCGTAGCTGAATGAAGGTCACCAACAGGTTTTGAAATGTTTATTGACAAACACAAAGTTAACAGTGAATCATTACAGGCCTCAGTGTACCACTCACAGTGATTTTAATGGTGTTGCACTAGTTTTTTAGAAGAATTTCTGAATGTGGTTACACCATACCAAAGCCAGGATGCCTACCTTTTTGATAACAATGTTCCCTTGTATTGTGTCTTGTACAGGTGAGGGTATTGTGGTTGTAGAGTTCAGGGATTGCTCGGGGACTAATGTGTTATGACGATGTCACTATACGTATTTCCATCTGTTTTCTTTTATATATTTGTAAATTAATGTGTAGTATTTAGTAGTGTGTGCATAATGAAGTGCTTCTCCTTTTTATAAGAAAAAGCATTGACTGGACAATGATTTATTGAGTGCTGTGTGTTGCGTACAAGCCAATCAGGCTACTAGCTCATGTTACCTCCTCTCAGTAGGCCTTGGGCTGCTCCGCTACCCTGAGAGTCAGGAGCTACAATGGGGGACTTGGTTCCCAGAAAAGGAAAAGATGTAGACTTTTTTACTTTTGAAGGATTCACTTCCTTCACAACTAATAACCCACTTCCATACAAGGCATGTTTGGCAAAGACTTATTGGTGGCTGCTGACATTTGAAAGTGGTGTGGCGTAAATGTTCGGGGTGAGTGCCTGGTGGTGAGCGAGCATAGTGAGTGAGCCTGACCATCATAAGGAGGGTTCGGGGGTTCTCTCTCTGAGAACATTTTTTAAAAAATAACAGGCAAATGGTGCATTTTTAAGCATATTTGAGAAAGCAGGTAGGTTAATAAAGCAATTGTTAAAGTGCTTGCATCCAAATATATAACCCAACAACTGACATACATTTTAAACCAGACAGGACTTTTGACTTTGTCAATGGTTGTTAGCTGTTTACGATAAATGAGTAACAATGACTTTTGTTGTAAATAATAATATTGAAAATCTGTTTCAATTCTGAAATTGTGAGACTGTGAATTTAACATTACTGAGGCCCCTGGAAGGGGTAGTGGTCTTCAAAGTGTCTCAATCATGCGGTTATGCTGATTCCATGTTAGACACGTGCACCCTTTTCTCTCCATATCTCGTCCCTATGCATATCTTATCTTCAGAAGCCTCTTTTCACCGACTCCCAAATGCACTTCCTCACTAATTAAATCGAATGGAGTGTGGTGTGTGAGCCAATATATGTGGGAGTGGAAAGAACTGCACCTGAGTGACTAGTAGTGAGTGTGTAAGTTTGAGGATTTATGAGAGTGTGTGGGTAAGTGTGTGATTGTGTGCAGGTGTGCATGAGTTAAGGGGAGAGAAGGTGTGAGGATGTTTGAGTGTGTGAGGCCATTTGAGCGTTAGCACATATACACCTGTTTTTAGCACACACTGAAGACTAAAAAACAATAGTCTTGGTAACCCTCATTTTCAAGTGGTAATGATCATCCTTGTTTTAGCACACTGAAGCTGGCCACCTGGAATTCAGCCCCAAATCAATAACTAAAAGCGTGCATTGCCATTCACTTCTAAATCATTTGAAGGACTATCCCTAGCCTTCCATTTTCCGCCACCAAAGAAAAGCCTCGTCCTCTTTTGACCAGATAGTGAGACGCCTCCCCCTACTGGCCACCTGCAACCTTGCCTTAATAGCCAAACGCAGCGACCAGCAACATTTGCTGTCAACATTTGGTCATAGAATTCGAAGAAGCAGTGAGCCGAACTCCTTGCAGGGAGGGGTCCCATGCTCATTTTGATAGTTGATACATATGGTTTATTCGTTTGTGATTGCTACGGCCGTACTTACAGTACCACTGGCGCATACGACATACAACAGAAGTACCATCGCTCTGCTAGGCTGTAATAAAAATCCTTCAATGTCACGTTTCTGGCCTCAACTCAGTCATGACTCATGATACACTTCTGCTGCAATGAGAAGGCTCCAGCACAGAAGAGAGAACATACAAATAAATGTGAAAATGAAATGAAAAATAAAACCAACATTGCACATGTCATGATATAAATAATTATATTTAATACGGCCCCTCTCTTACCTCCAACACAGATGGCAATACGTGAGGCATTATAGTGCTCAAAAGCACCACCTCTGAATGCGTAGATGGAAAAATCTAGCGCATTGCTTGGGGCACCGAGTGAGTAGAGACCCCTCGCCCCCCTATCCCCCCCCCCCCCCCCCCCCCCCGCTTTCCACCACTGGCCTAAAGTTAAACCTTGTCTTAACTGCCAAACGCGGCAACCAGCAACATTTGCTGTGAACATTTGGCCCGAGAATTTCAGGAGACAGACTCAGTGAGCTGATTTCCCTCCAGGGAGGGGCCCCTAGTGCTCATTATTGATATGTATGTTTTCAAGATTTGATTTGTGATTGCGAAGGTCGGTCGACTAACTACAGGGTCATACAGCAACAGCTCAATCGCTCCGCTGGTTAAAATAAAAATCCTTTGATGTCACGATTCTGGCCTTAGCTTAGTAGTCATGAACCATGATACATTTCTTTCTGCTTCAACGAGCAGGCCTCAGCACAGTGTAGAGTACAACACAGTACACATAAAGTGTAAAAATGAAATAAATAAAACCAACAGTCACATGTCTCGATAATATAAATAAATATATTTAGTATATACGGCCCCTTTCTTACCTCCAGATCAGCTGGAAAATACCTGGGACATCATAGTGCTCAAAAGCACCACCACCTCCAAGCACACAGATGGCAAGACCTACTGCATTGCTCAGGGTACCCTTGTCTCCGCAGTATTGGCAGCTGGCACACACACACAACCTGGCAACACTTGTTTCACAGTGAGTGAGTAGTACACATCAGGCCACTGCCTCAAAGACTTAAAAAAAGTTCCACCACAACACACACACAACTCAAGAATGACTCTGACTCACTGTTGTGACTTTGCCTCCACCAGGCAAGGCGTGCACCAAAGTTTGCGAGTGCGACCAGCTCAGACCAGCCTACAGTCCCACATCTGCAACTCCTGAGCCAATGTACATGCTTCTCCCTTGCTGTTAAACAGCATGAGGGCATGAGGATTGGCTTGGTCAGGTGCTGCCCACGCTCCTTAGAAGACTTGGAGGCTGTGCCTGTAATGCCCGGGCTCATAAAATACGCAGGCAAGTGCACATGCCGGGCTGGGCAGACCAAGGCACCCATCCAACCTGACATGCACACTTCAGCCCAAGCAGGTAAGCTGCTGAACCTATCACAAGCTCCCCCAGTCCTCCACCCACGTCCATCCGTCAGGCTGTAAGGTAAGCAAACTTTGCCAGGCCATGCCATGCGCGCAGGGGATAATAAAAATAAATTAAAAAAAACAGTAAAACGTGCTGATAGTAAGCATTTATGAGGCCTGCCTCACGGGGACAACAAAATAAAGAGGGGGGCAACACCCTCACACCATAATAAAGGAACCAACACTGCCAAGAATGCCTCTTCATTCATATATTGTGCAGCCTTTTGACTGCCTGCCTTGTTTACTGATTTAGACCATACTGAGGGTGCCCGGAAAAAAACCTGTGCCCAGGCATGTTATGTCAGATCACGCAAAAAGATATGAATAAGTATTACTATCTGCAAAGGCATTACAATCCTCAATGTCAATGTTGTATGACTTAGTGTGCTGACTCATTACTAGAGTTTTTCAATGGCAGCTGGCAGAAGGTGCTTGTTGATGCTGGAGAGTGGCCCAACCTTGTTTCACTGGACAATGTATTGAGAGTTGTTTCGAATTCTAAAACCAAAAACGCCCCACCCCCCAACCTCACCCCAAAACCTAAAACCCCCCGGCCCCTCACCCCCTCCCCAAAACCAAAAAAGCCCCACCCCCCCCAACCCCACCCTAAAACCCCCTGACCCCCACCCCTCCCCAAAACCAAAAACGCCCCACCCCCCCAACCCCACCCCAAAACCTAAAACCCCCTAGCCCCCACCCCCTCCCCAAAACCAAAAACGCCCCACCCCCCCAACCCCGCCCCAAAACCTAAAACCCCCTGACCCCCACCCCTCCCCAAAACCAAAAACGCCCCACCCCCCCAACCCCACCCCAAAACCTAAAACCCCTTGACCCACCACCCCCTCCCCAAAAACAAAAACACCCCACCCCCCAACCCCACCCCAAAACCTAAAACACCCTGACCCCCACCCCCTCCCCAAAACCAAAAACGCCCCCACCCCCCAACCCCACCCCAAAACCTAAAACCCCCTGACCCCTCACCCCCTCCCCAAAACCAAAAACCCCCCACTTACCTTAGTCGACCCCTTGTCACCTGCGTCCTCCTCCTTCGCCAACTCCCTTCTTTGTACCTTAAGCACGCATGTTCGTAGTTCAGAACATACGTAGTTAAGGCACAAAATAACGGAGTCGTGGTTAAAAAAAGCGTTGTTGCGCTTTCGTTAACCACGACTTCGTTAAAAAGACTTTGTTGAAAAGGATGTTTCCCATGCCTGGTGAGTTAACAAAAATCCACTGTTGGAAAAGATGTAGCATGCTCAAAATGCATTAGTTATAAAATGTCAATAAAGATATATATTTTTTTTTATGGAGTCACTTCCTTTAGAGCATTGATGGTTTGCTGAGTTAGCATCATAGTTTAAGTGCCCACTTGGCAAACGTTTTTTGTTCAGAGAAAATACATTTTCAAAGTAAGAGTTTGCTTTCTCTGAGTAACAATAAAATGGTCCTGATGTGCAGGGGGTTATTTCTTTGTACGTGGGCAGAGAGAAAATAAATGATGGTAATCCCACCTTCTACAAGGCAGGGCACGATGATCATTTCTGTGATCTAGCTGTACTGCGGAAGGGCCGGCCATTGAGCTCAGTCAAACCCTAAATAAGGTCCTAAATATAAAAAGTAAATTACTTTCAAATTGATCAATCAAATGGTCGACATCTTACCGAGAAGATAATATTTAGGTATAATTGGTTGCCTTTACTTCATAGTACGTATGCCTGGCTGTGGGTGAAGAAAGAATATATCAGGTGCCTTCTATATGGAGAAGACAATGAAGGACAATCTTTTAGATAGCAATGTCCCGCTGCTATTACACACACTATACAAGGAACTCTACAGGTGAAGAAAGCGCTTAATTCCTTGGATAGGGGTGAAGAAAGCGCTTAATTCCTTGGATAGGGAGAATCAATTGCATCAAGATAAACTTTCTTCCCAGATTGTCATACCTCACCAGATCCTTATCATATTGCCACTAGAACCACTCAAAAGCATATAGAGGAGGCTATGGAAATTTATATAAAACAGCAGAGTCACCAGGGCAATATTTTTAAGAACGCCTGCATAAGGGGACCTAGGAGTCCAGATTGATATATGTATATCATAGCAACCCAATTGGCACCAGCCCTTGTTGGTGCACCAGTGGCAGAGAGAGAAGAATTGGTGCCATCTGGAACAAAAAGTGTTCAAGATTCCTCCACAACGTCTGCTGTGGATCTCCCACAGACTCGCAGACATCCGGGTGCCCTATTGCAATGTGCAAAAGATAACTTGAGGTATTGGAATAGGGCAGTTAGGTGTGATCCACTATGAGCTGTCCTCCCTCCACCAGCACCAATCACAGAAAATCTGGACTTTCAAACGAGTATTTTGGATAGAGGTTATATGAGATGGATGGAAGGGAGAGACTTATAGCTAGGGACCCTGTTTGAAGAAGGGAACCTTACAAGCAGAGAGCCATGTGCAAACGACTTCTACTAAGACTAAACAACATCTGTCGTCTAACTCAGCTCTTGCACTGGGCACTAGTACCAGTGGTGAGTGATGGTAGGTGTAGATAAATGCCTAGTATAGAAGATATGTTTTTAGAAGGAAGCACATCATGTGTGTTTTTTTCTTTAAACCAAGCATTGGCCAAAGCCTTCTAACTAAACAACTAACATATACAAAAAATGGGCGGACGATTTAGAGTATTCATTTGTCAATGAGCAGCTAAATCATACATATGCAGCCAATATAAAGTGGGGGCCTGTAAAATCATGTTTGATGGTTCTCACTGGTGCGTTTAAAGGCGATTATAGTAGCGCTAATGTGTGCTGGCGGGGTTGTGATCTGAGGAATTCCTATTTGCATATGTGGTGGGAATCTTATCGAGAAGACAATGAAATAGAGTCACATTTTTTACTGTGTTGCTGAAGAATGTTTTTTTTTCATGAAAAATGAAACGTTAGTCTTGTTTTTTCTCCTGATGAAGAAGAGTTAATATAAAATTCTCTTCTTTTTACGCACACCTTATGATGGAAATATGTATACTAATGTTGCTGGATTTTTTAAAAATCGTGAGTCTTAAATTGTTTTGCTGGAATTAACTATCACATGTGTTTTGTACGACGTCTGGTCTGTTTTAATATCGTGATACTGATATTTTACAAACCAGCTAAATGCATATTTGTTGTTATTATTGAAAAAAAGAAATAAAGCCCTAGAATCAAGGCAGGGGGGAATTAAGTTGTTTCATAAAGAAAGGGAGGGAAGCCGGATTGGAATGAAGGAATAATGGGAGTAAAGGAGAGGGGGAGCCCCTTACCAGCCAAAAAAAAAAGCCTCAAGAAAGGAGATTTTGGAGAAAAAGGCTTTCAGCAAATTGATTACATTAACCTTGTGGAAAAAACACACAAATGCCAGCATTCTTTTGACAAACACATTTCATTAAAACCATTTCCTTTAGGTTGGTTTTTCGTCCAAAACGCATGCAACTATTCCTCAAGATATGAAGGATCGTATTATGCTAATGAACATAGTTATTTCACGATGAAAGACACAATGTGCCCGACATCCATTACAGAAATTTTACATTTAACAATATCAGACATGTGTATAATAAAATGGTTTCGCAATGTGGGTACAAGTTTAACATGTACAGAAACATTGGCAATTGATGCATTTCGAAACATAAATCCAAGAATCAGAACTCATTGAAAATAGAAATGAACTTGAGAGGTTTTTTTGGAATCAGCTGTTATTAACATAATGAATATATGTCTTAACCAACTCTGGCATAAAAAATGTGTGTGGAAAGAAACTCTCGACAGGTCAGTGGAGCGTGTAATAAATTTACCTAGAAGAGTTTGGGGTGGAGATCATTTTCCTTGCAGGCTTTGTGAACAAAGCAGTGATAAAATCTTAATCATCAGGTTGCACTGAGAGTGCATTATGTGTAAGTCACTACTACAAACCTAATGTATCAGTATGTATGATG
Source organism: Pleurodeles waltl (assembly GCF_031143425.1). Taxonomy (NCBI): domain Eukaryota; kingdom Metazoa; phylum Chordata; class Amphibia; order Caudata; family Salamandridae; genus Pleurodeles; species Pleurodeles waltl. Next base: position 486,407,935 of record NC_090442.1, on the reverse strand, counting down.
AAGAATCAGCAATGGTTGTTGACTTTGGCTACTAGATAGGCACTGGCCGAGGGTATATTTCCTGTTAGATATGGAAGACTATCCATCAAGGCTCCTGCGGGTTCCTCTACTCATCGCAAGTGGCCTAAGCAGTCTCTTTTGCCGCTCAATTTTTACGACACCTGGAATAGTATTTTAGGAACACATACTACGTGTAGGTGCTCCCGGGAACTTAAGGGCAACACTATGGTCAAAAGTAACCGAGAATTTGCAGTGAAGTTTACCACTTGCGTTCTACAAGTCGAGCCCTGCACTCAATCTTTGACCACATTTCTACCCTCTTGAATCCTTCCACTGCAGATAGTGATTTTGGAATTCCTGAAGACACAAGATTCAGTGTGAAACTGGGCAACAAGACTGTGGTGATTTTTGCACTCCTGCAGACAGACAATCTTGTGTGAAACTGACCCACAAATCTGCAATAGTGTGGGATTCCAGAGAAGGTATCAGTTGGTCTTCCTCCCAAAAATGCTGTAGACGAACCTGGGTGTTATATTCAGAGTCAGGTCAAGGGACAGATGTAATCTGCAGTGCAGCACTCATTGCCGTATGTTTCTAGGAGTCTTTAGCAAAACGTGGAGAGCTATAGGTGTGGGAAAACTGTCTCCTTAGAACATTTCTTATTTTAAGGAAATTGAGAAAGTTAGAATAGTGGTCCATAATAGATGATTTAGGTTCCAGTCAAGGATGTGTCTACATTTACAATTTGGATGTAAGACGATAGAGAGTCCATCTGGCACACAAACTGACAATTATGTATAGGACAAAGTACCCCATGTATACATAGAGGGAAACAGAGAAACTCTGTGGCCGAATAGAGGAACAAGACTGACGACTAAGTTCTTTTATGCAGTCATGGAACTACAAGATAAAGCATTTTATTGCTCAGCATCTTCTACAAACATGCATAGAGATTCTGTTTTGTAATGAAATATAGTATAGAAAATAAATAAACATGATGCCATAAATAGCTTCTTTCACCTGATCACTGTTCATTTTAGAAAAACTAATCCAAAGACCGAAAAGCTAGTTGTCATTTTAGTTATTTAGACTCCAGCTAATTATGCTCTGTTATCTCATTTCACTCCGGATGCTGGCTCTGGTAGCAACCATTATGATGTTACAACTCAATTATAATAACTTATTTCAGTTGCGAAGCTACATCATTTCGTTATAACAACATATGGGACAGACTATTATACAGAGAATGCAGATTCCTGTGTATGATAAACTCATAATTATACCACAAATCCAAGAAAAATAGAATCTGGGGAGCGACCATCACTGTAATGGTTCACCTGTGAAAAAAGAATTGCTCAAAAGCTCAGAGTACCTATACTGAATTCCTAATTAGTACATACACACACACACCTTAAGTTAGGGAGGTATCCTGCACTGCTGACGCACTGTTAAACATTACAAACCCAGCACAGACTTAAAATATAATGAGGGGGTCTCATTAAAAAATATCTCATTGGAGAAAATAAAAATAGACCATAGCATTCACAGTATGTTGCTTTAACTAGGCATTGCCTGTATTAAGGCATTACAATACAGTCATGATTATCAGAAATTGTTTAGAAAGAAAATTACATCTGTGAAGTTCAAAAGAAGGTGGTTTCGTGCACTCTAATTTTGAGAATCAGAATGAAAATTGCTGAGGGCCTTTTGGGTACATTGGAGACACAGGGATATTTTAAAAAATAAAGGGAGTTAAAAAATGTCGAGGGTAAAATAATTACCCCGTTTAATTTAACATAATGATATGTGAGTCTTTAGATCACACTCTGTAATAATAACTTACATTTTAAATAACAATTCACTTGATAAGACAATATAGGCTTGGCATGCATTTTAAATTTAATTTTACTGATTCGTTGTTTCTGTTTATTCTTCTGTTGCCCCAGAACCAACCAATAGAACATCGTGAGTTGGTTCTGTATTAGCATCATAGTTTGTTTTACATTGGTACCCACTATTGTTCTTTCTTTAGCTCAGCATCTTGCCATGTCTATCCTCCACCCAGTCTTACAGTATCTCTCTTTACCTTCCAGTTTATCATTCTCATTCTCGGGAATCATTCAGAGATACTTCTGCTCAAGTCGACTTAATAAACCCCAAATGAGTCCATCCACCCATGAGAACACAAAGTCCATCTCTGAACAATTTTCCCTGTCTGCAATCTAGTTTAATGGTATTCATCTACACGATATCGCCCTATTCTCTGTCATTATCACCCTTACACCCTTTCAGCACACCAAACATTTCTACGTGCCCCTCCCTTTTGAACATCAATTGATTTTTTTAACACTGATTTACCCTGTTTACAATTTTGCAATACATCTGGCATCACCGTTTTTGCTATTCTTTGCTTTTCACTTTTCTGAAGTTGTATTAATAATAATTTTTTTAACGTTTCGCATCTTTCGGTGTTTATCATCACCCTCCATTGGTGCCATGTCCATCAAGACTCTCTAAATTTCCTGCGCTTTTGCATTTAAACTCTGTAGGCAGCTATTATCTACGAGGATGATTCCCAAATCGTTATGTCCTGCATTATTATCCCTTTTAGATGCTCCTTCACTCTCCAACTCCCACATCTTCAAATATGTAGTTTCTGGGTTTCTCGCCACCTCACCCACTGATTGGTATCCCCTTTTCATTCTTTTGCCTTTCTCTGTTCTTTTTGTCATCTTTGACTCTTTTTCTCCATTCATATTTTTGCACTCTACCATAAAATTGTCCTTATTATGGGCTTCATTCTTTTTTCAATGTAAGCAGAACCCACAGCACTGCTTGTATCAAAATTACAAGTTAAATTCCTAAGCCACACTCCTGTATGCTTCCTTCACACTCCTTTCGGAAAACAAGCCCAGAAAAAAGGCCCAGAAGGGGCGGAAAACCTGAGGCAATCTATTAGGAAGTTCCATTTTAAGCGGGTCCTTGCAAGCCCCGCACACCTCAGAAATACTAATCCCGGTGCTCGTGTTACTTTAGGGTATGGGATTGCTGATATGATTCCCAGCACTTCTAATAATGAGGCCTTAAGTGATTTTAATTCTATAACTTCAAAACAATGGGCCCCCTTTTCACTGTTCATGCATCTAAACGGTTGTTAAGGCGTCATGAAATCGTGAAAACGTATAGGCAGTGTGATGTGAAGCTATTTCATTACCTCTAACGAGAATAGAAAATACGTTATTGACAGAAGAGAGTGTGCCTTAGGAAGGTCCCATCCCTAAGGGATGTTATTGCTCGAAAGTCCATCTTCATAATTGTAATCAAAACAAGTAAAATATCCATAAGGTCTCAATTGGAGTCCGTGGAGCCGTTTATGAATTCGTAGGGCTTTAGTTTGCTTAGTTGCACTTTCCTGCAACCTGGGCTACATAGATCCCAAGTGAATCTTTATTCTGTGCATATGTGGCTTTTTATCATACAGAGGTCCTCAAATTGATCCAATATCTCATTTGTGCATTCCCTTAATCTTATCAGGTGACTACCCACTAGTGCTGCATCGAAGCCTGAAGGTCCTGTCTGGCGTAGGCTGACTCAATGCATGTGATGAATGGCCCTCCCTACTGCCCAAAGATGCCCTAGATTATGTATGCACACTGATAGGTGAAACCTTGCAGGTCTGAAATCTATTTGCAAGCAATGACAACAAATGGATAGTACTATTTCTCCTGGAAGGCTTTGCTTTCAGAAGGAAACTCTCATAACAAGCATTGACTGTTGGACCTATTGGATTTGCCAGTAGCCTTTAGCACACTGTACAGAGTCCGATCCCCAGTGTAGCACTGCTTATGAAGAAAAAAAAAACTATTTATTCATTATTTAGGCATGTGCCTACAAAACAACAAAGCTGCTTTTATTTCTAGTTTTCAAGCCAACTCTGACCAACAAATATACATTTTAAAAAAAATCTGAAAGTGGGTTGTTTTTGGAAAGAAGGTGGCCGGAGCAAACAGACGTGGGGCTGCAGAAGTATCCTGGGGGCTTGTGAGGGCTAAAGCATCAAAGAGGATGTGGGTGCAGAGAAGCAACACAGTATGGCTGAGGAGCAAGCATCTAAAAGGGAGAGCAGCTTATAGCGTGGTGGGTGGGGGAGACAAATGAGTGAGAGAGAGCAGCGTGGAGACGGGAGGGGAAGAAGCACACAGCTGAGAAAGCTACACTGGTGGGGGAGCACATGGGGATAAACACATCATGAAGGAGTTTGGGGAGAACCATGTGGGAGCGAGAGCAGCATGGAGAGAGGAAGAGAAGAACACTAGAGAGACAGCTGGAAAACACATGCACTCTTGTGGAGGGCTTACACAAAAACAAAAATGTAGCGCCTAACAAAGTAAGTAATATAAAGATACAGTAATGCAAGACAATAGAAAGTCCACACTCAATAATAAAGAAGAAGCAAGCAAATAAGAGTGACAATGATGCCAACTAGATGATAAGAAATAGGCGGAATCTAAGGCCACAGCATGCTCTGTCTAGTAGGTGAGACCTAAAAATACAGTTATAGCATATGATATTTCAGGGATTCTCAAAAAGCCATCTAAAAAAGTTACAAAATTTCAAATATGTGTTTATATGATCTGTGATGCATGAATCAACCTGGGCAGTACATCAGTAATTTGCAAAGTTTCTAGTGCATTTTCAATGCTGCATTTTTTCATATGTGCAAAGGTACTGTAGCCTATTTCTGGCTGGAGAGTCCTGGCGATGGAGAGTGAAAATGACAAGAATGTCAGATTCAGCTGGAGACTGAATTGCCTGAAGGGTAGCCTGAGAGGTTCAGGGGCGCGAGTCCGGGTTTCAATTAAAATCACACCCCTGCTTTAGGAGTCTCTGTTGAGGAGGTGATGTGCAATGAGTTCGTGCCAGCTTTACAGAATCCCTCAACGGATTTCTCAATCTTCTAACCCCATCTAGCTTTAGAACAAGATTCCTTTAATTGGATGTTTGCTGTAGATGGTGTTCAAATCTAGGCTGCTAATCCTTGTGATGTTACAGACCCTCCTTCAACCACCGCTGCGCTCTGAGACCATCTGCAGCACTTGTTAACTCACCGCCTCTACCTATGAGCCTTCGCCTTCTTTGTTGCCGAGATTTAATGCACAGGGCCCTTACGGATTCATTCCCTCCACTCTGAGCTGATTGATTCGTCAGAGCTGGTCCTCTTTTGTTCAACCTAGTTTGAAACTAAGGCATCGATGTTTCACCCTGTACATTCGGGTCACATACCGTTTCTATACCTGCTCATTTTAATTAATTCTACAAGAGTGGATGTTAACTGCCATGGAAAAGTAAAACTGTTTCATAAAGGCATTTCTTATGTTGCTGAAAAAGTATGTGTGAGATCACAGTAGTGGCCAATGTCAGGGAAAAGTGGTGGGGTGGGGGGGGGGGGGGGTGCAGAGGTGGAGGAGACGACAATAAGAAAATAAAACAAAAAAATAACTTACCTGCCTCCTGACGGATCGACGCCCTTCTGATCCTCTGACTTCACTGCACCCATAGGCTCCCAGACTGCCCTGCAGTCAATGCCAACACAGCTCTCATGCTAGCACAGCTCTCACGCTGCTGGACCTGCTGGACTGCATGTCTGTGCCTGCCGTCTCCAACCTGGCAACACAGCTTGGGTTGGAGACAGCTCAGGGCGCATGTCGGTTTGGCCATCCCGAGAACACTAATTTCTTGTCCTTTCAGTTTTATAACATGCGCTGTACCATTAGCCTGAATTAATTCTGATGACCCTAACATATCACTCTGAATACTGCAGCACAATACTTCAACAATCTTCTGAGTCACAATGCAATAATTAGTTTGTGGTGTTTTCCCACTGATTACTGGACATGGTAAACACCTAAAAAAACACTGTCTTCAACTGAGTGTTGTGGGAAAAGCACTAAAAAGAAAAGCAGGACCAGTCAACAAAATATCATACATGAAATAAATTGGCAAAACGGTTCACCTGTGAAACCGATAGGATCAAGATCTGACTGATGTTGCTCATCATGTGGCATATGATTGTGTGGACATGCCACTTAGTGATCGTGAGTGGAAGTACAAAGTCCCTTTAAAAAGAGGACAGAGTGTATATGTGAGGAAGGTTTGACTTGGTTGTAGGTGGGTGAACATTCCCTAGAATAGGGATGGGTTAATGAAATAAGCTGTTTCCCCACTAGAAGAGCTCTCCAGAATCTGCTTCTTCTGTAGACTATCTTTGCACTGGGCTCCTCCTCATCCCCCCATTGTGAATGATCCTCTTCAAAGGTGTAATGAGAAATGCCGGTGGAGCTTGTTATTATCCAGTGGTGATATTTCCCACCACAAGCCCAACTAACCCCTATGACTCTTTTACATCTCTCTGCTGCAAAGCAATGTGTTCCCATCGGTACTTTAGCTCTGTTACTGATGAACTGATGCAGATCCTGTCTATTATTAAGAGGGAAGAATATGAAATAGGTTAATATCCACCAATCAAGGGAAGAACGGATAGGCGGGAATATGTGTACAATTAAATCACTTGAGATCAATAGATTGCTATATTTAAATTGTATTCCATGATGCCCATTTGCACGCCTGTGTGCCTAATGCATTCTAAGAAATATAGTAATATGCTTTAAATTTACTCACAAATGCCTGTTGTTTAGTTTAATGATCATCTCTCTTTATCCCAAAATATTATTCATTATACTTCAATAGATCTTGCATTGGAGACCTGAAATGCCCATTAATTTTGGCTTTTTCAAATATTCATGTGGCCCTTGAAACTCGAGCCCAGTCCTCGTCTAGACAAAGTCAATGTAACTGAAGGAGAAATTATTGCATGAATGTCTCCTTTTGTAGCCCCACAAACCACAAATTTAGATATCGCAAAAAAAAAAAAAAACTCAATGTGCGTAACTCCTATTGTTTGAATAAAGTGTGGTAGCTCTTGGCATTGAGAAACTCACACCACTTCGCAGCCGTCCTCCCAATCCCCTATTGTAAGCCCCCCACCTGGCTCACCAGACACTATCAGCAGTAGTACAGAGACCACCACATATATCCCTCAAAACCTGATCTAAACCCATCGAAGAAGACTTAGGACTGCTGCACTCTGCCAAAACACCATCAACGTAAGTCAAAGATGGTCCCCGGCGCGTCCTTGATCACCTCACACCCTAAGCACTGTTGTGGATGCATCCATACACATATATAGGTCATCAGAGGCTCCAGCAGCACAGCTTTTCCCTTTTTTGGTCCTGCTACAGGATGTCCTGATCCCAGAACATCCTGTTGTTAATGTCCACAAGCAAAGCAAATGGATGGAAACTGCTCATATTCTACTTAAAGAGGGAGAGACGGCAGATATGAATTAGAAATACTTTACAGCAATGCTATTCACCTGCCTGCAACCATTTTCTCTTAATTAACAACGGTCATGAAGTGATTTGATACATGTGCTTTCCCCCGATCTAATATTGAGATAGAATTGGCGATGTCAATGATGATAGCAGAAGGGGATTGATGAAGGCACATACTGATCATCACAATGGAAAATGCAGCGCTTCCCACATCTTTCTATCTGTGATGATTTGCTGTCATGACAACAATCATATTTTTCATGCCTACACATGAGAGGAGGTGTTTATTATCTCAAGTTAATAGTGCAAAATGACAAGTCCATAGACAGCCATATAATTATAATCATATTGGTATATGATGTGATTCGTCCAAATGCCCCACACTATTACTTTTCTTATAATTATAGTGTTACCCTATTAAATTGAACAAAAATTAGTCATATGAATAAATCTATACGTTGTTTACACATATGAATAACAAGCATTGGCAAAATTAATATGTCTGATTATAACGAAAAGTATCTCTTCAGTTACTCGTTACTTTAGCTATTCAGTATCTCATCATACATGCACATTTTCACTCATCCTTGCACTCATATTTTTACTCATCCATTCAGTGACCCAGTTTTGCATTCTTCCACTCACCCATCCCTAATAAAACACCCACAATCTGTCAATCACGTGTAATATAAATCAAAGGAATACAATGCTACAGCTTAAAAGCGGCGGGCATATGCTTACAGTTAAGAATAAGTAAAGTGAATTATGCATTGTGATGAATAGCAATCTTGGAATGGAATTATGTATAGTGATTAATTACTATACCAATCCAAGATGGCTTGCAAGTTGCTTCTATGTGTGGTGGCCTTCTTGGAATAGTAAAACGCTATGAACAATAACCCTCAAGACGGCTGTCCCGAGATTAGAAGCAGTGGCCATACCATCTGCTGTGCACTGCAAAGCTGATGGGTGGGCAAAAAAAACAAGCAAAGAAAAAATATATTAAAGGGAGAAAAAAATAGGGACCTGTAAAAAGTGAAAAAGCTAAATTAATGTGACTGGCACACAAACCTTAGCACTGAAATTCAATTTCTGAGAAACGTACACATGTGATTGTTCGAAATTCCAACACACAGAGGACCATAGAGCCAATTACCGAAGTAGGCTGGCTAAACAGAATATGGATGACACTCTAACAGACCAATAGCTAAAAGGAATGACTTATAGTCTCTAATGTCTGTACATGTATGCGTGTATTTGTATTATCTTTTTTATTAAAAGAACCTGTCAGTCTACTAAAGCTGTCAGGCTAGGTGCAAAAAGTGTTTTAATGCACACACTGTTGAATGCTACATATAATTTACAGTTGGCAAAACAATATACACCACCTCCTAACAGGCCTAACAATTATTTTTAAATGCAACTCTTTTAGCCTGGGGCTCGTCAGAAGAGGGTTTCCTAGCCTCTGTCCTAGCTTTTCATAACAAACAAATCAGACACATGGCATATGACTTAACGTTTCTCAATGAACCAATCAGGCCCAAGGCATTTATCACTGACTTGTCACTATGAAAATCTCATTCCTTCTGTATAGAGCCTTAGTGCTCCCATCAAGCAACCATCCGTTTGCAAGAAAGCATACAATCTCTCCTAAAAGGTAATCTACCTCTGTAATTCCAATTCTCCATATCAGTTAAGACCCTTAGAGCAAATCCCACCACTGTTACTTCACTCTCCTAGAGTACAGTGTTTTTACGATTGCAATAATTTTCACTATTGTACACAGTGAAACAAATGGGATACAAAGTGTGCATCAACCAAATTATTAATGAGGTAATATACAATTATGCCATTATACAAACAGCCTGGAAAACACCTTAGGCCTCGAGGGTGAAAAAATGTGTGGGTTACATTTAACTGCTGTAAAATGTAACACCAAACATTGGCAAAGATTTTGATTGTTTGTCAGTAACCCCACCATTGGTAGAAGGCTGTCTAAACTGCCCCAGGATTTCCACAAAAATCTTTGCACCTTGATAGGAATGGCGATGGCGGTGGTTCCTATCAAGGGGCAGATATCACCTCTGAGCCAGCAGCGATCTCTAAATTTGGTGGTCAGTAGTCCATCAGGGTGGAGAACTTAGGGCCTGATTTAGAACTTGGAAGATGGTTTACTCTGTCACAAAGGTGATAGATGTCCTATCCACCAAAATCTACATCCATTAACTATACAGAAACATTAAGTCAAATGCCATATGTCTGATTTGTTTGTTATAATGGGATTTAGATTTCTGCAGACGGTCACCCGTCTCCATTCTGACAGAGTAACCCGTCTGCCAAGTTCTAAATCAGGCTCTTAATGTCCTTTATGACCCTGATGGACATGATGCCGTCTGTCAAACTTTTAAATTGACCCATTGCTTTTTTTAGCATTATTTTATGTCATAGAGTCTGATGGAGTTGAATTATGGCGAGGATGAGTCTACGATTTTCCCACAATTTTCCTTTTTAATTCTGTCTTTGTAAAGAATCAAATTCTGCTTGTTTACGTTTGTTCAGAAAAGCAGACAACATTGTAGAACAGTAGACATAGAAAGTCTTTAGGTGACATATTGCTAAAGTCAAGAGAGTGTGTGTCTTTCTACTAGATGTAACTTCAGGCTCTTTTTGGCTAAGTTCCATCAAGTTATTTCTGCTGCAAGTCAACAGGCCAAGGACAGAGAGTGTCCCTAGTGGTTAACTACGTGATAGACTGCAGAAGATCTTCAGGAATTTTTCACCTTACATTTTCCAGATAGGAACTTCCTGAATGCTTCACTCCACATAATTCAGGAATGTGGGAAATCAACAGTCCACTCACAATGTTCTTCAGATGTAACTTGATTCAGTAGGTTTGCCGAGGAAAATATGTCTCCCCTCACAATGCATCTTTGTGGTGGGCGAACGTTAGCAGCAGTAGACAGGAGTGTATGGTACAAGAAAAAGATGCTTGAAAGAAGGTCTCTCTCCTTCCAGCAACACACCAGCAGAGGTGCCCCAACATTTTCTGGCTACATGCAGAGCTAGGTTTCCTACTTAGATCTAATAAGCCATGTCTGTCTTCTGAATAAATCAGAAACTTAAATGAAACTGGGATCTGAAAGTTGGTGCATTTCATACGCCTTCTAAAGCACAAATCAGTGATTAACTCTCTTTTGTCAAAGAATGAGTTATTAAAGTTGAACGTGGGGTGTTGTTCCCTAGCTCTTCTGACATCGACTATGCCTCCCTGTCATGAAAACAAAGAAACAACGAAAGGGAAGGAGGAGGCAGGCTCTGAAAGAAGGGCCCAGCATGGGATCATTGAAACATAAACTCAACCCTAAGGACTGTTCTGATGCAAATGTGTTTGGGGCAGGAGGCAGATGAGTAGGACGAAGCTTCTTTGGGTTCAGTCTGCCTTGCATAACCTATTTTGTTTCTCTCTTGCTTTCTCTCTCTTACTCTGTGTCTCTCATACACATATATACTAACAGACACACACACACTCGCTCTCTCTTTCATACAATCCCTGTGCTGCTGACACAGGCGTTAAGTAAAACATAATGTCAATATAGTACTTTAATATACATTTAAAAATGGAACTGACATGATTTAAACAAGACTTTGAATGCCTGGAAGAACTTCTTTGCAAAGAATATGTGTTGCTGCACACCTTCCTAAACGATGTGGCATGTTGTTGCTGCATCAACGCCTATGGCGAAAAATAATCAGGGTCAGATGAACTCCTCAGAGTTGTTTTAAAACTACTCCGTATGAGTATATCAGTATTTTCTCCCAGAGGCCTGTACTGAATAAAGGCGATGATCTTTTTGACATCCCAATGGAGACAGCTTGCTTAGAAGTGTCTAATACGACCTAAGAAGGGTGTGACAGTTCATCAAAAATCATGTAGATAATTAAACCAGAAAAGTTCTGATTTGAAACATTTTGATATAAAAACCTAAATACATTTGGAACCTGAGAAGCATGGTTAATCTTCTAACAAATGTTTCTGGCTTCAAGATTTCCGTGTTTAAAAATGATAATCACGTTAAATGTAGATGCAAATGAAGAGAGCGCTCAACTCCTCATTAAAACGGATTTGCTTCATCTTTCACGAAAGGGAAGGCACAGCAATTTAGCTAGAAAAAATAAAGTGGGTGAATTTTCCCTACAAAGTTTTTGGATATCATTTTGAGAGGGAGAACGCTGCAAAGATCGAGGTAAATTACAAAGCAATGAGTCTTAGGAATTCACTGTATAGTCATTTACTGCTTGAATGAAAAAATATCCCTTCACCCATGAAATATTTCATAACGGTAAGCTAAAACGCTGTGAGTCTGGTTCTTAAAGAGCACAAGCAAATCCTAATAGCGCAATAAGGACATCACTTTCAAGTTAGATGATTTATACAGGTTATCCGAGGATTTTTGTGCTTGACTTTCTAGTCACTTATCCTTGTTTAGTTATCTATCTTTCTAAATCTCTATGGCGCAAGTATTTCCAAGCATAGAGCACTGATATTCAGTGCTAGGCCATTCCGATGATCAGACAGTCTAAGGGCCTGATGGAGGGTTGCACGGATGGTACTCCATGGTGGAGGGCATTACTTTGCCATCCTGATGGACTATTATTATTTTTTTCTGTCCCTTATTACCATTTTTTTTCCTGGGGATGACAGACAGGAAAAAAAGGACATTGCACAGTCCACCTGGTGAAGAAGGGGCAGTCAGAATATATTTTTCTTTCTATGGACCAATGGGGCTTCCTTGATAGAACACTTACAATCTGCCCATCTCTTAAAGTGGTAGGTGGTCCGAGAGTTTGGCAGACAGGATATGCCACCAAATTATAAATCAGTCCCTAAATCTTTCAAGCAGGCCTTTTATGTCACCAGTGTATTTTTGTGTTTTTTCCATTCTTGGAGCTTCGTCGGGGTTTGATTGTCTTCCCTTCAGAAAATTTCTTGACAGGATCAATAGATTGTGTTTAATCTCCTCTTGGTATTCTCTGTGGCACTTTGCCGTTTTATTTTGTTTTGAGTATTTATAAATATTTTTTTCCACTCCATTTGGGCCAGTCTAATTAGATATTTCTTTTTTCTTTTTATAGTTATTTAAGTGCAATGACCTGGCACCATCTGGGATTAGGATATGTTTTAGAAATGTACTAAAAAAAATAACACAAATGACATAAATGATTAAATGCAAAATCTCTTCATAGTACGTAATGTAATCAGAAGCTCTGAGCACACTGATAGGTAATTTATTCACCACTTTGCAATTACTGAAATTTACCCTGTTTCAGTACATCCACTTCGTTTGTATGTGACTTATATACTGCAAACCTAGCTGCTGAGCAAGAGAGTGCAGTACTTTACGCATGCTTTACAGGAAGCAGTGCAGATAAACATGAATTGTAAATTGGGGATATGGCATCAAAGATGAAGATTTAGGCTAGAGAGAGCAAGCAAGCTTAAGTGAGGTTCACAGAGAGGTCTGGGGCAGCAAGAGGTGTGGATGCCAAGTGGTCAGAGAGGGAATTCTTTACAGGTGCTCCAGTCATAACCTTGAAATCATTACCTAGAAATGATGTTCATTGTGAAAAGGCAAGCTGAAGAATCATTTGGGGTAACTCGACACTTTGACCTGTGCACTGTGTCTTTATTGCAACCTCCATTGCTATTTAGCTTTGTCCACTAACAAAAACAAGCCAGTGAGGTCACCATCTGTAACAAAATGAAGCTTTTTCAACCTTAAGTGGAAAATTGTCCATTTTTAAAGCATATTGGACTGTTAACTTTGGTAAAAAACAGTTGGATTGGGACCATGTACATAGAAGCCACACATTGATGCAATATGTCACTATGACTGGAAAATATGGTCAATATATTCGACACACATTTCAGCAGCAGGTACATTAACCCACTAAGTTTTAGGTCTGGCAGTAGAAACGAACTTTTGATTTTACTAAATTTACATATTGTACACTATACTTACTTCTATGGGCTTGCAGTGCAGCCCTCCTAATTCATTGGCCTGTAGTTGTGTTATTGACATTTTTCTTCGGCCTGCTTCCTGTAGCAGGGAACAGGGGGCAATAGATCATCCCAGTTCAGCCACCGGCTAACTTCTCTTGAGTGATGGATTTCTGCTCTTTAATGAGGCTGACATTCAAATTCAAAGTTGTCCCCTTCTGTGTTATTGACAACTATGTCAATGAGTGCTTTTTAAGACCCAAACATATTTTAGCTTCTAGCCAGTCTTTTTTTTACAAGGCAGCTCCCACGACAGTCAAGGTTTACAAAAACCACGACAAAACAAAATAAGCATTGATAATGTCAAAAGGCTGGCAAACAATGTCAAACCAGTGGGCATTGCCAGTGCTCGTTCCGAATGGGATTAGAGCTGCAGGCTACACATAGATCTCTGCAGTGAGTAGTGTGAATCACCTCCTCACAATGATTAGAACGACTGACTTACAGATCACATAAAGAGCTCTAGAATCTTGCTTGCGTTTCAACCTGTGACACAACCAGGCTTTTTATTTTACTTCTGTTTTATTTTAATTGCAGTCGTTTTTCCTTTTCTCTATGACTCTTTATCAGATCTTATTCTTTATCTCAAACCTCCCCTTTCTTCTCTTTTTCTCTCGTATAACACTTTTTGCTGATTTTCTCTTCTCATTCCGTTACTGTTTTATTTTCTCTTCTAGATGTTCAGCTCTGTCACTTTTGTTTTTCTATATTGTTCCTCTCTCAACCTTTGTGTGTGCTTCTTCTGTGGCTATTGTTACCCCTGTTGTTTCTTACTTCCACGCCTTTTCCTTTCACCTGTATTTTGCCTACTTCTTTTACTCTCCTTTGCTCTGCACTTTTCTTTTCGCCTTCTGGTGTGCAGTGTGCACAGTTGCCTTGTGTTACACCGATCTTCACGTGCAGTAGCTCTTGCTGGCACAGTGCGCGTGGGCACTGTGTGCAGTAGTGAGTGACATAAAAGGGCCGAGGGGTGAATAGAGATGAGGTGCAGCAGGGGCAGAGCTCTGGCTTAGTCTGCGTTTGACTGGCTGTGTGCAGTGGTAAGTTCACCTACAAACACATAGTACTGGCATAGCACACAGCTCAGCTTTGTGCCACTGGTTCACGCCAGTGCATTCACCATTGGCAGCTGTGCCCTGCATAGTACCGCGAATCTTAGCAGCACAGGGAAACGGATATTAAAATGTCAGTGAGAGTGACAGACACGCTGCATCCTACATCAGAGTTTGACAGCATCAGCCTATGCATTCCTTAGAGAGATTTAGAAAACAAAATCCACAATGAGAGTGGAATGGAAATATTTACAGGGAGCACAGCAGGGAAATGACGATACATATTTATATATTTATTGCTTTTGTAGAGATCGCACTGCACCAGGCAACTTCTCAATTTGTTTAGTAGAAGGCGGACTGGGAATATAGAGAAGAAAGATGCTAAAGTAAAGGACACAACCATCTGACCACATAAAAAGAGGTAGCGACATCTTAAGGCTGATTAATCATGTAGCAAAAATGTACAATCCTGTGCTATTAAAATACATACAATGATTATTCTGAACACGACTACTGTTACATCACAATCACAAATGAACTCGCCGCACCAGTCGCCAGCATTCTTCCAAGACATGAAATGCCAGTGATTAGAATTGTGTATCCATCCATTAGTCTGAGTTGACGTCACAAACCCCTCCAAAACATCCAATTGGTAGAACAGGAAGCCAAGTGTTGCAGTTCCACATACTATAATCACCTTATAGAAGCATTGACAGTTATATAGTGTCCCAAAAATAAACTTGGTTTTGTGTTGTGTGTTGTAAGAATTACTGTGCGCTTTATTGCTAGTTGGATCCAAAAGAGGTTAACAGATTTAATATAAAAATCTTTAGCCATCTAAATTTGCAGCGATCTAAGCAGCTATTGCTTAAACAGAAGAAACAGGAAAACACACGTGCAGAGCAAATTAAATATATCACTTTACAAATCAGTATTTATGAATGCCATATCCAACGCAAAGGACGGACAACAAAGGTGACTGTGCTGCTTTTCATCCCTGGCTTGTGAATTATGAAAGGCAGACAAACATATCAGCCTGCATGTAGCAATTCACCTTTTCTGTTTGGTCTCCCTATATTGTTCATCTTTTTCTGGACTAATGTTGGCTGACATTATTGTGATGTTGGGGCCCTAGGCCCTCATATTAGTAAGAACATATGACGCAGACACAGTGGTAGGGTTCTGCAAACTGGCCCTGGGCACGTGCGCTCAGGCCTTTTTATTGGCAGGGTCACCTGACTCGGACGCCTGTGTTGGATGGGTGTGGGGTGAATATGTAAGACCAGCCCTCAGCCAAGTGGCTGGCAAAACACTAGAACATGTCTAGCAGGACACTACAATTATGGCATTGTGTGTTGTGACCATGCCATTCAGTATTACAGTACCTTTACTCTTTTTTTACTTGCATGCTGTAAAGATGTAATGCAAAAATACATCCAGTTCACTTATTTGATACGTTGGTGCATGAAATGCAGTAGCGATATGATCATTAACGTCAATTCACCAAATTGCCAGGGGTAGTGGAACTGAGATCACACGCCGTAACAAAAACACCACCATCAGTCTCTCTGCCTCGCGAAGGCAGGCCGCAGTATTGCAGGGGACAGGTGCAGCTGGGAGCACTCAGACACCTCCGCACGAATCCATGATTTAACCAGGTACAGCTGGGCACAAACACTGTGTGGAACACGTCCAGACTCTGTGACAGTCAGATGGTTGGTTAAGTGTCCACTCATGCACTGTGGTTCAGTCCTGTGGACACTCGTGGCAAGGCTGGTGGTGTATACAGTTCACTTTATTCGAATTGGGTGTATCATTCGAATTGGGTGCATCATTCAAGTTGGGTGCATCATTCAAATTGGGTGCATCAGGAACATTGGTGGTGTCTACTGCGAATATGCTTCAAGACATCCCACCTTCGTCGCCAATGTGATGTTGGGGCCCTAGGCCCTCATATTAGTAAGAACATACGACGCAGACACAGTGGTAGGGTTCTGCAAACTGGCCCTGGGCGCGTGAGGGTCACCTGACTGGTGACGCCTGTGTTGGGTGGGTGTGGGGTGTATATGTAAGACCAGCCCTCAGCTGAGTCACTGCAGTAACATGTCAGAGAAAAGTACCCTGCCATTTCGAAAACTTACTTTTACACATTGGCAAAGTCCCCCCTTGTTTACCCTGTAGTCCTATGAGGTCAGGTGTTGAATGTTTAACTGTGCAGCGTTAAACGTTAAAGAAAACTATGTCCCCCACAGTACACAAGTTGTCAACAACAATATTTCCCTATAGGGAAAAAAATGACATCTTCCTATAGGCAGGCGCATTTGGGAATAAATATCTATATTGACTTGGAAAATGAGACACTTGGCAGTCATCAAAAAGAGGCCCTGAACTTTGTTGCTGTGCCGCAACCTTCTGGGAAGGGCTTCGTCCCACAGAGTGCAGTTCATTGTAGGCAGATGGGGCCAGCCTGAAAGCACTTAATAGTGCCCACGTAGACCCGCAGCATAGGAGACACTTGGTAGTCGTCAGAAGCGGGACCCTGAACTGGTCTGTGCAGGGGTTGACCCTGTTCTTCTATATGTTGTCTGCATCAAAACACGCAGACGAAGTTCTGCTACACCAACAAGCAGACTATACTCTGCTTATTGCCTTTGAGCGAGGAGTAAACCAGGGTTGTATTTTAGCTCCTTTTCTATTTTTATTTTATATTAACACCCTGGAGACATTTTTAATATCTTCTACTTGTGATGTTCCCAAAATTGGTTCCTGCCAGTCCTAGTACTTCTATATGCGGACGACACGGTCTTGATCGTGCATACTGGAAATGGGCTACAGTCACTCCTAGATGTGTTCAATCACTTTATGCAAAAGCTAAAACTTAAGGTAAACTGCAATAAATCTTATGTGATGACTTGTGGCCCAAGGAACACCGAGGCAAGAAGATTTTTCACCAGGGGCTTTTGAGATTTTAAAGACAAGAGATTTTAACTGTTTAGGTTTTATGTTTAGTGAGAATATGTAGTGGGAAAGACTAATGATCTAGAGAAGACATGGGAATGGAGGCCTCCTATGAGTCTATTTTTAGATTTGCCAGGAATCTAGGACATAAGTACGTAACTGAAATTATTATATTATACAAAAGGAAAGCTCGAATGGAGCGGGACTGTGGGGTCACATAACACCTGCGCCCCTACAACAAGCAGAAAATACATTTTTAAACAGATTATTAGGGTTCCCAATGACCACTCCAAGTTTTATTACTCATAATGAACTTGGGGTGGACATTTTTAATATCTTCTACTTGTGATGTTCCCAAAATTGGTTCCTGCCAGTCCTAGTACTTCTATATGCGGACAACACGGTCTTGATCGTGCATACTGGAAATGGGCTACAATCACTCCTAGATGTGTTCAATCACTTTATGCAAAAGCTAAAACTTAAGGTAAACTGCAATAAATCTTATGTAATGACTTGTGGCCCAAGGAACACCGAGGCAAGAAGATTTTTCACCAGGGGCTTTTGAGATTTTATAGACAAGAGATTTTAACTGTTTAGGTTTTATGTTTAGTGAGAATATGTAGTGGGAAAGACTAATGATCTAGAGAAGACATGGGAATGGAGGCCTCCTATGAGTCTATTTTTAGATTTGCCAGAAATCTAGGACATAAGTACGTAACTGAAATTATTACATTATACAAAAGGAAAGCTCATAATGCAGGCACAAATGGAGCGGGACTGTGGGGTCACATAACACCTGCGCCCCTACAACAAGCAGAAAATACATTTTTAAACAGATTATTAGGGTTCCCAATGACCACTCCAAGTTTTATTACTCATAATGAACTTGGGGTGGACATTTTGGAAGATAAGGTTGGCCTGACTTCACTTGTTATGTAGATTAAAATCTGGACTTCTGAAGAACTGTACTTTACCCGTAATATTATTAAAACCTGTATTGCGCAAACAAATGTGCAAGCCATTACCTGGATCAAGTACAATAAAAACTCACTGCATGGTCTGGGCCTAAAGGGTTACTTCAATGAGCCAGATAAGATTCCCTGTAATATTAAAAACCTGGTAAGGGAGGAATACATTGCCTTTAAGGAGGAAGTTAGGCTCACGAAAATGTCGGTGATGGTCTGATCATATGTGTCACTGTCTACCACAATGGGTGTAGAGCCTTATTTGATGTGGGCTAGGGCCCCAGAACTTAGACTGTATCTCACACGGCTCCAGAGGAATAAGATCCACTTTTTAGTGGCCTTCCCAGTATCAGGCACCAGTTCCAAACCCTACCTTGTACTTGTGATGGAAGGCCACAACAATCAACTAATCACTACATGCTCTTTTGCACTTTATACTCTTTTTATAGGTCTCGTTTTTCATGCCCAATTCTTAGAGGCAGACATTTTAATAATCATCAGGAGGACTTCGGTTTTCTCCAGCACCTCAAGCCCCCACTGATTTCTTGTTCAATTTTGAATTTCATTACACAAGCATTGAAACTGAGAAAGAAATGTGCTTTGTAACAGGAAGAACCTTAGTGGCTTCTCGATGATGTATTACACAAGTGCCCTTTTTTAAATTTGGAAGTGCACTTTGTTTGAAATGTTCACCTTTTTTTTATTAGAGAGTATGGTAATCATTCTATGTACAGCTTGGTAATATCATGTTTTTTAGTGCAGTGTGATGTTTTCAAACCATTGTTGTATTGTATCTTTTATGGTCAGTTGACCAAATAAAGCTATTTCTGACTGACTTGGAAAATGATAGAAACCTGTTTGAAAGTTATTGATCATTTTTTATAGCAAACTTAATTTAATGGTGATAGTTGCCTTTCAATATATTTAATGGAAAATTAATTTATATTAGGTACATTTTGTGCTGCTAGAAAGTCAAACAATTAAACCAGTTCTACTAGTCTGACTTACTATAATGAATGTAGTAACATTTGAAGTAGGCACAAAGTGTTAGCCTTCTAGAAGACAATAAATTCATTTAAAAAGCCAGAAAGACATCTGCAGTGAAAAAACTGACTATTATAGGAAGATGGGTTACCTTAAAGGGCTAAGAACAGATGGCAACACTAAGGATGGGGGAAGAGTCTTCTATTTTCCTGGTTCTTCTATTTTCCTGGTTGAGGGTGATGGAACCCTTCTCAAGCAGCTATCTCAATTCTTCTCAGGGTGAAGCCACAAGCAAATCCTAAATTCAGCCCACGGGTAGCTTGGCACAGATCAGTCAGTCTTAACTCTGAGGCAGTGTGTAAAGTTTTTGTGCAACGCTACAAACAGTAAAACAGTGAAAACTCACCACAAAGGGATCCCACACTTGTTTAGAAAAACAGAGTATTTTTAATAAATGAAAATAAAATGATAAAAATCCAATCAGTAGAACCAGGAATATGCAGAATTAAAGATCTCAGTGAAAATACCACCAAAAAGCACAAAATGCCAACCTTATCTTGTAGTGCCGAACCAAGATAAAATCACAAGTTTAAGCATGCTGCAATGGAGTGCAGGATGTCTACGGGCACCCAGATAGCCCCACTGAACAAAAGTACCTGGTTTATGGAGCATTGCAAGGTTCCAGGTTTAGGTTGTGTCATATAGCCGAGGTGATAAGTCGATCCTGAGTTGATGCGGAGCTGAGATGGGAGATCCTGCATCATCATTGAGGATCCCATCGACAAGGGCTTGTGATGTGTAGTCCGTCATTGAGGAACGGTTATGCAGCTGAGGTGATGCACTGGTTTGAAGGCGTGTGGCTGTGATGCAAGAACCTGCGTCATCGTTGGGGTTGCCCTCAATGAGAGAGGCGAGGGCCTGCGTTGGGAATGCTTCACACAGGTGGCATTTCTGATAACGCTGCAAGTTCAATGTGGAGTCCTTTGCATCTTAAAAACCCTCACAGCAGAGATGATGCATCTGTTTTGAAGGCGATGCGTCAAACAGCAAAGGCGATGTGCAAGTTCTGCAGGAGATGCACTGTGCCATGAAGGAGATGCTTCATTTCTGCTAGATGCACAGATGGGCTGGCACATCCAGGCCCACTTCCAAGGGTCCAAGACTAGGGTGGCAGCACTTTGCATGGTAGGGCTCACACCTAGCAGAGTCTAGGTGCTGAGTTCAAGGTTGTTGGAACCTTCTGTCACTGAGGCTCTGGTCAGGAGCCCAACCAACGAGCCATTGGAGTCACTTTGAGGTCCTGCGTTCAACAGATGCAGGTCCAGTCCTTCTAACATAAGCAAGAGTGCAGCTGGTCAGAAGTTCCTTCAGAGCAGCAGGCCACTAGAGAATACTGTGGTGGGTAAGGACAGCTGATGATGAAGCATGACACCCAAGGGGTATGTGAGGCAAACCTTTAATTTTTTAAAATGATTTCCCAAGAGTTATTATTAGAGTCCAACATTCAATACATAAAGACATTGTCAAGGTCTATAATCTCTGGGGAATTGCCCAACTTTGACCCCTCTGTATTCCATTTGCTTTGCTGTTTTGTGTATTATGTAAGGGTGGATGCAAATGTAGACTGCCTACTTTTCCTTTTGGTTCCTCGCTGCCCATGAAAGTATGGTATCATTTTTTGCATAAGGGAGAAAAATGCCAACTTTCTAAAAGTGGCATGTTTAAAATTGTCCTTTAAAATTTGACTTTACCATGAGAGGGGATTTTTCATTACAATTCCAAAGACACCAAACATGAACTGGTCACTTGTTCCCATTTGGAAATTGCAGCTTATTAAATGTAATAAGGTAACTTTAATGAGAGGTAGGCCTTGTAGTGATGAAAAACACATTTTAGATCCTTTCACTACTAGTACATGTGAAACTTAAAAGTACATGTCCTAATTTTTAAATACACTGCAGTCTGCCCTCAGGGTTGCCTAGGGCCTATCCTAGGGGTGACATATGAATTGAAAAGGAATATTTGGGCCTGGCAAAAGTTTCATTTTGCAAGGTCAACATGGCAGTTTAAAATTGCACACAAAGGCTGTGACATGTTTAAAGGGACTACTTAAGTGGGTGGCACAAACAGTGCTGCAGGCCCCCTAGTAGCATTTAGTTTACAGGCCCTAAGTACATGTAGTACCACTTTACTAGGGATTTAAAAGCAAATTAAATATGCCGATTGGGGATAAGCCAAAGTTACCATGTTTTAAGCAGTGAGCACATGCACTTTTGCACTGGTCAGCAATAGTAAAGTGTGCAGAGTCCTAAAGCTAGGAAACAAAACAAAATCAGCAAACAAAAGTGGAGCAGGAAGGCAAAACGTTTGGGGAAACACCATCCTGAGGCTAATAGGTCTAGTAGGGCTCAAATAGCAAACACCTTTAATGGAAAGAGGTCCCTTGTATAATCGTCTCAGCCCATAGCAGGAAGAGATGTTTCCCATGTATGATTGCATCCCTTATGAACACCACAAGAATCATAAATTGCGTTTCACCTTGGGCACTCCAATTCATCCCTGCTAAATGCTTACTAATATTATATCTGTGCAGAGAGCTCAACAGAGATTACAAGTGTGCTAAAGACAGTGCTCTTCATGCGCACTCATGCAGCATGTTACTGGATGCCACTCTCCGGGCATGGTTAAGTGTCCTTGCAGCCTAAACTGGCATTAATTGCCAGGAAGAAGGATTGTGGTATTCAGCTCTGGGCACCGGATGTCAAACTTGGGCTTCTTCGTAAGTCAAACCAACACCTCGGGTTTTAGGAAAAAGACACGGGCAAGCCTTAGAAACTGTTCTTTCCAAGATGGGGGTCAGTGTGGAGAATTCTAACTGAGGTTCCCAGCCCAACATGATGTAGACTTTTTTCCTATGATGTAATTTCACAACTTACATGGCATATATAAGGAGGCATTTCAAAGTGATTGATGCATCATAACACATATGTTCCCTTATTTTCCTTCATGTTCTTCTCCAGTTGTTACTATTTGTGTGCCCAATCTTTGCTTCTTGCAATTGGAATCGCTACTAGAGCTACTTCTGGATATTATCACTCGGCTATTCCTCTTCCCTGATATCAGTGAGTGTTTGGTGCTTTGCTAATAACATGTATATTATTTTTCATCTTCAATCAAAAGTTACAAGATTGAAAGTTCTTTTATAATTTGTGTTTTTTCCCTTTTAGCTGGGACCCACGTAAAGACATACTTGACACCTTTCATGTGTACTATTAAGGGCACAGTGACACTGTGGCTACTGGCAGAGTACAAGTATTTTTCAGGCAATCTGGGGAGTCTACAGTCCTTCTCAGTGTCCAACCCTTGGCAATTGAGCACCCACTTATTTTGCTGGTTGATGTAGGGTAGTCATCCTTTTTGCCCTTATGACCCTCCATTTTTATACTGATGCTGGTGATTATTGACTGAAAGTGCCCTGGGCAATGCTAAACAGGCCCAGTGCTCTATTCTCTATAACTATATGCTGATTGATATAAATATAATTGATCAGGACAACATACCTGTATATGTTAGGGCAGTGGTTCCCAACCTGTGGTCTGGGGACCCCCGGGGGTCCGCGGACCGTCCTCAGGGGTTTCTTGACTGCTTAGAAAAATAACTAATACTAACAGATTAAAGTGGATAAAATGTAAAATTGAAAAAAATTTAAACACACTTTAAATGTCAAGGAATGTGAAATTGAAGGCTAAAAATTAAATTAATATCCTCACATTGATTCGTGGGAGCAGTGCAGGTGCATCAAACAGAATATACTATAGACGATGGGCGGCTTCAATTCAATTTAGAAAAGCTCCAACTTTCCTATTACATTCAAAAATTGTATTTTTATTTTACTTGTTTGCGAAACAAAATAAACTGTTTTATCATTTCTGTATGTGTTTGATGGAATACTTGTTTCTGTACTTTTTGTGCATTATTTTGCGGTTCAAGTCATCAACAATGCATAGGCCTGGGTCACCGGCTTACATTAATGACACAGTGGGGGTCCCTAAATTCCAGTAATGATTCAGTGGGGGTCCCCGGGTTCCAGTAATGACAAACTGGGGGTCCACAGAAGTCAAAAGGTTGGGAACCACTGTGTTAGGGCATATAGGTTTAAAGATCCCAGTGGTCTTAATGCACTTAAGTGTGCACTCCTATGCTATCTGATGTCATTTTAAAGCCAGGCCTAACTTGCAGGCTGGTTTTAAAATAAAACTGTGTCCAAATTCGACTTTGACATTAAAAGCACTTCCATAATTACCTTTGTATTGCTTATATGTCTACTCATACATCACCCCTAAGGTCTCCCATAAGTGCCCACAGGGTAGGGTGCATAGGTATAAAAAGCAAGGACAATCTAAACAATGTTTTTTTTATGCCCTGGTAAGTAAAAACAGCCAACGTTGTTTTACCTTATGGTAGTAGTGTGCTAGCCCCATTGGATAACTTGGGGAGGATTTAAATTTAATGAAGTCTAGCTTTGGATTGGAGCTAGCTACAAATATAATTTAAAGCATCGCATTGATAGTTACATTAAATCAAGCAACTTGCTCAAGGTTAGATTTAATTTAATAATTACAGAAAAGTAATTTTAGAACTTACTATCCTGAAGTTACCTAAAGCAGCCCTGTAGAAGCCTCTTCTGATTGGTCAGCCTTTGACAGCCTGAGCCAAGTTACTCCCTAAGTAGGTGTGAAGAGGCCAGAGGAGGCAAGAATACAGCCATTTAGTGGAAAGAGAGCTTTCCTGGAGAAGCCAGGGAGAGGAAGGGGGGCATGTAGATAAGCTGGACTTCAAAGGCAGTGACCTGTCTAGGAAACAGATGTCACAGGACCCAACCTACTTCCTTGATGTCCAGCCAAATGGTAGCTCTCCTAGTTAGATTAGGAGATGGGCTGGAAGGAGAGTGTAATCAGTTGTTAGCCACACCTCTGTATTGGGTTACTGAGACACACACTCCTTTGAGAGTTTTTCTCCTTTCCATTTTTTGGGAAAATTCTGCATTCAGGGCTACTGGTTTGCCACACTTCACAGAAAGTGGTCAAACTAGAGAAAACCCAGAGATAAATGATAAATAAAGCATCTCTGCAGAGCTCACCAGATCATAGCCTGGAAAAGAAGAAGAGAAGAACAGAGAAGACTGCATTCTGAAAGACTACATTTGCTGCAATTACATGGCTTCACAAAGAAAGAAATGTGCCTAGCTCCAAAAGTAAAGGAGTTGGCCTCCTGACCAGCAAAAGTTACAAAAACGCTATAGAATTCACATACAAAACCAAAGAGACGGTACCCCAGTTGACCAGTTGCAATTGGATTTGTCTTGGACTGCACCATTGCATTGTGGGAGATTGAGTCCTATGCCCCAAGTTGTAACCAAGAACCTGTAAACTGTTGGCCAGTGCTAGAGGGCACTTATCTTCTCAAAGGAATCAAGAAACAGCAAGCTCAGGAAGCTTAGAATCTTTCTGCAAGTTTTGCAGAAAAGCTCCAAAAGTGAAAGTGCCGACGTCGATTTGCCGGTCGGCTGATCGTGCAAGTACGTCCCACTGAAAAGCTCCACAGAACCAGAAAATATTCTAAGTCCAAAGGTAAAGGAGAAGACCGGACCCTACCTAGAGAAGCATGATGCCTTCTGCAGTTGCGAACACTGATTTGGCCCGCTTTGTGGTTCTACGTATTATCAGTATCAAGGGCCAGACTCCTGCCTTTCCACCAAGCTGCCAAGCGGCAGCAGACTGCTGTCCAAAGGCAAAGGAAAGCTTTTACCAGAACCTTTCCCACAGCCTAATTGGCCCACAGTCCATTGTGGTCTGCCTAAAACAATGACTTTGTCCCAGTAGCATGCCCCCTATTGGCTCTTTAGGCTTTTGAGCACTGTAAAGTAAATTTTTTGTAGTTTAATCTTTAGGAAGTCTCTGGCTCCCAAAATTGGACTATTGCCATTTTTGTGTAATTTTAAAGATAAAAATGTTTAGCTTTTTTAAAATTGGTGTTAGGTTTTTATTCTGTTGTATATACATATTTACTATTTTGGTGGTACTTAATGTTTTACATAGTCCTATCTACTAAGAGAGCCTGACTGCTCATTTGCCAAGCTACCAAGTGTTGCACTAGGATTGATTTACTGACACTTGACTGGACCTACTAGTGATTGTAGTATTAGTAGCACCTGAGAGTGAATACCCATGCCTGCTAATAACCTAATTTCCTACAGTTGAGCAGTACTACTATAATTTTTAACAGGGTCGGTTTAGATAAACTGTGCATGCCACTTATATTGCCATAAATACGAATGGATTTATGAACACCTGACTTCATTGGTCCTAATCAAAGCACATTATTAAGTCCCTTCTTCAGTCTAACTCCGGACATGTCCTTTTGAAGTCCAACATGAGGTAAAATCTGATACAGACTCTCACTCTTTCACTAGTTACACAAAGCTGAAGCATGATAGGATAACTTTTCCTTTCATACTAGTTGACCCAGTGAGATCAAGTAGTAACTTGCACATCCTGCCACAGATCAAAGAACTCAAACACAACTAAGTGTGTGTCAGAGGCAAATATCTCCTTCCGTAATCTTGCATAGCCCATACTCTTAGCTCCCTCTTTAATCTACATATTTAAAAACACTTAAACAATGCTGTTTTGTTCCTCTAGGAGAGCAGCAAGGCACTTCCACTCTGTACACTGGGAGCTCAGAATTTTCTTGGAAACTAAATTAGAACTCTGCTTCTGATTTTTTGTTGCTTTGAAAAATGGCAAGTAAAGAAAGTAGACATTTTCACAGATGGGTTTTCCTCAAAACAACAGATTTTGTCTTCATTATTATGATTTAGATGTCAACTATAAAGCTGTTATCAATATTGAATCTGTCAATTTCAAGTAAAATCTAGGGATCTTTATATCTTACCATTGGAGGCACGCTTATTTCTAGAGGTGCTCTCCAAGACCCTCTTACCCTTCCTAAGTCAATTAATATGGTAAGCTCTTGAAGGTCAAGCTAAATCAAAATATTCCCTAAATCTCTACTGATAAACCTCTGGAAGTAAAGGTGATAGCTCTATGTCATTTTTCACTAAGCTCCTTGCCAAAACCATTGTGTCACACCTTTCAATGATGTTCTTAGTTCAAAGAATCATCATCCTCTAAAAGGTTAGCAAATATTTTAAGATCAAGTTGCCATGCCAAATGTACCCCTTAATACTGCTCAAGAAAAAAACCTTTAAGATCAAATCAATGGAAAATGTCATAAAAGGCAAACTCTCAAGCTGTCACTTGTCAAAAAAAACATTTGCGAATTTCTGATCTCCCTCAAAAGTGAATTTTAGAATCTTAGATTTACCTTTCCTACAGAATCACAGCTAAATTACTCATCACAAATAGTTCTGAACACTGTATTCCCTACGGGGCACACACTATTATATGATAGTGCAGACAGAATTCCACACATGAAAATCTACATTTATCAAGTAAATTGCAGAATACAACCTAAAGCCTTGCTGTCTTAAAATGCTAGCTCTTCTTACATGGCCTTAAACTAAATTGACAAAGCCCAAACAATTTTCAGTAGCAGACTCTTAAGGAAGTTCTCTGTCTGAATACTTTCAAACAGTTCTACATCTACCCTACTAACAGTGCTGAAAATTACTAACCCTCATCATCAAAGCAGTATGTTCTCCTTCGATTAATACAATGTGAAAAAAGAAACACAAAAATAAGCCAATAAGTGACCCATGAGATGCTTGAATTAATGTCAGCCAGTGTTAATTACTCGAGCCTCCTCCTAGTCCATTATTATTTGCCCACCATACCACCTTATTATACCCAGACATATGTCAGTGGCCAAGAGTAATTCAAGCATTCCTTCTATCACCTTGTTATTTTTGCCATAGACATCCTAGGTGTGTGCCACAGGACTGAAGCTATACTACACTGATGGAATCGGTCTAAGATTGCTTGTTTACCTATCCAAAGGGGACTTAGCCTGGCAGTTCAAGCTAAACTGTTCCTTTTAGAGCAGAGCCGAGACTGGTTTGCATAAGGTGTGCTTTTGGCACACTTGGTCACAAATTATGGTCTGGAATGTGGCCCACATAATTGTCACTGGCTGAGATTAATTATAGCATTCCTTCCTTCACCTTATTGTTTTGTAGAAAAGAAGCGCAATGCAGAAAATCCCTCAAGAGAACCCTTAAGCAACTGATGAAGAAGGCACTCTAGTGTCTACCCACATAAATAGTGTCAAGAACATTTGATTCAGAGATCAACAGCTTCATCAACAATTTACGACCACATACCTGTACCCATTTACAACCTAATACTGTTAATGCATAAGAGACCAATGTAAAAGGAAATCCCTGGTACACATAAAACCTAACAGCAGAAATGAGGCATATCAAGAAATTTGGAAGATAATAGAAAGCAAGAAAAATGCCGAATTATATTAGAAACCATTTTGAGACCAGAAGGTCATAGAAATAAAAAAGCAATCAAATCAAATTACCATTGCTTTACTAGCAATTAAATAAGGCCTTATTTACTTGTCGTTATTAGAGTATTGATCTGTGCAAGTACTCAAATACGCTCTCACTGACCTCAAAAAAGCATGACAATAATTGAGGTTTTCTCTGTTAAGCTCAACACTATGATGAAAAAGCTCTGCTGACTACATCCCATCTTCCTTTGCCCCTGCAAAATACTGAACAGTCACATTTTCAACCGGTAAAAAACAACCATATAAAATACTACCTCATTGGGTGCAAATATTATTTCGATTTTCTGATTTACTGCTAGTTAGAACTCATCAACATGGGAATTCTCTAGACTCCTTCAATATTGGATATGCCTCTCCTATTCTAATAAGTCAACCTTGTATTCAGGGGACTAACAATGAATCAACATGGGCCAAATGTAATAGAATGACCACACAGTCCCTTTAGAGTCAAAATGCATGGTGAATTTTCATTTATTTGATTTATTCTCTCAGTGATCCTGTCTTGATTAAGTACCAGCTTCCCATTCTTAGGACCTGGTCTATAATTGAAAAAAAAAAAAAAAAATCTATATGAGTAGTTTACGAGTGAGTGCTTTAGCTGACTTTAAAAACTGCATATTTCTGTGGTTTGCGCATACGGATAATGTCTCCATTCTACAGAAGATGATTTTGTGGACAACATTTTGTTGCCGGTGAAGATATAGTTTAGCTCTGCTGGAAAACATCTAGTTAAATTAAGCTACTATATGAACCAGACCAGTATTTGGATATATATTAGACACAACTCACTACATCGCATAACAAGATGTATCTGTCTCC
This sequence comes from Pleurodeles waltl, assembly GCF_031143425.1. Taxonomy (NCBI): domain Eukaryota; kingdom Metazoa; phylum Chordata; class Amphibia; order Caudata; family Salamandridae; genus Pleurodeles; species Pleurodeles waltl. The sequence goes on along the minus strand of NC_090442.1, from coordinate 486,379,170 downwards.
AAATTGAAACAACATTAAGATATTGCAAAATTGAAGCACTTGAAAAAAATGATTTCCCAAAACAAAATGCCTGGTCTGCTTCAGTTAACCAAACAGAAGCTATGCCTTTCTTTAGAAGTTTAATATGGGACTTTTTAATTTCAGAAAACTAATGAATAAATCTCTTTAAAAAATTGACAAATCCCAAAAACTCAAAAATGCCTTCACAGAAGTGGGAGATAGCCATTGCAATACAGCAGTTACTTTCTCATCATCTATCTTGATACCCTCTGGTATAATTTACCTCAAAAATGGCAATATAGTGATGTGAAAAATGGTATTTACCCATTAGCAAAAAGGTTATGTTCCCTTCAACAATTACTTACTTCGTTCACGTGTGATATGCGAGTCTCCAAGGTGTACAAGTAGATCAAAATGTTTTCTATATAGGCATACAAAGTACTTCCAAGATATCATCAACCCCTCATCAATAAAGTATGGAAATGCTGCTGAAGTATTACAGAGTCCCCAAGGCATTGTCTGGTATTCTAAAATCCAAACTTTGTATGAAAATCCATCTTCTCATCATCACCTTCTTGGGCAAAGACTAAATGAAAAGTTCCTTTTAATTCTGATTTTGATTGATTATCCAAGGTTAGCATATTTGATTTACTAGTAAGTCCCTAATATAGTGCACCATGTGTGCCCAGGGCCTGTAACTCAAATGCTACTAGTGGGCCTGCCTGCAGCACTGATTGTGCCACCCACATGAGTAATCTGTAAATATTTCTCAGACCAGCCATTGCAGATTCTGTGTGTGCAGTTTTAAACTGCCATGTCGACCTGGCAAGTGCACCCACTTGCCAGGCCAAAACCTTTCCTTTTAGTATATGTAAGGCAGGCACCCCTAAGTTAGGCCCAAGGCAGTCCAATGGGCAGGGTGCAGTGTATTTAAAAGGTAGGACATGTGCTAGTGTGATTTACATGTCCTGATAGTGAAATACTGCTAAACTAGTTTTTCCACTCCCAGTAGGTTAACATGGGAATTGCCTCGAAATATCTCTTACATATAATTTCCTTTTGGGAGCAGATGGAGATTTGGTGTTTGGGGTCTCTGAACTCACAAGTTAAAAATATATTTTATAGTAAAGTTGTTTTTTAAATAGCATGTTTGAAAATACCACATTTAGATAGTGGGCATTTTCTTGCTTAACCATTCTATGCCTCTGCCTGGCTGTGGAATACATGTCTGGGTAAGGATGACAATTGGGGTGTTTGTGAATTCAGTCTAGACAGTCACACAAACGGAACTGAGGTGTGCCCCTCATATCCTGATGGGTCTTCCTGGGCTACAGTGGTGGAAGGAGCTGACACTTGCACCTGAATAGGGCTGTGCCTGTCCTTAAACAAAGCAGCCTCCAACTCCCTACAGTGTCTTTGGGACCAGGGCACGAAAGGCAGGGGCTTGTGCACTACAAAACTTCCCTTTGAAGTTTGCAGACTTCAAAGGCTGAAATGAGTAGAAGTATTGAGCCCAAAATCCCCAGACTTTTGGAACACTTCTGGATCAAGAGGAGACTCTGCCAAGGAGAAGAGCTGAAGAGCTGTGAGGAGGAGTAGTGCCCCGTTGCTGTGTGTGCTTTGCTGGGTTGGCCTGCAGTTGCTGCTTCTGCTTTGGAGAGGACAAAGACTGGACTTTGTTGTTCATCCTGCTTGTGAAGTTTCTCCAAGGGCTTGGACTAAGATTGCCTCCTGTTAAGAAGCCTCAGAGACATCAACGACTTCACCTGCTAGCCCTGGGTTCTCTTGTTGAGGACACTGACTTGCCAAGAGGTGCCCACTCCATTTGCTGAGCCCTTGGGAAAGACCCAGGCACACTGACTCCAGACCACTTCAGAACCAGCACCGTGCCCAACTTTGTGCCGCTGCCTGCACCCAAAAGTGTGGTCACTGCTGGAGTGCGACAACTGCGACTGACACTGCAGGCCCACCACCGCTGCAGCACCTCTGAAGTCCCACAACCTTGTGAGTCCTGAGTGCCATGTCACCAACATCCGTGACACCCGTATCGCAGCACCTGTGGCCCTGTGGTGTCCACGACCTTAAGAGGTCACCCCATTGTGTCTTGACCTGCTAGACTCATCGACCTTTCAGTATCATAAGGAACCACCGCCTCACTGCTGATGCCACCTTACCTCCTCTGCCTCCTTAAGGAACCGATGCCTCATCTCTCCTGCATAGCAGTAAGGAGCCAACGCCTCACCTTCTGCATAGCAGTACAGAACCGATGCCGCTCCAGCGACGCCTCACCTCCCTGACTCCATGCCACGTCTTTGACTCTGCCTCATTTCTAAGGTACTACATCTGGGGTCCGTGCGACTCCGTGACCAGTGCCACACTTCCTCATGAGTGGAGTAGAACTAATGGGAACGACTCTGTCACAACGCCATGATAGCACCAGTTGTGTTTCTAAGTGCTTTATTGGGATTTAACATTCAAATATTTGTATCTTTTCTTGTGTATGTTGGAATTTTGTTGTTTAGGTCCTGTTTTACTCAGATAAATAAGTAAATAGTATTTTCTACACTGGTGTGGTGTCCATTTGTGGTGTTTTCGCTGTATTACTGCATGTAGGTACAAATACTTAACTCATTGCCTCTGATATAAGCCTGACTGCTCATGCCAAGCTACCAAGGAGGTAAGTAGGGGTTTTCGTAGGAGTGTGACTTCCTTACCCTGACATGAGTGAGGGACCCTACTTGGATAGGTTGTAAACCGACTGCCAACTAGAGACTCCATTTCTAACAATGAACTACAAAGGGATGTATCAAGGGTAAGATGTAATACTTTTTCCAGCTATTTTTGTGGTGTTCCTGTATTCTGTACACATCCTCATTTCGCCCCATGTCTTGGATTTGAAATAAATGGCAAACAAGTTGGATAATATAAGAGCCTAATAAAACCAATGGACACATTTTGTTCTTAATACTATCCAAGATATTCTTTTTCTAACTCTGCCAGAACTACACTCAACTACAAACAATTTGTGTACCTTGTTTCAAATCTATTGTGCAATTATAACTTCTCTGTGTAGCAAAACCATGTGCCTTGTTCTTGTCAAAACATTCCTACATTGTTTGTAACAAGGAGATAAAGAAGTAGTACACACCAGAACTGGCACAATATCCACTCCTGGAAGAACCTTGGAAAGGTTATTCTCCTTTGACAGACATCAAACTAAGCAAAAATGTTGACAATCCTCGGAATTCATCAGAACTGTCCTGGCAACCCAATCACCATAAGGATGATGTAGGATTAACCAGGACATTAGCAAATTGTTTTTAATCTATGGAGTATTTAAACAATCAAAACATATTTTTTCTTCATGATTTCCCCCAAAAAATCATTGAAATCAACTAAGTAACTAACTTAACTAAGCTTGAGGGAAGTTAGAACCATTCACTGTCTTCAGATTTTTGGGTACCTTCTTCTTAATGACTGGAATTCACAAATATTGTGCAAACGTAATAACCCCATAGCTCAATAAAGCACTAGAATTTAAAGGTCCTGGCTCCAACTTTTCCTGGCCTTCATACAAAATTATCTTCAGAGGGATTAACATGTGGAATACAGCTGACTGCACTTAGGGATTGAAAGAAAGAAAATGATTCAACCTCATGTAGTAACTCTAGTTTCCTATAATGTTTTCATAAGTGAGCTTGTCCCAACCTCAACACTTGTTTAAATATATTTTGAAGTCAGATGCATCCACAAATACTTTGAAAATCCTATTGTTTTTAAAGGCGACAACTATGGCACATATGGGCCTATATATTCTTGTCTGCAGGGATAGTCATACATTCTAAATTAGTTCCCGCTCACTTTTCAGTGTCTAACTAGCCAAGAGGAAGAGCTGGAATGTATTCACAATGAGTATGCCATTTGCCAACCCTACCTGTTTAATTATGTACTGTGTTATGTCTTTTCATAGTAAATGTTAATAAAAAGAAAACACTTCACTGTGTGGAATAGGGATTACTAAGGGAAGTTGTGTTTCAAATGGGTGTTAACCAATGGGCATAAGTGAGAAATGCAAAACCATTATCATTTTCTTTTACATTAATACACAGTGGCTGCATTAATAGTAAACAAGATGTCTGCTGCTTTATTTCATGCATTTAAAGAAATACATTAAGTGTGTCTCTTGTCTGCATTACCTTCTACAAACCTATGGGTCCCCAAGCTGATTAGCACCAACATCAAAGTCAGTGTTTTAGGTGGAGTGGAGCATTAGAAAGAATGGAGTGTTACATAACATGCAAATCTGTGGTATGTTCACTGTGAGAAATCAGTTATCATCAGTTGCAGTGATAGGTCTGTCTGATCACAATGGATACAATGAGGCATCTTTGTGTTCCAGTAGTAAGGAGGTTACTTGCCTTGTTTGAGTCTATTATTTAAAGCTGCACAATCAATTCCTTTGTATTTGCTCAACTAAAATAAGCAGCACGTTTAGGCTTATATAAACTACCATTAAGCATGAATGCCCATGGGATTAACATGGAATTCACAAGGAAGTCCATAACTACTCATAGTAATGTGTGTTGGTATATTTGCAGGAAAGTCCTGGAAACATTTGTGCATTTCATGATAGTCTGAAATGTACTTCAAATATATCCCTTTATCAAGGCAAATACATTTCCATCAATCATTTGTGAATATGGCCTTATGTTATTAAATTATAAGGGAAGGAAATTAGTGAGGTGATCAAATTTAAGCTGCCTTCCTTTGTGCAACGGTGTGATGATGGGAGTAATTAGGTGGCAATAGAACATTCAAAATTTTCAATGCATAATCAAATAGGGAAACTTAAATTGATTTGTTAAACGCATGTGTTCTGTTTTAATGATTTCATTTGCAATATCACATATAATAATATATCTTGAGTATGCATATTTCTAAAAATGTTAACATTCTCTAGCATAACATCACTAAAATATGAATGTTTTGTTAAAATGCATTCAACAGTTAAGTATCATTGTATTCCTAAATCCTGCCTGCACTAAAGAAGAAATTGTATTGTACTTCAGATATTGCCCCTAGCAAAATACCAAAAATCCATGCTGTCATAAAATATTTTCAAACAGTTTTTGGCTCCTCTTGGATTCAGATCGCTTATTATGCACCTGGTGATATTTGCTAATATCAAACAAGTTTCCACCCTACAGTGTGTTTTGTTGCTCTGTGATTGCACTATTGATATCACAAACTGAAAATCCTTCACCCCAGAAGACAACATCCAAATCATGAGAGCAATCAACTCCAGGACCCCCACTGACCATTTCACCCCTCCCCCATATCTACAACCTACGAGGAACTCTGATCAGCTCCCGCTACACCACCATCATCAACACCTCCATTCAAAGTGGAACCTTCCCAGAAAAATAGACACACACAGAAATCACAGCTCTCCTGAAAAAACCCACAGAAGACCCAAATGAGCTCAGCATGTACAGACCCATCTCACTCCTGCCCTCCCCATCCAAAGTCACGGTGAAGGCTATCAACAAACAACTCTCCACCATCTTGAATAACACCCCCTACTAGTCGTCTTGCAGTCTGGATTCTGCAGTAACCAGAGCATAGAAATCACTCTCATCACAACTACTGAGGGCATCTGGACCGTCATGGACAAAGGGGAAACTGCAACATTCATACTACTCAACCTCCCTCCATCTTTCAATACCGTCTCTCAAAGCACCCTCATCATAAGGCTCCACATCTCCAGAGTACATTTACCCACCTGCAAATGGCTGCCCTCTTTTCTCTTTAAAAGGAAACAGTGACGCCTCCTCTATACTTCTAAACCCAAGAACCTCATCTGCAGAATCCATCATGGATCATCTCTGAGTCCTACACTCTTCAACGTCTACATGGTGCCATTTGCACATGTCATAAGACCCCAAGGATCCTTCTCCTTCCTCTTCATCCTATGTATGCTCCACAAAATATTCCAATGGCTTCCCAGTGACACCACATGCACCCAGGCCCCCATCACCAGCAGACCAGACTACGGCAACTCTACATTGGCATACACTAATGTGACACTGAGCAAGGGAATGTAAGAACCCAAGATCAGTGTA